>NC_086451.1:101578063-101882348 GCF_028390025.1 Pseudophryne corroboree | reverse complement strand
TACGGACGGCATCCTAATCAGGGGCGTATGGTAAGTATGCTATCCCCTGACCACTAACCATCTCTTCTTGCAGCTTAACCCTAACCCTTTAGTGCCTAACCCTAACCTCTCCCTGGTGGTGTCTAACCCTAACCTCAAACCCTCCCCCCCTCCCGGAATGGCGCTTAAGCCAAACACCCCACCACCCTAACCCACCTGCCATACTTACGGTTGGGATGCCAGCTTTCAGGATTCAGGTGTCTGTCTCCTGACCCTGTCAGGATTCTGGCACCTGCATTCTGACTGGTGTCGTTATTCCAGCGTGTCTTCAGACTGCTGGGATACCTACAGCCAGTGCCTTGACCACATCCCCAAGTAAATCTACACCGGATAGCATTTGATTTGTAGTAATATGTTTCTATAACTTTTATATACTGTATGAAAATATGTAAGGTGATGATATTTGCTGGTTCAGTTCTTGGGAAGTAGACATTTGTCTATAACATTTGCTCTTATAATCATTATTCTTTTATTAATAGGCTAAATTAATCTACACCAACATGTCTTGTAAATGTCTGCCTCTTTCTCTACTAGCATTTATCGTACCTTCATTTGGTCTCAGGTTAAAAAAAAATAAAAAAATGTTCGAAGTCTCCACCAAATATTGCAGTGAGACTTATTTGTGTTAATCATGTGTTGTCATTGTCTGAGAGGCCATAAACATAGCTTATTACTATTAATAGGATCGACATGCGATCTCGGCGGATGGGATGCCGGCATCCCTTCGGGTTCTGCAGCCTAACCCTAACCTCCCCCTTATTGCCCAAACCTGGCCCTTCTTGATTGAATGGTTTTACAGCGAGAGGGCAAAACCAAGGAAATAGAAATATGGAATGGACCTGCAACTTTAACTGACCGCTAGAACATGCAGAATTATTATCTGGTTTGGTAGGATAGGTTATAGTGAAAAGGTGGGTTTTGAGAGAGCACTTCAAAGATTGAAGATATAGGTAGGATGAGAATAAAGGTTTGAGTGACCTCAAAAGTGAATAGGGTGGATATTAGGGATCTGAAATCGCACCATTGTTCTTTCAGTGCAAAACAATATTGTCTACTATTTAAAACTCAGTTGATTTTATAGCAGAAATGTAGAGCGATTCATATTTGCCAGCTTCACAATTGGCACGAGATGCTTCTGTTGATTACTCAATGTAAAGCATCTGTTCCCATTACATTGGGGGCAAAATGCTGCTACTGGTTTTTGCCATTGCTTTAAATTTTCTACTTTGTAAATGCTGCAAAACTCTGTAAATAAAAACCTTTCAGTGCTTTAGGACTCTGTAAAACTGCCACTACCTATCTTGTATTGCTTTACTTAAAAAAAAAAAAAAAAATAGGCTTTTGTTGGAAGTCTTCAGCTTTGCTGCTGTCCCTAATCTGACTCCAACAGATCGGCATTCCCCACAAAGTCCTTTATTTTGTTTGAAGAGTGCCTGGAGCTGCTGTTTTGTTTCTGCTTTAGAAGTGAGTCCCGTCGGCACCAAAAATTAAGTAGTAGGCACTGTAGACACATTTTTCATCTATGTGCACTCTCTTTTCTCCTGGGTTTGCACACAGCTGATTATTTTCTTTTGCCTATATAATTTGAGCTACATTTACAAACACATCCAGAGTGCACAGGCAGCAGTCACAGAACTGCTTTTCATCCCTACTCCATGGTTACAAGAGATGCATTCTTCAAGGCTGAGCAAACTGAGGTTTTATTGTCCATGTAGGTAGAAGTAACAGTGGAACTATAAGAATATTGAATATTTGTGAGTGATGGAAGCACACATGGTGAATGAGAAGAAAGGTCTGTATTATTTACCTGAACAGAGGTTCATTCAGTTTTGTACTTGAAGCTAGAAGTAGATTTGTAAATAGTGTATATATGACAAACTATAGATGCAAACAGATTGTATTATTATCCACCCCAGTTCTCAAACTGCCCCCTTTCATGTCTTAAGGGTTACACTTGAGAGTACAGGAAAGGTAACGGGGAATCAGAGTTAATTTACACTTATACAAGCAATCCTAACATCGGATTCATGTGTCATGATGAGTGTGAGATGGAGGGGGGGTTGATATCGCAGGGTGCACTCAAGCTATAGATGCTTGCAGTACGTCTTGCTAGGGGCAGGAGAATGCTGCCAGTGGTTAATAGGAGCTCCACGCTTGCTGTATTTCTCATTGTACAACACAAGCACCATATGCCCTGTGAACAGTTTAGTTGCTGCTACATATAAACAAACTGGCTACTGCAGGTGCACTATCACCATAGTGAAATGAGATAGGTCTATTTGTCACCTTGTAAACCTATTAACAGTCGAATGTATCTATTGGTTGCCATGGAGTGCGTATGGAGTCCCTTGATGTCCTGTAACATGATCCCCAGGGTCATGCTGCAGTAGAGCCTGAGGTCCACGATGTTGTTGCCGTGGAAGTATGGAGTGCTTGGGGTCATTAGAAAAAATATTCTTAGATGAAGAAATATTCTAGTAATATCAAATTAACTGGGAAGTGCAGGTTGGCAAGGAAAGAGAGAACAACAATGAATATGTATGTGTATATATATATATATATATATATATATATATATATATATATATATATATATATATATATATATATATATATATATATATATATATATATATATATATATATATATATATATATAGGAGGGGGTGACCTAGTCTGTGGTCTTGTGCCACTCATTGACTATCGATGCTACTTGCTATGTGATCATTTATAGGCATTATGGGTCACGACCATACACAAACGTTGACTGTAGACTTGACTTACCCACACGGACCTGAGATCTGTGCCTGTGCTGCAGTGCCGGCCGCTACTTGAACCTTCGATTCTCCACCTCCCGTTGCATAAAGGGATGTCCACACCTAGGAAGCCTTTGCTAGGTCATTGTTCAAGTCTAGTTCTTGTACTTCAATTTGTGCTTTCTATTAATAGTAAGTTTATTTTTAAATAAACACGCATCAGCTAGTTATTGATTATTTACTTTTCTGATTTAATATTTGTGTACTGACTTCTGTTTAATGGGAACCAACGGTTTTACAGCTTACAGAGTAACCAGTGGAGTAAATGTTTCTAACACTTAATACACTCTTTACACCAGCATATACCTCTCAGTTGGAAGAGAGATCCCTTCATAATGTGTGGATTTTAATTTTTCTGCTTTACACAATGATTACATGATCCCCCACCCTCATCTGTATCCTTCAACATCATTCGTTTTACAGCCACATACTCCACAGCGTTTTGTTATTGGGATACAATTTACGTTTGACATACATGTAAACTGAAAGTAGTATTTAATGAGGCTGGGGAGCCAGCAGTTGAACACTGTTCTATGTCCAAGTTCTTTAGCTAAAACTGTAAATACACAATAGCTATGTGTTGTTTGGGCTAAGGGGCTGATTTAGAGGTGGTGGCTAACCACACAGCTCCTGCGTCTTTGGACCCTATTCAGCTACAGTAGCAGATTATACTAAAAAGCAGAATCTGCTACTGCTGAAGATTGGCCAGCATGCAAAGTCCCACCCAGCGATGAGCTCACAGTTCAGGGATGACCCCCTGCACCGCTGCCGTCTTTTTCCTCAGAGTGGCTGCGTGTGATGTTACGCTGCTGCCCAGAAAATGGTCTGGACACGCCACCGTTGTCCGGACCATGCCACTCACAACGCCGCATTGACAACCACCCCCCATCCCTGACAGCCACTGTCAAAGTGCGTTTGCATCTGCTGGGGTGTGGGCGCACTTTGATGGTTTGTGCATGCGTGTTGCGGTCGCTGCACATGCACAGATTGGCAGATATAATGTGCAGAGAGAGTTAGATTTGGGTGGGTTATTTTGTTTCTGTGCAGGGTAAATACTGGCTGCTTTATTTTTACACTGCAAATTAGATTTCAGTTTGAACACACCCCACCCAAATCTAACTCTCTGCACATGTTATATCTGCCTCCCCTGCAGTGCACATGGTTTTGCCCAACTGCTAACAAACTTGCTGCTATGATCAGGTCTGAATTAGGCCCTTTGTACAGAGGAGCTGTGCAAAATTATGCAAAAGCCACAGACTGCCTCTCAAGAATATACCACTGCTGGCTTCTCTGACCCGCTGCTGAACCCGAAGACTGATCAACTACGTGAACAGTGGACATCTGTGTAACCCTCCGGTTATTCAGGATGTCCTGCAAAATCAGGATACTGGGACCAGTGAATCTGCACCCAAAGATGCAGCAGCTGGCTACAGCAAGGCCAGAAAATGGGTCCGGCATGCCCCATTTTCTGCCACGCTCCCTGTCACCGCCCCCCTCAATCATGCTGCAGTTTGTGGGGCACTGCGAGTGACGTTGCTAGACTAGATCTGCAGAAGCGTAGTGTGGCTCCTGCGTATGCACATATCATTAAACATAAATATCACATTTACATAAATCTCTGTATACGGCCCTAAAATTGCGTTAACATTATATCAGTATGTAAAGAATTGCCAACACAACTCCAAAGAAAACCGCCTCCCATCTATGCCTTATGTACTTTTGCATAAGAAAAACATACACAATCAAGCTGAATTGTTTCCAACTGAATTCTACAAAGATATATATTTTTTCACATTTATTAAGTTTAGTAAAATTAAACTTGTTATTTGTTTAAAAGATCAACACATCCAGTTCTATTGTTTTATGTTCACAATTTGTGTTTTGAGAACTGGTTTGAAAACTGAGGTTTAGTATACTGTAGATATGAGGAGTTCCAAAGGTTAGTAAACTTAATCTATAGAAACATGGCTTGTTGCCATCTGATTTATTGTCTAGCTGTAAAGGTGGTATTGGCTAATGATAACACATTGCAAGGTTGAATGCAGTTCATGCTTTTTTAAATATATTTATTGAAGGAATTTTATGTATATGTAGAATGTGGATGGATGGGTACTTAAATATACGGGTGCCAAAGTTTCCATGGAAGATGAGCTGTGCAGGATACTGTTTTGTGTCCTCTGTCTGCAAGGTGAAGAAAATATAAATACCAGGAGGCAGTACTCTGGGGCTGACTTAGATTCACACGCGTTTCAGCTACATTGCATGCTTTGTGACAAATGTGATTCTTTGCCTGTATTCAGAGTTGGCCGCATTTATGCATCTGCTTGTAAGAGTAGCTGTCATCACTATTTGCATCAACCCTATCCTTGAAAGTGGCGCCAAGGGGCAGGGTACTTTTTACCCAGGCATGGGCTTTCTGGAAGGATCTGGGTGGGGAACCCCCTTCCCCTGTAACATTTCTAACCTGCTGCTGTTCAACAGCTTCTATCCTCAGCCCAGCACATGCCACTGTGCTCCAGGCCGTGGCGCACAGTAGCCTGTGGTAGCAAGGTATCTGTTTGGCAGGTCGTCCCTACTTAGGTCGACAGTCACTAGGTCGACCTTGACAAGGTCGCCATTCATACCAGAACCGAGCAGCAGCAGTATCCTCCCTCTCCCTGCATTGTGTACAGGGGAGAGTGATCTCCACTCTCCCTGGACCTGCCTTTGGCTGAGCAGTCTCCAGTGCCACACTCTACAGCATGTGGCAAAGTGCATGTTTTTTTTTTTTTTTACATTTGGGGGGAGGGGGGGGGGAGGGAAGGGGGGCTGCTCACCACGCTTCCACCGTACAGGGCCCGTCATTGCTCTCAACAGACCTGATTCCTGGCATGAGAGATCCACCTTAAGTCAGCCAGATCTCTGAATCCGCTCATATCAAAATAGTCTGCAACTCTGTCTCCAAACCCATGGCACACTTATCCCATGTGTGAATGCCCCATTACAGCCCACTTACACCCACTCAGCTACAGTTGAGCTGCGGATCAGATGCATATGACTCTAATGTTCAGTAGTTGCTCGAGCAGGGCCCTCGTTCCTCATGTGCTTTTACTTCTCTTAAACTATCTTCTAGTCCATACTCCCTTCGATGGCACCAAATCACTCGGTTGTATGCCACCCTGATACCTATTTCAGTGTCATCTGTTAATCTCGTACTTGTCCCTATATTGTCTTGAACTGTACGTCACTGTTTTCTTGTTTTGTTTACTTGTTTATGTACTCTGTACTTAGGCGCTGCGGATGCCTTGTGGCACCATATGAATAAAGGTTAATAATAAAGCCGCATATGCCGGCTCCAACACCTGCTTAGTTGCTACAAATCACGCAATCCGTCCGCAGTCCGTCTGCGTCTCCCCACGTAACTGCATCCCTGATATGACATTAAGCATTCATATTAGAACATATCTTTTCAAGTACAGCATCCTTATAATTTGAAAGTATCTACAGGTATAATGTGGATCTGCTTTATTACAATTTTCATGTTTTACAAAAAATGTTGCAGTTTATGCTCAACTACAAAAGGATTTTGTTCTTGAATATATGATTTTGTAATTACCTTTCTGCATACTTGCATGACAGCATTTTTCCATTGGAAGTATTGTAAATATGTCAAAGTGCAATTTAAAAATTACTCACTATAGCCACCTGTAATTTGCTCTTCCTACTGTTTTAGATTTCCAATTTTCAGGTTCCTTGCATCTTGTCTTTGCTCATTTAAAAATAAATTCTTGAATCTGGCTGGAATCTCCCTGAGGATATATACATTTGCCAGTGAAGTTTCACACTCAAACAGTTCCTAGCCATAGCTACAGCCAGTCCCGTAATTACAGGGTGGCTCAACTGGAAAATGTCCATGGACCCACAGGGTGAAGAGGGCCTGTTGAGCTCACATGTCTGAGCTCCAGCACCTCGATAGGCTCAAGGCCACGACCTGACTCCCGGATGATTGTCTGCCACGCCAGCGCTGCTGCATGCTGTGCGTCTGACTCCCTGCTCTGTCATTTACCTGAGGAGGCTCCTGTGTCGTTGGTGTCTGCCTATGGAGGTGGTTGGAGGGAGAGTCTCTGACCAGCATTCTGTACAGCTCCCTACTCATCTGCTGGTGCCCTGTTTGGCTCCGTTGGTACCTACACAGCTGTACATGTAGTCCTAAGGGTTTATAGAAATCAAATAGGAAGCCGAGTTTGCCAGGGGCCTCTAGGTCTGCTAAAGCACCATAGTAGCATTGGATGCAGCTGCTGTGGCGACTCTAGGTGAGGAGGCTCGCCACCCCACAATACCATGTGTCTGCTCTTTTTCTCTAACGTCCTAGTGGATGCTGGGGACTCCGTAAGGACCATGGGGATAGACGGGCTCCGCAGGAGACATGGGCACTTTAAGAAAGAATTTAGGTTCTGGTGTGCTCTGGCTCCTCCCTCTATGCCCCTCCTCCAGACCTCAGTTTGATACTGTGCCCAGACGAGCTGGGTGCTTTTCAGTGAGCTCTCCTGAGTTTGCTGAAAGTATTTTGTTAGGTTTTTTATTTTCAGGGAGCTCTGCTGGCAACAGACTCCCTGCATCGTGGGACAGAGGGGAGAGAAGAAGCCCTACTCTCTGAAGCTAGGTCCTGCTTCTTAGGCTACTGGACACCATTAGCTCCAGAGGGATCGTACGCAGGATCTCACCCTCGCCGTCCGATCCCAGAGCCGCGCCGCCGTCCCCCTTGCAGAGCCGGAAGACAGAAGCCGGGTGAGTATGAGAAGCAAGAAGACTTCAAATCGGCGGCAGAAGACTCCGTTCTTCACTGAGGTAACGCACAGCACTGCAGCTGTGCGCCATTGCTCCCACACACCTCACATACTCCGGTCACTGTAAGGGCGCAGGGGGGGGGGGGGGGGGGGGGGGCGCCCTGGGCAGCAATTGGGACCTCTTTTGGCAAAAGTTTAGCATATATACAGCTGGGCACTGTATATATGTATGAGCCCCCGCCAAAAATTGTACATTTAAGCTGGACAGAAGCCCGCCGCTGAGGGGGCAGGGCTTCTTCCTCAGCACTCACCAGCGCCATTTTTTCTCCACAGCTCCGCTGAGAGGAAGCTCCCCAGGCTCTCCCCTGCAGATACACGGTAGAAGAGGGTAAAAAGAGAGGGGGGGGCACATAATTAGGCGCAAAAATCAATATAAACAGCAGCTACTGGGTTAACATTAAGTTACTGTGTTATTCCTGGGTTTATAGCGCTGGGGTGTGTGCTGGTATACTCTCTCTCTGTCTCTCCAAAGTGCCTTGTGGGGGAACTGTCTTCAAAAAGGGCATTCCCTGTGTGTGTTGTGTGTCGGTACGCTTGTGTCGACATGTTTGACGAGGAAGGCTATGTGGAAGCAGAGCGGGAACAAATGAATGTGGTGTCTCCACATTCGACATTCGACACCTGATTGGATGGACATGTGGAAGGTTTTAAATGATAATTTTAATTCCTTGCATAAAAGGTTAGAAAAAGCTGAAGCCTCAGGACAGTCAGGGTCTCAACCCGTGCCTGATGCTATGTCGCAGAGGCCGTCAGGGTCTCTGAAGCGCCCACTATCCCAAATTGTTGACACAGATACCGACATGGATTCTGACTCCAGTGTCGATTACGATGATGCAAAATTACAGCCTAAATTGGCTAAATCCATCCGTTATATGATTATAGCAATTAAGGATGTGTTGCACATCACAGAGGAAACCCCAGTCCCTGACAAGAGGGGTACATATGTATGGGGAAAAGAAGCCGGAGGTAACCTTTCCACCCCCCTCACACTAGCTAAATGAGTTATGTGAAAAGGCTTAGGAATCTCCAGATAAGAAACGGCAGATCTCCAAAAGGATTCTTATGGCGTATCCTTTCCCGCCAACGGACAGGTTACGCTGGGAATCCTCCCCTAAGGTGGACAAAGCTTTAACACGCTTATCCAAGAAGGTAGCCCTGCCGTCACAGGATACGGCTACCCTCAAAGATGCTGCTGATCGCAAACAGGAGGTTACCCTGAAGTCCATTTATACACATTCGGGTACCTTGCTGAGGCCGGCGATCGCGTCGGCCTGGGTGTCTAGTGCTGTAGCAGCATGGACGGATACCTTATCTGAGGAAATTGAGACCTTAGACAAGGATACTGTATTGTTGACCTTGGGGCATATTAAAGACACTGTCCTATATATGAGAGATGCTCAAAGAGACATTAGTCTACTGGGTTCCAGAATTAATGCTATGTCAATTTCTGCCAGAAGGGTCCTGTGGACTCGGCAATGGACAGGTGATGCCGACTCAAAGAGGCATATGGAGGTTTTACCTTACAAGGGTGAGGAATTGTTTGGGGAGGGTCTCTCGGACCTGGTCTCCACAGCTACTGCTGGAAAGTCAAATTTTTTGCCATATGTTTCGTCACAGCTTAAGAGAGCACCGTATTATCAAATGCAGTCCTTTCGATCACAGAAAAACAAGAAAGTGGGGCAGAGGAAAGAAGCTGCACAACACAGCTAGTTCCCAGGAACAGAAGTCCTCCCTGGCTTCCACAAAATCCACCGCATGACGCTGGGGCTCCACAGGCGGAGCTAGGCCCGGTGGGGGCACGTCTTCGAAATTTCAGCCACAAGTGGGTTCACTCCCAGTTGGATCCCTGGGCAATAGATATTGTGTCTCAGGGATACAAGCTGGAATTCGAGGAGATGCCCCCTCACCGATACCTCAAATCGGCCCTGCCAGCTTCCCCCCACGAGAGGGAAATAGTGTTAACTGCAATTCACAAATTGTATCTTCAACAGGTTGTGGTCAAGGTTCCCCTCCTTCAACAAGGAAGGGGTTATTATTCGACCATGTTTGTAGTCCCGAAACCGGACTGTTCGGTCAGACCCATATTAAATTTAAAATCCCTGAACATGTACCTGAAAAGGTTCAAGTTCAAGATGGAATCGCTGATAGCGGTCATCGCAAGCCTGGAAGGGGGGGATTTTATGGTGTCTCTGGACATAAAGGATGCATACCTTCATGTCCCTATTTATCCACCTCATCAGGCGTACCTCAGATTTGTGGTACAGGATTGTCATTACCAATTTCAGACGTTGCCGTTTGGTCTCTCCACGGCTCCGAGAATATTTACCAAGGTAATGGCGGAAATGATGGTGCTCCTGCGGAAGCAAGGGGTCACAATTATCCCATACTTGGACGATCTCCTCATAAAAGCGAGTTCAAGAGAGCAGTTGCTGCTCAGCGTAACACTTTCTCTGGAAGTGTTACGGCAACACGGCTGGATTCTAAATTTTCCAAAGTCGCAGTTGGTTCCTACGAGTCATGATGCTCCTGAGGAAGCTGGAATATACCAGTGAAACGCGTTGAGTTTATTCCATTTATCTGGTCTTCACTCTCCAAACCGGCCTGCAAGGTTCCTGTCATCCTTCGGCACATTTTGGACTTCTCTCCCATCACTGGACATATTAATCGAACCGGTCTGATCCACTTCTACAGCTTTAAATGGACTTATCCTAATGCTGATGCCTATCACCTTGTGGATCTGGTAATTATTTACCTAATACAGTGAATGCACATCGGGAGGCTGTCCGAGCCTTTAGGAATGGACATTGAATGAATTTATCACTCTCCTATATTGGCAATCAACTTATCCAGATAAGACATTTTCAATTTACATCGCCACCTAGTGGCAATAGGAATTCCTTTTTCTTTTAGATTGTTTATATGAGATTTGTTAATAAATTGTTATTTCTTTTACATAAAGCAAACCATCTTTCTATTAATTTGTTCAGCCAGCGCTGATATACACTCTCTTTTTTTTATACTGTTTGTAAAGGGAGTGCTGCATATTCAGCCCCCTTTTGTGCCTCCAGTGGCACCTTGGGATCTTAACGTGGTGTTGAGTTTCCTGAAATCCCACTGGTTTGAACCACTCAAAACGGTGGAGTTGAAATATCTCGCGTGGAAGGTGGTCATGCTAAAAGCCTTGGCTTCGGCTAGGCGTGTGTCAGAGTTGGCGACTTTGTCACATAAAAGCCCCTATCTCATTTTCCATGCGGATAGAGCAGAATTGCGGACCCGTCCACAATTTCTGCCGAAAGTGGTTTCATCCTTTCATATAAACCAACCTATTGTGGTGCCTGTGTCTACTACTGACTTGGAGGATTCCGTGTTGCTTGACGTGGTCAGGGCTTTGAAGGTTTATGTAGCCAGAACAGCTAGGATCATGAAAACAGAGTCTTTGTTTACTTTGTTTATCCTGTATGCTTCCAACAAGCTTGGTGCTCCTGCTTCAAAGCAAACTATTGCTCGCTGGATCTGTAACACGATTCAGCAGGCTCATTCTGCGGCTGGATTGCCGCTGCCAAAATCAGTTATGGCCCATTCCACTAGGAAGGTGGGCTCTTCTTGGGCGGCTGCCCGAGTGGTCTCGGCATTACAGCTTTGCCGAGCGGCTACTTGGTCAGGTACAAACACTTTTTTGCAAAGTTCTACAAGTTTGATACCCTGGCTGAGGAGGACCTTGTGTTTGCTCAATCGGTGCTGCAGTCATCCGCACTCTCCTGCCTGTTTGGGAGCTTTGGTATAATCCCCATGGTCCTTACGGAGTCCCCAGCATCCACTAGGACGTTAGAGAAAATAAGATTTTACTTACCGGTAAATCTATTTCTCGTAGTCCGTAGAGGATTCTGGGCGCCCGTCCCAAGTGCGGAATTCTTCTGCAATACTTGTATATAGTTATTGCTTCAATAAGGGTTATGTTATGGTTGCATCAGGGTTGACCTGATGCTCTGTTGTTGTTCATACTGTTAACTGGGTAAGTTTATCACAAGTTATACGGTGTGGCTGGTATGAATCTTGCCCTGGATTACCAAAATCCTTTCCTTGTACTGTCAGCTCTTCTGGGCACAGTTTCTCTAACTGAGGTCTGGAGGAGGGGCATAGAGGGAGGAGCCAGAGCACACCAGAACCTAAATTCTTTCTTAAAGTGCCCATGTCTCATGCGGAGCCCGTCTATCCCCATGGTCCTTACGGAGTCCCCAGCATCCACTACGGACTACGAGAAATTGATTTACCGGTAAGTAAAATCATGTTTTTTTTATTTATTTTTCTTTCGCCCTAGAGTGTCATTTGGGGGTCCTTTTAAATTTTGGCTATGGGTCCACAATTACCCTAGTAATACAATACCAGAGTCACTTCGTGAACAGAACTAAAGTTATTTGTTACTGTAACAGGTGGTAAGAATTGGGCTATGCAGTTCCATCTGCTCAGGAGACTAGTGACAATGCAGGCAATTTACAGTACATTTTCTTATGTGGAAGTCAGACTTTATAGTTAACTGAGCAATACAACACTTATCTGCTACAACTTCCTTATTATCGCCCGCTCACAAGCAGACTTTGGATGGTTCTGGTGTATCCAGTCTGGTAACATTATTGCACACTCCTAAACTGCATATTTTGCGATAATTAGGCTAAACAGTCATCGCATTTTTCTATAATGTTTTCTGCTGTGTAGCTATTGCCAGAGTAACCAATTGTAATTCAGCACATTTTTAAATAATGGCCCAAATATGATTTTCCAATTTTCCTTGCCCTATCCTGTGCTAATGGTGAAAAGGAATTTGCCTTTCTCAGGTAACAGTAGGTAAAAAAATGTTTCACAGTGATTTGTGGGCAGTAGGGTTCTTGCAGTAGATGGAGCTGAGGTGTCTATACTGTATTCTACATATAGTAGGTCTGCCCTCCGCATGAGCTGACCGTCAATACCTGTTTTTAATAGCCAGAGCTTACTTCAAACTTTTCTCTTATACAGTACAGGTTGAGTATCCCATATCCAAATATTCCGAAATACGGAATATTCCGAAATACGGACTTTTTTGAGTGAGATAGTGAAACCTTTGTTTTCTGATGGCTCAATGTACACAAACTTTGTTTAATACACAGTTATTAAAATATTGTATTAAATGACCTTCAGGCTGTGTGTAGAAGGTGTATATGAAACATAAATGAATTGTGTGAATGTAGACACACTGTTTAATGCACAAAGTTATAAAAAAAAATTGTATTAAATTACATTCAGGCTGTGTGTGTAAGATGTATATGAAACATAAATGCATTCTGTGCTTAGACTTAGGTCCCATCACCATGATATCTCATTATGGTATGCAATTATTCCAAAATACGGAAAAATCCGATATCCAAAATACCTCTGGTCCCAAGCATTTTGGATAAGGGAGACTTAACCTGTATATGAGATCTTATATTTAAATACAACAGATTATACAGTATAATTCAGTGGGTCATATTTACTGATTATAATCATTTTTTTTAGACCCGATATTAGAACTTCTTATCACTATTCTTGGCAATGAGAAATTAACTGTCCCTGCGATGTGTAAAGAAGTGAAATTATTAAAAAAGCGATCACTTCATATCTACTTTGGGAAGTGGGGTCGTTCTGCACGTGCATAGGCTATAGGGCTGCTATAGGAAGTGGTGGGACTGCAGCAGAAAACTCAGATATTCAGGAGATCTTCATGTTTGTGGGTATCCACCCAAAAACTGGTGTTTTCAGGGAATATCCTGCAAATATTATTTTCTCTTACGTCCTAGAGGATGCTGGGGACTCCGTAAGGACCATGGGGTATAGACGGGCTCCGCAGGAGACATGGGCACTATAAAGAACTTTAGATGAGTGTGCACTGGCTCCTCTCTATGCCCCGCCTCCAGACCTCAGTTAGATCTTGTTCCCAGAGGAGACTGGGTGCATTACAGGGGAGCTCTCCTGAGTTTGAAAAAGACTTTTGTTAGGTTTTTTATTTTCAGGGAGCACTGCTGGCAACAGGCTCCCTGCATCGTGGGACTGAGGGGAGAGAAGCAGACCTACTTAAATGATAGGCTCTGCTTCTTAGGCTACTGGACACCATTAGCTCCAGAGGGTCGGAACGCAGGTCTCACCCTCGCCGTTCGTCCCGGAGCCGCGCCGCCGCCCCCCTCACAGAGCCGGAAGATAGAAGCCGGGTGAGTATCAGAAGAAAGAAGACCTCAAAGGCGGCTGAAGACTTCAGATCTTCTCTGAGGTAACGCTGTGCGCCATTGCTCCCACACACGCGCGCGCGCACACACACACACACACACACACACACACACACACACACACAGCGGGCACTGAAGGGTGCAGGGCGCAGGGGAATTTTAAACCTCTTGGGACTGGCTAAAGTATATAGATATACTGGGGAGGCAGTATATAAAATAATCCCCCGCCAGTATTGTGAATTTGAGCGGGATCGAAGCCCGCCGCTGAGGGGGGCGGGGCTTGATCCTCCAGCACTCACCAGCGCCATTTTCTCCACAGCACACTGCAGAGAAGTTGGCTCCCCAGACTCTCCCCTGCTGAACACTGTGACAGAGGGCAAAAAAGAGGGGAGGGGGGCACATTTAATTGGCGCAGTGAGTGTATATACATATATTGGTATAAAAGCGCTGTTTAACTGGGAATTCTGTTTCCAGAGTCGGGTGGCGCTGGGTGTGTGCTGGCATACTCTCTCTCTGTCTCTCCAAAGGGCCTAAGTGGGGAATTGTCTCCATATAAATATATCCCTGAGTGTGTGGGGGTGTCAGTACGTGTGTGTCGGCATGTCTGAAGCGGAAGGCTCATCTAAGGAGGAGGTGGAGCAAATGATTGTGGTGTCGCCGTCGACAACGCCGACACCGGATTGGTTGGACATGTGGAATGTTTTAAATGCAAATGTGTCATTATTACATAAGAGATTGGACAAAGCAGAGTCCAGGGATAGAACAGGGAGTCAATCTATGGCTTTGACTGTGTCACAGGGCGCTTCAGGGTCTCAGAAACGTCCTCTGTCCCAAGTAGCAGACACTGATACCGACACGGATTCTGACTCCAGTGTCGACTACGATGATGCGAGGTTACACCCAAGGGTGGCCAAAAGTATTCATTATATGATTATTGCAATAAAAGATGTTTTGCATATCACAGATGACCCCTCTGTCCCTGACACGAGGGTACACATGTTTAAGGAAAAGAAACCTGAGGTAACCTTTCCCCCATCTCATGAGCTGAACGCTTTATTTGAAAAGGCTTGGGAAACTCCAGACAAATAATTGCAGATTCCCAAAAGAATTATTATGGCGTATCCTTTCCCTGCGCAGGACAGGTTACGGTGGGAATCCTCGCCCAGAGTGGACAAGACGTTAACGCGCTTGTCAAAAAAGGTGGCGCTACCGTCTCCAGACACAGCAGCCCTCAAGGATCCTGCTGATCGCAAACAGGAAACTACCTTAAAATCAATTTATACACATACGGGTGCTTTGATCAGACCGGCAATAGCATCGGCTTGGGTTTGTAGTGCGGTAGCAGCTTGGACAGATACCTTGTCAGCTGACATTGATACCCTAGATAGGGATACCATTTTATTGACCTTAGGTCATATTAAAGACACAGTCTTATATATGAGAGACGCTCAGAGAGACGTTGGGCTACTAGGTTCAAGAGCCAACGCCATGGCGATTTCTGCTAGGTGAGCCCTGTGGACCCGCCAATGGACGGGTGATGCAGACTCAAAGAAGCATATGGAGGTTTTACCTTACAAAGGTGAGGATTTATTTGGGGACGGTCCTGCGGACCTGGTTTCCACAGCTACCGCGGGTAAATCTTTTTTACCTTATGTTTCCCCACAGCAAAAGAAAATGAAGCAATATCAGATGCAGTCCTTTCGGTCGCATAAGTCCAGAAGAGGTCGGGGCTCTTCCTTCCTCGCCAGGGTAGAGGGAAAAAACTGCCGGCTACGGCTAGTTCCCAGGAGCAGTAGTCCTCCCCAGCTTCTACTAAATCCACCGCATGACGCTGGGGCTCCACTGAGGGAGTCTGCGCCGGTGGGGGTACGTCTTCGACTTTTCAGCCACGTCTGGGTTCAGTCAGACGTGGATCCTTGGGCAATGGAAATTGTATCCCAGGGTTACAAGCTGGAATTCGAAGACGTGCCTCCTCGCCGGTTTTTCAAATCTGCTTTACCAGCTTCTTCCCCAGAAAGGGAGATAGTTTTAGCTGCAATTCAAAAATTGTGTCAACAAGTGGTTGTCGAGGTTCCCCGGGTTCAACAGGGAAAAGGGTACTATTCAACCCTATTTGTGGTCCCGAAACCGGATGGCTCGGTCAGACCCATTCTAAATTTAAAATCCCTAAACCTGTACTTGAAAAAGTTCAAATTCAAGATGGAATCGCTCCGGGCAGTAATCTCCAGCCTGGAAGGGGGGGATTTTATGGTGTCACTGGACATAAAGGATGCATACCTTCATGTCCCCATATATCCCCCTCATCAGGCGTACCTGAGATTTGCTGTACAGGACTGTCATTACTAGTTTCAGACGTTGCCGTTTGGGCTTTCCACGGCCCCGAGGATTTTCACTAAGGTAATGGCGGAAATGATGGTGCTCCTGCGCAGGCAGGGAGTCCCAATTATCGTCCGTACTTGGACGATCTCCTGATAAAAGCGAGATCAAGAGATCAGTTGATAAAAAGCGTGTCGCTCTCCCTGGGAGTGCTGCAGCAACATGGCTGGATTCTAAATCTACCAAAGTCACAGTTGGTTCCAACAACTCTGCTATCGTTCTTAGGCATGATTCTGGACACGGAACAAGAGGGTTTTTCTCCCAATGGAAAAAGCCCAGGAACTCCAGAGCATGGTTAGAGACCTGTTAAAACCGAAAAGAGTGTCGGTCCATCAATGCACTCGAGTACTGGGGAAAATGGTGGCGACCTACGAGGCCATCCCGTTCGGCAGGTTTCATGCGAGGACGTTTCAGTGGGACCTTCTGGACAAGTGGTCCGGGTCCCATCTCCAAATTCATCAGAAAATAAGCCTGTCCCCTAGGGCCAGGGTTTCTCTCCTGTGGTGGCTGCAGAGTGCTCATCTTCTAGAGGGTTGCAGGTTCGGCATTCAAGACTGGGTTCTGGTGACCACGGACGCGAGCCTCCGAGGTTGGGGAGCAGTCACACAAGGAAGAAACTTTCAGGGGATATGGTCAAGCCAGGAGGCTTGTCTACACATCAACGTACTGGAATTGAGGGCCATATACAATGGCCTACGTCAAGCTGAGAATCTTCTTCGCGACCTACCGGTTCTGATTCAATCAGACAACGTCACAGCCGTGGCTCATGTTAACCGCCAAGGTGGAACAATGAGCAGAGTGGCAATGGCGGAAGCCACCGGGATTCTGCGCTGGGCGGAAAATCACATAAGCGCTTTGGCAGCAGTCTTCATTCCGGGAGTGGACAACTGGGAAGCAGACTTCCTCAGCAGACACGATCTCCATCCAGGAGAGTAGGGACTTCATCAAGAAGTTTTTTCAGAAATAACAAGTCATTGGGGACTTCCTCAAATAGACATGATGGCTTCACGTCTCAACAAGAAGCTTCGGAGGTATTGTGCCAGGTCAAGGGACCCTCAGGCAGTAGCAGTGGACGCCCTGGTGACACCGTGGGTGTTTCAGTCGGTCTATGTGTTCCCTCCTCTTCCACTCATCTCAAAGATATTGAGAATCATAAGACGAAAAAGAGTGCAGACAATACTCATTGTCCAGATTGGCCTCGAAGGGCCTGGTATTCAGATCTTCAGGAAATGCTCACAGAAGATCCGTGGCCTCTTCCTCTCAGAGAGGACCTGTTGCAACAGGGGCCCTGCGTGTTCCAAGACTTACCGCAGTTACGTTTGACGGCATGGCGGTTGAACACCGAATCCTAGCTGGGAAAGGCATTCCGGAAGAAGTCATCCCTACTCTGATAAAGGCTAGGAAGGAAGTGACGACGACACATTATCACCGTATCTGTAGAAAGTATGTATCTTGGTGTGAATCCAAGAATCCTCCTACGGAAGATTTCCATCTGGGCCGTTTTCTCCACTTTCTACAGACAGGAGTGAATATGGGCCTGAAATTAGGCTCCATTAAAGTACAGATTTCGGCCCTATCAATTTTCTTTTAGAAGGAATTGGCTTCTCTCCCAGAAGTCCAGACTTTTGTAAAGGGAGTGCTGCACAAACAGCCTCCTTTTGTGCCTCCAGTGGCACCATGGGACCTGAACGTGGTGTTACAGTTCCTAAAATCTCACTTGTTTGAACCTCTTCAAACGGTTGAGTTAAGATTTCTCACTTGGAAAGTGGTCATGTTGTTGGCCTTGGTATCTGCAAGGCGGGTGTCCGAATTGGCGGCTTTCTCGCACAAAAGCCCCTATCTGATTTTCCATGTGGATAGAGCAGAATTAAGGACTCGTCCTCAATTTTTGCCTAAGGTGGTTTCATCGTTTCACATGAACCAACCTATTGTGGTACTTGTGGCTACGAATGACTTGGAGGATTCCAAGTCCCTGGATGTAGTCAGGGCCTTAAAAATGTTATTTAGCCAGGACTGCTCGGGTTAGGAAAACAGAGGTACTGTTTGTCCTGTATGCAGCCAACAAGGTTGGCGCTCCTGCTTCTAAGCAGACTATTGCTCGCTGGATCTGTAACACGATTCAGCCAGCTCATTCTACGGCTGGATTGCTGTTACCAAATTCGGTAAAGGCCCATTCCACTAGGAAGGTGGGCTCTTCTTGGGTGGCTGCCCGAGGCGTCTCGGCATTACAGCTTTGCCGAGTGGCGACTTGGTCGGGTTCAAACACTTTTGCAAAATTCTACAAGTTTGATACCCTGGCTGATGAGGACCTTATGTTTGCTCAATCGGTGTTGCAGAGTCATCCGCACTTTCCCGCCCGTTTGGGAGCTTTGGTATAATCCCCATGGTCCTTACGGAGTCCCCAGCATTCTCTAGGACGTAAGAGAAAATAAGATTTTAAACCTACCGGTAAATCTTTTTCTCCTAGTCCGTAGAGGATGCTGGGCGCCTGTCACAGTGCAGACATATTTCTGCAAGGCTTGTATATAGTTGTTGCTTACATAAGGGTTATGTTACGGTTAAGATCAGTCTTTGGCTCATGCTGTTTTGTTCATACTGTTAACTGGTTGCGTATATTCCATCTTATACGGTGTGGATGGTGTGGGCTGGTATGAATCTTGCCCTTAGATTAACAAAAATCCTTTCCTCGTACTGTCCGTCTCCTCTGGGCACAGTTTCTCTAACTGAGGTCTGGAGGAGGGGCATAGAGGGAGGAGGCAGTGCACACCCATCTAAAATTCTTTATAGGTGCCCATGTCTCCTGCGGAGCCCGTCTATACCCCACAGTCCTTACGGAGTCCCCAGCATCCTTTACGGACTAGGAGAAAAATATTTACCGGTAGGTTTAAAATCTTATTTTCTAACTAGGCCACAGCATAACAGAAAAAATAAACTATTTTCTACCTTATGAAACACATTATTCTGTGACCATCTGGTCGGCTTTATACCACACACCTATGTTTCTCGGTACTCTGTGCAAGCCAATGCTTCCTGTGCTCACAAGTCTTCATCGTGAAGCCAAGGACTGCATGTGTTGCTGGTTTGAAAATCTAAGATTTAGCTTTCAACTTTCTTTGCTGTGCTCCTCATTAGTATTCTGTTAAAATATATTCTACTTTCTCCCAACATCAAACGATCTGCAGCTCCATGAATCCAAGTGTGCTGGCCAATAGATACAGGAAATGGTGAGAGAGAGGTGAGAAACTGTAGATGGAGCACAGGCCCTCATTCAGCATTGATCGTATATGCTAAGCTGCTCGCAGCAGCTTTGCATATGCGATCCTTAGCATACTCCCTGAAAATGGAGGCGATATGCCCCAGTTTTCAGCAATGCTGGTTGCCCACTCCACCGTCCCTCCCCCGAAACGCCTCTGCCTGTCAATCAGGCAGAGGCGTTCACCTTACTGCGATTCTAACGGCCATTGCCAGTCAGCGCCGGGATGATGCGAATGATCCATTCGCATGGGCGTTCGCAAGGAGATTGACAGGAAGTGGCCATTTTTGGGAGGCATCCGACCGTTTTCAGGGACTGTCCGGAAAAACGCAGACGGGCCCAAGCATTTTCAGAGAGCGTGTGTGACGTCCGCTCCGGCCCCGATCAGCAGGATTCTATCGCACTGGATAAGTAAGTACTGATTTTTGTGCAGCTCTGCAACACAAGCGATCGCACACTTGCACAGCAATTTAACCCTACCCCTGTAAGCGGCGACTATCTGATCGCAGGGCAGCAAAAAACGCAGCCCAGTGATCAGATCTGAATTACCCCGTAGTAACCTATATATAGTAACCTTTAAAGTATTTATCTTCACTTTGAAGCTAGGAGTGATTCAATAAATTTTTTTTTGTTAAAACAGGACATTTCTTGGTATTGTCATGATACACTTTTGTGTAGTTATATAATAGGTAGGCTGAAAATAATAACTGATCAGAAATAGTTTTTGTTTTATTTATTAAATTTTAAAAAGTATTTTTCTCTTGCATCCTAGGGGATACTGGGATTCCATTTAGTACCATGGGGTATAGACTGGTCCAATAGGAGCCTTGGGCACGTCTCTGGAAGCTCCTGAAGAGGAGGGGATGTGTCCTAGGGGATACTGGGATTCCATTTAGTTCCATGGGGTAAAGACTGGTCCACTAGGAGTCGGTCACGTCTCTGGAAGCTCCTGAAGAGTTTTCTGCATTTATTTTAGGTTTGTTATTTCTCTAACGTCCTAGTGGATGCTGGGGACTCCGTAAGGACCATGGTGAATAGACGGGCTCCGCAGGAGACGGGGCACTTTAAGAAAGAATTTGGATACTGGTGTGCTCTGGCTCCTCCCTCTATGTCCCTCCTCCAGACCTCAGTTTGAATCTGTGCCCGGACGAGCTGGGTGCTACTTAGTGAGCTCTCCTGAGCTTGCTATAAGAAAGTATTTTGTTAGTTTTTTTTATTTTCAGAGAGATCTGCTGGCAACTGACTCTCTGCAGCGTGGGACTGAGGGGAGAGAAGCAGCCCTACTCACTGAAGATAGGTCCTGCTTCTTAGGCTACTGGACACCATTAGCTCCAGAGGGATCGTACACAGGATCTCACCCTTTGTCGTCCGATCCCGGAGACGCGCCGCCGTCCCACTCGCAGAGCTGGAAGACTTCGAAATCGGTGGCAGAAGACTCCAGTCTTCACTGAGGTAGCGCACAGCACTGCAGCTGTGCGCCATTGCTCCCACATTAAACCCACATACTCCGGTCACTGTAGGGTGCAGGGCGCAGGGGGGGGCGCCCTGGGCAGCAATTAGAGACCTCTTTGGCAAAAGTTTGCATAATATACAGTTGGGCACTGTATATATGTATGAGCCCCCGCCAAAATTGTACATGAAAGCGGGACAGAAGCCCGCCGTCGAGGGGGCGGGGCTTCTTCCTCAGCACTCACCAGCGCCATGTTTTTTCTCCACAGCACCGCTGAGAGGAAGCTCCCCAGTCTCTCCCCTGCAGTTACACGGTAGAAGAGGGTAAAAAGAGAGGGGGGGGCACATAATTAGGCGCAAAAATCAATATAAACAGCAGCTACTGGGTTAATAGCGCTGGGGTGTGTGCTGGCATACTCTCTCTCTGTCTCTCCAAAGGGCCTTATGGGGGAATTGTCTTCAGATGAGCATTCCCTGAGTGTGTGGTGTGTCGGTACGTGTGTGTCGACATGTCTGAGGTAAAAGGCTCCCCTAAGGAGGAGATACAGCAAATGTGTGTGAGAGGGTGTCTCCGTCGACAACGCCGACACCTGTTTGGATATGTGTAATTAAGTGCTAAGGTGAATTTATTGCACAAAAGATTAGAGAACAGACAGGAAATCTACGCATGTCTGTCCATATGTCGCAGAGACCTTCAGAGTCTCTCAATGCTCACTATCCAAAATAATAGACACCGATATCGACACGGAGGTTGACTCTAGTGTCGACTACGATAATGCAAAGTTACAGCCAAAATGGCAGAAAAGTATTCAATATGATTATTGTAATAAAAGATGATTTGCATATCACTGATGACTCATCTGTCCCTGACACAAGGGTACACCTGTTTAAGGGGAAGGAAGCTGAGGTAAATTTCCCTCCTCTCATGATGAAAAAGAGCGGGAATCTCCAGACAAGAGACTGCAGTTTCCCACAAAGAATTCTCAGGCAGTATCCTTTCCCCACCAGGGCCAGGATAGGATGGGAATGTTCCCCTAGGGTGTCACGTTTGCCCAAAAGGTAGCCCTGACGTAACAGCTATTCTCAGGGATCCTGCAGATAGCGTGTACATTCTGGTACACTACTCAGACCGGCGATTGTGTCGGCATGAGTTTATAGCGCTGTGGCAGCGTGGATAGGTACCTTATCAGCAGAGATTGAGACCCTAGTATGTGTGTGTGTCTGTGTATATATGTATGTGTGTGTGTGTGTGTGTGTGTATGTATGTATATATATATATATATATATATATATATATATATATATATATATATATAATATGTGTAAAATATATATATATTAAAGATGCTGTCTTAAGAGATAGAGAGATAGATATATATATATATATATATATATATATATATATAAATATAAACATGCCCAAAGAGACATGAGTATACTGGGTCCTAGAGTCAAAGCTATGTCGATTTCTGCTTGACGTGTCCTGTAGAATATGCAATGGACAGATGATGCCGACTTAAGAGGCATATGGAGGCTGAGGATTGTGTGGAGAAGGGTTCTCGGACCTGGTCTCCACAGCTATAGCTGGTAATTCTGATATTTTGCCTTATATTCCTGCACAGCCTAGGAAAGCACAACATTATCAAATGCAGCCTTTCGAACAAAGAAACAAAGTCCGAGGTGCGTCCTTTCTTGCCAGAGGCGGGGGCAGAGGAAAGAAGCTGCACAACACAGCTAGTTCCCAGGAACAGAAGTCCTCCCCGGCCTCTACAAAATCCACCGCATGTCGCTGGGGCTCCACAGGCGGAGCTAGGCCCGGTGGGGGCACGCCTTCGTAAGTTCAGCCACAAGTGGGTTCACTCCCTGTTAGATCCCTGGGCAATAGATATTGTGTCTCAGGGATACAAGCTGGACTTTGAGAAGATGCCCCCTCACCGACGGCCCTGCCGGCTTCCCCCCACGAGAGGGAAACAGTGTTAACTGCAATTCACAAATTGTATCTTCAACAGGTGGTGGTCAAGGTTCCCCTCCTTCGACAAGGAGGGGGTTATTATTTGACCATGTTGTAGTCCCGAAACCAGACGGTTCAGTCAGACCCATATTGACTTTAAAATCCCTGAACATATACCTGAAAAGGTTCAAGTTCAAAATGGAATCGCTAAGAGCGGTCATTGCAAGCCTGAAAGGGGGAGATTTTATGGTGACTCGGGACATAAAGGATGCATACCTTCATGTCCCCATTTATCCACCTCATCAGGCGTACCTCAGAGTTGCGGTACGGGATTGTCATTACCAATTTCAGACGTTGCCGTTTGGTCTCTCCATGGCCCCGAGAATATTCACCAAGGTAATGGCTGAAATGATGGTGCTCCTGCGGAAGCAAGGTGTCACTATTATCACGTACTTGGACGATCTCCTCAAAAAAGCGAGATCAAGAGAGCAGTGGCTGAACAGCGTATCACTTTCTCTGGAAGTGTAACGGCAACACGGCTGGATTCTATATATTCCAAAGTCGCAGTTGGTTCCTACAGCTCATCTGCCTCTCCTAGGCATGATCCTAGACACAGACCAGAAAAGGGTTTATCTCCCGATAGAGAGAGCTCAGGAGCTCGTGACACTGGTCAGGAATCTATTAAAACCAAAACAGGTGTCAGTGCATCACTGCACTCGAGTCCTGGGAAGGATGGTGGCATCATACGAGGCCATTCCCTTCGGCAGGTTCCATGCGAGGACCTTCCAATGGGACTTACTGGACAAGTGGTCCGGATCACATCTTCAGATGCATCGGTTAATCAACCTATCCCCCAGGGCCAGGGTGTCTCTCCTGTGGTGGCTGCAGAGTGCTCACCTTCTCGAAGGTCGCAGATTCGGCATTCAGGACTGGGTCCTGGTGACCACGGATGCAAGCCTCCGAGGGTGGGGGGCAGTCACATAGGGAAGAAATTTCCAAGGGCTGTGGTCAAGTCAGGAGACTTGCCTGCACATCAACATCCTGGAACTAAGGGCCATATACAACGCCCTACGTCAAGCGGAGTCCCTGCTTCGCGACCAACCGGTTCTGATTCAGTCAGACAATATCACCGCAGTGGCTCATGTAAACCGCCAAGGCGGCACAAGGAGCAGGGTGGCGATGGTAAAAGCCACCAGAATTCTTCGCTGGGCGGAGAATCACGTAAGCACACTGTCCGCAGTGTTCATTCCGGGAGTGGACAACTGGGAAGCAGACTTCCTCAGCAGGCACGACCTCCACCCGGGAGAGTGGGGACTACATCAAGTAGTCTTCATGCAGATTGCAAGTCGGTGGGAACTGCCACAGGTGGACATGATGGCATCCCACCTCAACAAAAAACTGCAGAGATACTGCGCCAGGTCAAGAGACCCTCAGACGATAGCTGTGAACGCACTGGTGACACCGTGGGTGTTCCCGTTGGTCTATGTATTTCCTCCTCTTCCTCTCATTCCCAAGGTGCTGAGAATCATAAGGAAAAGAGGAGTGAGAACAATACTCTTTGTTCCGGATTGGCCAAGAAGGACTTGGTATCCAGATCTGCA
Source organism: Pseudophryne corroboree (assembly GCF_028390025.1). Taxonomy (NCBI): domain Eukaryota; kingdom Metazoa; phylum Chordata; class Amphibia; order Anura; family Myobatrachidae; genus Pseudophryne; species Pseudophryne corroboree. The sequence goes on along the minus strand of NC_086451.1, from coordinate 101,857,804 downwards.
AGAAATGCTCACAGAGGACCCGTGGCCTCTGCCTCTAGGACAGGACTTGTGCAACAGGGGCCCTGTCTGTTCCAAGACTTACCGCGGCTGCGTTTGACGGCATGGCGGTTGAACACCGGATCCTAGCAGAAAAAGGCATTCCGGATGAGGTCATTCCTACGCTGATAGAGGCTAGGAAGGATGTGACGGCTCAACATTATCACCGTATATGGCGAAAATATGTGGCTTGGTGTGAGGCCAGGAATGCCCCTACGAAGGAATTCCAGCTGTGCCTTTTCCTTCACTTCCTACAGTCGGGAGTGACTTTGGGCCTTAAATTGGGTTCCATTAAGGTTCAGATTTCGGCCTTATCCATTTTCTTTCAAAAAGAACTGGCTTCTCTGCCTGAAGTTCAGACGTTTGTTAAGGGAGTGCTGCATATTCAGCCCCCTTTTGTGCCTCCAGTGGCACCTTGGGATCTTAACGTGGTGTTGAGTTTCCTGAAATCACACTGGTTTGAACCACTCAAAACGGTGGAAGTAAAATATCTCACGTGGAAGGTGGTCATGCTATTAGCCTTGGCTTCGGCTAGGCGTGTGTCAGAATTGGCGGCTTTGTCACATAAAAGCCCTTTATCTGGTTTTCCATGCGGATAGAGCAGAATTGCGGACCCGCCCACAATTTCTGCCGGAAGTGGTTTCATCCTTTCATATAAACCAACCTATTGTGGTGCCTGTGGCTACTACGGACTTGGAGGATTCCGAGTCACTGGATGTAGTCGGGGCTTTGAAGGTTTATGTAGCCAGAACGGCTAAGGTCAGGAAAACAGAATCTTTGTTTATCCTGTATGCTTCCAACAAGCTTGGGGCGCCTGCTTCAAAGCAAACTATTGCTCGCTGGATCTGTAACACGATTCAGCAGGCTCATTCTGCGGCTGGGTTGCCGCTGCCTAAATCAGTTAAGGCCCATTCCACAAGGAAGGTGGGCTCTTCTTGGGCGGCTGCCCGAGGGGTCTCGGCATTACAGCTTTACCGAGCGGCTACTTGGTCAGGTTCAAACACCTTTGCAAAGTTCTACAAGTTTGATACCCTGGCTGAGGAGGACCTCATGTTTGCTCATTCGGTGCTGCAGTGTCGTCCGCACTCTCCCGCCCGTTTGGGAGCTTTGGTATAATCCCCATGGTCCTTACGGAGTCCCCAGCATCCACTAGGACGTTAGAGAAAATAAGATTTTACTTACCGGTAAAGCTATTTCTCGTAGTCCGTAGTGGATGCTGGGCGCCCGTCCCAAGTGCGGACTTCTTCGGCAATACTTGTATATAGTTATTGCTTAAATAAGGGTTATGTTTGGTTGCATCAGGGTTGATCTGATGCTCCGTTGTTCATACTGTTAACTGGGTAAGTTTATCACGAGTTATACGGTGTGATTGGTGTGACTGGTATGAGTCTTGCCCTGGATTCCAAAATCCTTTCCTTGTACTGTCAGCTCTTCCGGGCACAGTTTCTCTAACTGAGGTCTGAAGGAGGGACATAGAGGGAGGAGCCAGAGCACACCAGTATCCAAATTCTTTCTTAAAGTGCCCTGTCTTCTGCAGAGCCCATCTATTCCCCATGGTCCTTACGGAGTCCCCAGCATCCACTATGGACTACGAGAAATAGATTTACCGGTAAGTAAAATCTTATTTTTCCCTTCCCTTCAAGAGGTTGGGCCGTACCGCCCCTCCTAAGTGCCACGAAGCAGGCAGGCTGGTGCCATACTGTCCTGCCTGCTTCGTGGGACTTAGGGGGGCGGAACGGCCCAACCTCTTGAAGGGAAGGGAAAATTAAGATTTTACCAACCTCTTGAAGGGTTAATGGTCCCGTTCTCCGCTGACAGGACACTAGCTCCTGAGGGAACATTTCCGCAGCACTCCGCCACCCCTAACAAAGCCAGAATAAAGAAGAGTGGTAAGTACTAAGCTGGCGTCCTGGTTAGCAGGTCGCCACCCATTATGGCGTCATGAGGGTATGGAGACGCACGGCTTCTACATGGGGCTGCTGGGTCTCCAGACTCGGTACACGGTGCAGACGCACAGCTTCTGAGAGGGTGAATGGAGTCTCAGTACACTATGGGGTGTATTCAATAACTGTCGGAAGCTGCTGTCTTGTCGGAAAGACGGCAGCTTCCGACAGTTTTAGGTCGGAAGGGGTTCCGACCTATTCATTAGTGGCCCGTTTATTTCCGACAAGTGGCTTCAGCCGCCGATCAGCGTGCATTGTCTGAAGCGGGGCCAAACCCGACAGGTTTTAGCCCCGTTTCCGACAATCTCAATCCGACTTTAAAAAAAGTCGGATTGAGATGAGGAGACTAGTGGTGCTGTGGCAGCGGGGGGAGCATCGATCGGCGGGAGGAGCAGGCTGCGGGGGGACATGTCTGCGGTGGCGGGGGGACATGTCTGCGGTGGTGGGGGGAGGCCCTGCAGCGCCTCCCCCCGCCGCCGCAGACATGTTACCCCGCTGCCAGCACCTCCCGCTGGCCGCCGATCAATGCTCCCCCCGCCGCCGCAGCACTTCTCTTCCTGCTGACAGCTCCGCCTTCGGCTCCACATAAGTCCCCCGCAGCCAGCCTCTCCCGCTCACGGCCACCGCTTTCTGCTCCCTTATCAGGCCGGCCAAATCTGACAGTCTGATTTGGCCATCTATTGAATAGGGGTTGTCGGATCCATTCCGACAACTTCATGTCGGAATGGATCCGACTCCTATTATACCCCTATACGTGTACACAGTACCCAGACTGGCTTTACAGACTTAAAAGGGAAGGGGGCTGACTCCATTTTAGGCACAATATTACATCAGCGAGAATAAAACTGAGCGGGAGGACTGCGTGCCATTGAAGGGGCGGGGTTTCACTATGAACGGATCCAACAGCTCACAAGCACCACTTTCCCAATGCAGCTGACAGACGCTGGCTGACAGGGACGCGCAGATCCTCCAGAGAGACTCCAAATTACCTAAGCGGTACCAGGGGGTCATAGCAGGGGGGGGGGGGGGGGGAGCGGTTATTGGTGTACTAAGGGCCTAATTCAGAGTTGATCGCAGCAGCTAATTTAACAGTTGGGCAAAACCATGTGCACTGCAGGGGGGATAGAATGCAGAGAGCGTTAAATTTGGATGGGGTGTGTTCAAACTGAAATCTAAATTGCAGTGTTAAAATAAAGCAGCCAGTATTTACCCTGCACAGAACAAAATAACCCACCCAAATCTAACTCTCTCTGCAAATGTTATATCTGCCTTCCCTGCAGTGCACATGGGGGGTAATTCTGAGTTGATCGCAGCAGGAACTTTGTTAGCAGTTGGGCAAAACCATGTGCACTGCAGGGGGGCAGATATAACATGTGCAGAGAGAGTTAGATTTGGGTGGGTTATATTGTGTCTGTGCAGGGTAAATACTGGCTGCTTTATTTTTACACTGTAATTTAGATTTCAGTTTGAATACACCACACCCAAATCTAACTCTCTCTGCACATGTTACATCTGCCACACCTGCAGTGCACATGGTTTTGCCCAACTGCTAACAAATTTGTTGCTGCGATCAACTCAGAATTAGGCTCATGGTTTTGCCCAACTGCTAACAAATTTGCTGCTGCGATCAACTCCGAATTACCCCCTTAGTCTCTAATCTAGGTACTAAGTCTGCGACCTGGCTAAGCTTTGCATTAGCGGTAAGGGTGCCATATGCTGGCTCCATGCTTTGTGTCTCCCTGGAAGGGCTCTTTGTGGGTTCATTGTGCAGTTAACCTTTTCCTGTGTGTGTGCGCTGTCACGGTTACAGTATGTCAGGCAAAGAGTGTTTCATGTAAGGCACATGTGTTCCTCTTCCCCAGGGGGTTCACTAGTGTGTACTGAGTGTAGTGTACCTTCCCAGGCTAGCGGTGCAGCGCCAGCATGGCTGGACTCTTCTAAATTGTCCCACAATGAGAAAGAAATGCAATACTTAAGACAATCTATGACTGAGTTTATGAAAAGAGACTCAGTACCCAAACCAGCATCTCGGTCCCCTGCATTTGTCCACAAAGACGTACTTTGGCCCATATCCTGCAGTCTGACTCTGATGATGAGGGGTCAGACATGGAGGTGGGGGAGGGTACTCTGTCACAAAGAATAGAGGCTATCAGAACTTCTGCATATCCTTGATAAGGTGACAGAGGAGAGTGAGGAATCTTATTTTAATATAAAAAAGAAATCCTCCGCCACTTTTCCTGTGTCAAAACTAAATACCCTGTTTGAAGAACAGTGGGTTAATCCTTATAGGAAATTTCAAAACATTAAAAGGTTGCAATCCTGTTTTCCTTTTCCTCCGTGGCGTTGTCGGCGGTCTTCATTCTGGGAGTAGGCAACTGGGAAGCAGACTTCCTCAGCAGACACGACCTGCACCCGGGGGAGTGTGGCCTCCACCCGGAGGTGTTCCGGTGGTTGACACGTCGGTGGGGATATCCACAGATCGACATGATGGCCTCTCGACTCAACAAGAAGCTCAAGCAGTATTTTTCCAGGTCAAGAGATCCACAAGCAGTGACAGTAGACGCTCGGAATTGTCAGTGTGTCTACCGGCTAGGGTACATGTTTCCTCCACTTCTTTCCTGTTGTTCAAGCAATCCTCATTGCTCCGGACTGGCCGTGAAGGGCCTGGTATGCGTATCTTCTCGAGATGCTGATCAAAGATCCGTGGCCTCCACCTCTTCACGAGGATCTTCTACCACAGGGCCCGTTCGTCCATCACGATATACCGCGGCTACGTTTAATGGCATGGAAATTGAGCGACTGATTCTAGCCAGGAGAGGGATTCCTGACAAGGTCATCCTGACTATGATCTAAGCCAGGAAGGGGGTAACGTCTAAACATTACCAACGTATATATGGAAGAAGTATGTATCTTGGTGTGATAGCAGACAATATTCTGCAGTGGACATTTCCTGCTTTTTCTGCAGTCGGGAGTGGATGTGGACCTATGTCCTAGGCTTCATTAAAGTCCAGATTTCGGCCTTGTCTATTTACTTTCAGAAACAATTGGCTTCTCTCCCTGAGGTCCAGACGTTCTTGAAGGATGTTTTGCACATCCAACTTTTGTGCCTCCCACGGCACCTTTGGGATCTCAATTTGTTGCTGCAGTTCCTCCAATCGGACTGGTTTGAACTGTTACAGGAAGTGGACGTAAAATACCTTACGTGGAAGACCGTCACACTGTTGGCCTTGGCTTCCGCAAGACACAAGCGCCCCTACCTAATTTTCCATGAGGACAGAGCTGAACTCAGAACTCGTCAGCAATTTCTTCCTAAGGTAGTGTCCGCATTTCACATCAACCAACTTACTGTGGTTTCAGTTGTTACGGACACCTCTACTACTTCAAAGTCTTTGGATGTTGTGAGGTCTTTGAAGGTGTATGTAAAAAGGACAGCTCGTCACAGGAAATCGGACTCACTGTTTATTCTTTATGATCCCAATAAAATTGGGTGTCCTGCTTCAAAGCAGTCAATTGTACGCTGGATCAGACTTACTATCCAGCATGCTTATTCCACGGCAGGCTTGCCCGTTCCAAAATTTGTACAGGCCCACTCTACTAGGTCAGTGGGTTCTTCTTGGGCGGCTGCCCAGGGTGTCTCAGTTTTACAGCTCTGCCGAGCAGCTACTTGGTCAGGTGCGAACATGTTTGCAAAGTTTTACAAGTTCGATACTTTGGCCTCTGAGGACCTTTAGTTTGGTCAATCAGTTCTGCAGGAATCTCAGCACTCTCCCACCCAGTTTGGGACCTTTGGTACTTCCCCATGGTACTAAATGGATTCCCAGTATCCCCTAGGATGGAAGAGAAAATAGGATTATAATTACCTATCAGAAAATCCTTTTCTCGTAGTCCGTAGGGGATACTGGGCGCGCTCCCAGTTCTTCGTTTTTCCTGCACTGTTACTTGGGTCAGTAATGTTTGGTTCAGCTGTTGCTGTTCCTTGTTTCAAGTTTTGGTTAGCATGGCTTTCCACGTGTGTGTGTGTGTGTGTGTGTGTGTGTGTGTGTTAGTTCGTAATCTCACCACTTTCCTTTTTCTATGTCCTTCTCTCAAAGTATGTCCGTCTCCTTGGGCACAGTTTCCTAGACTGAGTCTGCTAGGAGGGGCATAGAGGGAGGAGCCAGCACACACTATCACATTCTTAAAGTGCCCAAGGCTCCTAGTGGACCAGTCTATACCCCATGGTAGTAAATGGATTCTCAGTATCTCCTACGGACTACGAGAAAAGGATTTACTGGTAGGTAATTTAAAATCCTATTTCTCTAACGTCCTAAGTGGATGCTGGGACTCCGTAAGGACCATGGGGAATAGCGGCTCCGCAGGAGACTGGGCACAAAAGTAAAAGCTTGAACTAGCTGGTGTGCACTGGCTCCTCCCCCTATGACCCTCCTCCAAGCCTCAGTTAGATTTTTGTGCCCGAACGAGAAGGGTACATGCTAGGTGGCTCTCCTGAGCTGCTTAGAGTAAAAGTTTATTTTAGGTTTTTTATTTTCAGTGAGTCCTGCTGGCAACAGGCTCACTGCATCGTGGGACTAAGTGGAGAAGAAACGAACTCACCTGCGTGCAGAGTGGATTGGGTTTCTTAGGCTACTGGACATTAGCTCCAGAGGGACGATCACAGGTTCAGCCTGGATGGGTCCCGGAGCCGCGCCGCCGGCCCCCTTACAGAGCCAGAAGAACGAAGAGGTCCGGTGAAATCGGCGGCAAAAGACGTTCCTGTTTTCAACTAAGGTAGCGCACAGCACTGCAGCTGTGCGCCATTGCTCTCAGCACACTTCACACTCCGGTCACTGAGGGTGCAGGGCGCTGGGGGGGAGCGCCCTGAGACGCAATAAAAACAGAAATACCTTAGGATGGCAAAAGAAATACATCACATATAGCTCCTGGGCTATATGGATGTATTTAACCCCTGCCAGTTTTCCAGAAAAAAGCGGGAGATAAGGCCGTCGTGAAGGGGCGGAGTCTATCTCCTCAGCACACAAGCGCCATTTTCCCTCACAGTTCCGCTGGAAGGACGGCTCCCTGACTCTCCCCTGCAGTCCCTACAGAATCAGGGTAAAAACGAGAGAGGGGGGGCACTATTGGCAGCTAAATTATAAACAGCAGCTATATAAGGGAGTAACACTTATATAAGGTTATCCATATATATATATATATATATATATAGCGCTCTGGTGTGTGCTGGCAAACTCTCCCTCTGTCTCCCCAAAGGGCTAGTGGGGTCCTGTCCTCTATCAGAGCATTCCCTGTGTGTGTGCTGGGTGTCGGTACGATTGTGTCGACATGTATGAGGAGGAAAATGATGTGGAAGCAGAGCAATTGCCTGTATTAGTGATGTCACCCCCTAGGGAGTCGACACCTGACTGGATGGTTGTATTTAAAGAACTACGTGACAATGTCAGCACTTTACAAAAAACTGTTGACGACATGAGACAGCCGACAAATCAATTAGTGCCTGTCCAGGCGTCTCAGACACCGTCAGGGGCGATAAAACGCCCGTTACCTCAGTGGGTCGACACAGACCCAGACACGGATACTGAGTCCAGTGTCGACGGTGAGGAGACAAACGTAATGTCCAGTAGGGCCACACGTTACATGATCACGGCAATGAAGGAGGCATTGAACATTTCTGACACTACAAGTACCACAAAGAAGGGTATTATGTGGGGAGTGAAAAAACTACCAGTAGCTTTTCCTGAGTCAGATGAATTAAATGAGGTGTGTGATAAAGCGTGGGTTTCCCCCGATAAAAAAGTGCTAATTTCTAATAAATTATTGGCACTATACCCTTTCCTGCCAGAGGTTAGGGCGCGTTGGGAAACACCCCCTAAAGTAGATAAAGCGCTCACACGTTTATCTAAACAAGTAGCGTTACCGTCTCCTGATACGGCCGCCCTCAAAGAACCAGCGGATAGAAGGCTGGAAAATATCCTGAAGGGTATATACACACATACTGGTGTTACACTGCGACCAGCAATCGCATCAGCCTGGATGTGCAGTGCTGGAGTGGCGTGGTCGGATTCCCTGACTGAATATATTGATACCCTGGATAGGGACAGTATATTACTAACTATAGAGCATTTGAAGGATGCATTACTATATATGCGTGATGCACAGAGGGATATTTGCACCCTGGCATCAAGAGTGAGTGCTATGTCCATTTCTGCCAGAAGAGCGTTATGGACGCGACAGTGGTCAGGGGATGCGGATTCCAAACGACATATGGAAGTATTGCCGTTTAAAGGAGAGGAGTTATTTGGGGCCGGTCTATCGGACCTGGTGGCCACGGCAACGGCCGGAAAGTCCACCTTTTTACCCCAGGTCACCTCTCAGCAGAAAAAGACACCGTCTTTTCAAACTCAGTCCTTTCGTTCCCATAAGTACAGGCGGGCAAAAGGCCACTCATTTCTGCCCCGGGGCAGAGGAAGAGGAAAAAGACTGCACCAGGCAGCCTCTTCCCAGGAGCAGAAGCCCTCCTCTGCTTCTGCCAAGTCTTCAGCATGATGCTGGGGCTTTACAAGCGGACTCGGACACGGTGGGGGCCCGTCTCAAAAATTTCAACGCGCAGTGGGCTCACTCGCAAGTGGACCCCTGGATTCTGCAGGTAGTATCTCAGGGGTACAAATTGGAATTCGAGACGTCTCCCCCTCGCCGGTTCCTGAAGTCTTCTCTACCAAAGTCTCCTTCCGACAGGGAGGCAGTTTTGGAAGCCATTCACAAGCTGTATTCCCAGCAGGTGATAATCAAGGTACCTCTCCTACAACAGGGAAAGGGGTATTATTCCACGCTGTTTGTGGTACCGAAGCCGGACGGCTCGGTGAGACCAATTTTAAATCTAAAATCCTTGAACACTTACATAAAGAGGTTCAAATTCAAGATGGAGTCACTCAGAGCAGTGATAGCAAACCTGGAAGAAGGGGACTATATGGTGTCTCTGGACATCAAAGATGCTTATCTCCACGTCCCAATCTACCCGTCTCACCAAGGGTACCTCAGGTTTGTAGTACAAAACTGTCATTATCAGTTTCAGACGCTGCCGTTTGGGTTGTCCACGGCACCTCGGGTCTTTACCAAGGTAATGGCCGAAATGATGATTCTTCTTCGAAGAAAAGGCGTTTTAATTATCCCTTACTTGGACGATCTACTGATAAGGGCAAGGTCCAGGGAACAGTTAGAAGTCGGAGTAGCACTATTTCAGTTAGTGTTACGTCAGCACGGGTGGATCCTAAATATTCCAAAATCGCAGCTGATTCCAACGACACGTCTCCTGTTCCTAGGAATGATTCTGGACACAGTCCAGAAAAAGGTGTTTCTCCCAGAGGAGAAGGCCAGGGAGTTATCCGAGCTAGTCAGGAATCTCCTAAAACCAGGCCAGGTGTCAGTGCATCAGTGCACGAGGGTCCTGGGAAAAATGGTGGCTTCTTACGAAGCGATTCCATTTGGAAGATTCCATGCAAGAACGTTTCAGTGGGATCTTCTGGACAAATGGTCCGGATCGCATCTTCAGATGCATCAGCGGATAACCCTGTCGCCAAGGACAAGGGTGTCTCTTCTGTGGTGGCTGCAGAGTGCTCATCTACTAGAGGGCCGCAGATTCGGCATTCAGGATTGGATCCTGGTGACCACAGATGCCAGCCTGAGAGGCTGGGGAGCAGTCACACAGGGACAAAATTTCCAGGGCTTGTGGTCAAGCATGGAAACATCTCTTCATATAAACATTCTGGAACTAAGGGCCATTTACAATGCCCTAAGTCAAGCAAAACCCCTGCTTCAGGGTCAGGCGGTATTGATCCAATCGGACAACATCACGTCAGTCGCCCACGTAAACAGACAGGGCGGCACGAGAAGCAGGAGGGCGATGGCAGAAGCTGCAAGGATTCTTCGCTGGGCGGAGAATCATGTGATAGCACTGTCAGCAGTGTTCATTCCGGGAGTGGACAACTGGGAAGCGGACTTCCTCAGCAGACACGACCTTCACCCGGGGGAGTGGGGACTTCATCCAGAAGTCTTCCAAGAGATGGTAAACCGTTGGGAAAAACCAAAGGTGGACATGATGGCGTCCCGTCTCAACAAAAAACTAGACAGATATTGCGCCAGGTCAAGGGACCCTCAGGCAATAGCGGTGGACGCTCTGGTAACACCATGGGTGTACCAGTCAGTGTATGTGTTCCCTCCTCTGCCTCTCATACCAAAAGTACTGAGAATCATAAAAAGGAGAGGAGTAAGAACTATACTCGTGGTTCCGGATTGGCCAAGAAGGACTTGGTACCTGGAACTTCAAGAGATGCTCACGGAGGACCCGTGGCCTCTACCCCTAAGAGAGGACCTGCTCCAGCAGGGACCTTGTCTGTTCCAAGACTTACCGCGGCTGCGTTTGACGGCATGGCGGTTGAACGCCGGATCCTGAAGGAAAAAGGCATTCCAGAAGAAGTCATCCCTACCCTGATAAAGGCCAGGAAGGATGTAACCGCAAAACATTATCACCGCATTTGGCGAAAATATGTTGCGTGGTGTGAGGCCAAAGAGGCCCCTACAGAGGAATTTCAACTGGGTCGCTTCCTACATTTCCTGCAAACAGGACTGTCTATGGGCCTAAAATTAGGGTCCATTAAGGTTCAAATTTCGGCCCTGTTGATTTTCTTCCAAAAAGAACTGGCTTCAGTGCCTGAAGTCCAGACGTTTGTCAAAGGGGTACTGCATATACAGCCTCCTTTTGTGCCCCCGGTGGCACCTTGGGATCTCAATGTGGTTTTGGGGTTCCTAAAATCACATTGGTTTGAACCACTCACCACTGTGGAATTAAAATATCTCACATGGAAGGTGGTAATGCTGTTAGCCCTGGCTTCAGCCAGGCGTGTCTCAGAATTGGCGGCTTTATCTTATAAAAGCCCTTACCTGATTTTTCACACGGATAGGGCAGAATTGAGGAATCGTCCTCAATTTCTCCCAAAGGTGGTTTCAGCGTTTCACGTGAACCAGCCTATTGTGGTGCCTGCGGCTACTAGGGACTTGGAGGACTCCAAGTTACTGGACGTAGTCAGGGCCCTCAAAATATATATTTCCAGGACGGCTGGAGTCAGAAAATCTGACTCGCTGTTTATCCTGTATGCACCCAACAAGCTGGGTGCTCCTGCTTCTAAGCAGACGATTGCTCGTTGGATTTGTAGTACAATTCAGCTTGCGCATTCTGTGGCAGGCCTGCCACAGCCAAAATCTGTAAAAGCCCATTCCACAAGGAAGGTGGGCTCATCTTGGGCGGCTGCCCGAGGGGTCTCGGCTTTACAACTTTGCCGAGCAGCTACTTGGTCAGGGGCAAACACGTTTGCTAAATTCTACAAATTTGATACCCTGGCTGAGGAGGACCTGGAGTTCTCTCATTCGGTGCTGCAGAGTCATCCGCACTCTCCCGCCCGTTTGGGAGCTTTGGTATAATCCCCATGGTCCTTACGGAGTCCCAGCATCCACTTAGGACGTTAGAGAAAATAAGAATTTACTTACCGATAATTCTATTTCTCATAGTCCGTAGTGGATGCTGGGCGCCCATCCCAAGTGCGGATTGTCTGCAATACTTGTATATAGTTATTGTTACAAAATTCGGGTTATTATTGTTGTGAGCCATCTTTTCAGAGGCTCCTTCGTTTATCATACTGTTAACTGGGTTCAGATCACAGGTTGTACGGTGTGATTGGTGTGGCTGGTATGAGTCTTACCCGGGATACAATATCCTTCCTTATTATGTACGCTCGTCCGGGCACAGTATCCTAACTGAGGCTTGGAGGAGGGTCATAGGGGGAGGAGCCAGTGCACACCAGCTAGTTCAAGCTTTTACTTTTGTGCCCAGTCTCCTGCGGAGCCGCTATTCCCCATGGTCCTTACGGAGTCCCAGCATCCACTACGGACTATGAGAAATAGAATTATCGGTAAGTAAATTCTTATTTTTAATACTCTATTAAAATATCGTATTTGTATGTACCTAGGAGGTGTTTTGCATCCCCCCCCCCCCCCCCGCTTTCACAGGATAGGGGGCATGATGGGTGGCATGTCGCATGTGATGCCAAATGGCCAGGTAACGTACAACTGGCTCCGCTCGCATCACATGTGACAATACTAGGCAAGTGGTTAAAAAAACAGTAAATATAAAAATACTAAGTGAAGCATGTTCTAATTATATACATTGACACTTAGGGGGTCATTCCGAGTTGATCGCTCGCTACAGATTTTCGCAGTGCAGCGATTATGGCAGAACGGGGCTAATCTGCGTATGCACCGCAATGCGCAGGCTCGTCATAAAAGTACAAAGAGCTTTGTGGTTTTGCACAGGTTCTAACGACGCTTCCAGTCGCACTGGCGGACGCAAGGAGATTGACAGGAAGTGGGAATTTCTGGGTGTCAACTGACCGTTTTCTGGGAGTGTTTGGAAAAACTCAGGCTTGGCCAGGCGGGTATCTGACGTCAATACCGGGACCTTCGTCGCAGCAATCATCGCACAGAATAAGTAACTACAGGGCTGGTCTTGTTCTGCACAAAATGTGTTTGCTGCACAGGCGTACTCCTGCAAAGCGAAAATACACTCCCCTGTGGGTGGTGACTATGCGTTCAGTAGCGAGCGATCAACTCGGAATGAGGGCCTTAATGCGGTATCCAATTAGCTGCTGAAATTATTTGGAGCTAATGGATTCGCCGGTGGCTATCCAGTTAGCCCCAGTACCTGGCACTTATCAGGGATTATGCTTCGTGTGCTTCAATCCCCAGTCAGCCATCAGCGCCACGATAATACATGGGAATTTATCCCGGATCCCATGTGTTTTCGGCCTAAAATGGGACATTTTTCTCCTGCAAAAAATAATTGGATAGTCTGATAATGACTGTATTAGCCCGGTTTTTCCGCCTGAAAACTTACCGTGGTGTCATACTTGATGACTGTATTAGAAATGCCCACATGTCTGTATTTCACGCTTTTCTCAACTCTTTGACAAATCTATTCTTTAATGTATGATGAAAAAAGAAAATTAAAATGTATTAGTGGATGCCATAAGTTACTGCTGCACGTTTTATTCTTTAATATGCTTTACCCTTTTAGAAGGGCACATGGATGAAACATAGACAAAAGTGGAACTGCAAACCTGAACAAAAATTATACCCACTTTTTCTCTGACGTCCTAGTGGATGCTGGGGACTCCGAAAGGACCATGGGGAATAGTGGCTCCGCAGGAGACTGGGCACAAAAGTAAAAGCTTTAAGACTACCTGGTGTGCACTGGCTCCTCCCCCTATGACCCTCCTCCAAGCCTCAGTTAGATTTTTGTGCCCGATCGAGAAGGGTGCAGTCTAGGTGGCTCTCCTGAGCTGCTTAGAAAAAAGTTTAGTTTTAGGTTTTTTATTTTCAGTGAGACCTGCTGGCAACAGGCTCACTGCATCGAGGGACTAAGGGGAGAAGAAGCGAACTCACCTGCGTGCAGAGTGGATTGGGCTTCTTAGGCTTCTGGACATTAGCTCCAGAGGGACGATCACAGGCCCAGCCATGGATGGGTCCCAGAGCCGCGCCGCCGTCCCCCTTACAGAGCCAGAAGAGCAGAAGAGGTCCGGAAAAATTGGCGACAGAAGACGTCCTGTCTTCAATAAGGTAGCGCACAGCACCGCAGCTGTGCGCCATTGCTCTCAGCACACTTCACACTCCGGTCACTGAGGGTGGGGGCGCCCTGAGACGCAATATAAACACCTTAGGGGGCAAAAAATGCATCACATATAGCTCCTGGGCTATATGGATGCATTTAACTCATGCCTGTTTTTCCATAAAAAAGCGGGAGAACGGCCGCCGAGAAGGGGGCGGAGCCTATCTCCTCAGCACACTGGCGCCATTTTTCCTCACAGCTCCGTTGGAGGGAAGCTCCCCGACTCTCCCCTGCAGTCCTGCACTACAGAAACAGGGTAAAACAAGAGAGGGGGGGCACTAATTTGGCAGATAAATCTATACAGCAGCTATATAAGGGAAAAACACTTATATAAGGTTATCCCTGTATATATATAGCGCTCTGGTGTGTGCTGGCAAACTCTCCCTCTGTCTCCCCAAAGGGCTAGTGGGGTCCTGTCCTCTATCAGAGCATTCCCTGTGTGTGTGCTGTGTGTCGTTACGTTGTGTCGACATGTATGAGGAGGAAAATGGTATGGAGGCGGAGCAATTGCCTGTATTAGTGATGTCACCCCCTAGGGAGTCGACACCTGACTGGATGGTCTTATGGAAGGAATTACGTGATAGTGTCAGCACTTTACAAAAGACTGTAGATGACATGAGACAGCCGGCAAATCAGTTAATACCTGTACAGGCATCTCAAACACCGTCAGGGGCTCTAAAGCGCCCGTTACCTCAGGTGGTCGACACAGACCCAGACACGGACACTGACTCCAGTGTCGACGGTGAGGAAACAAACGTATTTTCCAGTAGGGCCACACGTTACATGATCACGGCAATGAAGGAGGTTTTGAACATTTCTGATACTACAAGTACCACAAAAAAGGGTATTATGTGGGGTGTGAAAAAACTACCCGTAGTTTTTCCTGAATCAGATGAATTAAATGAGGTGTGTGTTGAAGCGTGGGTTTCCCCCGATAAAAAACTGCTAATTTCTAAAAAATTATTGGCATTATACCCTTTCCCGCCAGAGGTTAGGGCGCGTTGGGAAACACCCCCTAGGGTAGATAAGGCGCTCACACGCTTATCAAAACAAGTGGATTTACCGTCTCCTGATACGGCCGGCCTCAAGGAACCAGCTGATAGGAAGCTGATAGGAAGCTGGAAAATATCCTAAAAAGTATATACACACATACTGGTATTATACTGCGACCAGCAATCGCCTCAGCCTGGATGTGCAGTGCTTGGTCGGATTCCCTGACTGAAAATATTGATACCCTGGACAGGGACAATATATTATTGACTATAGAGCATTTAAAGGATGCATTTCTATATATGAGAGATGCACAGAGGGATATTTGCACTCTGGCATCAAGAGTAAGTGCGCTGTCCATTTCTGCCAGAAGAGGGCTATGGACGCGACAGTGGTCAGGTGATGCGGATTCCAAACGGCATATGGAAGTATTGCCGTATAAAGGGGAGGAGTTATTTGGGGTCGGTCTATCGGACCTGGTGGCCACGGCAACGGCTGGGAAATCCACCTTTTTACCCCAGGTCACCTCTCAGCAGAAAAAGACACCGTCTTTTCAGGCTCAGTCCTTTCGTCCCCATAAGGGCAAGCGGGCAAAAGGCCACTCGTATCTGCCCCGGGGCAGAGGAAGGGGAAAAGGACTGCAGCAGACAGCCTCTTCCCAGGAACAGAAGCCCTCCCCCGCTTCTGCCAAGTCCTCAGCATGACGCTGGGGCCTTACAAGCGGACTCAGGCACGGTGGGGGCCCGTCTCAAGAATTTCAGCGCGCAGTGGGCTCACTCGCAAGTGGACCCCTGGATCCTGCAGGTAGTATCTCAGGGGTACAAATTGGAATTCGAGACGTCTCCCCCTCGCCGGTTCCTGAAGTCTGCTTTACCAACGTCTCCCCCCGACAGGGAGGCGGTATTGGAAGCCATTCACAAGCTGTATTCCCAGCAGGTGATAATCAAGGTACCCCTCCTACAACAGGGAAAGGGGTATTATTCCACGCTGTTTGTGGTACCGAAGCCGGACGGCTCGGTGAGACCTATTTTAAATCTGAAATCCTTGAACACTTACATACAAAGGTTCAAATTCAAGATGGAATCACTCAGAGCAGTGATAGCGAACCTGGAAGAAGGGGACTATATGGTGTCTCTGGACATCAAGGATGCTTACCTCCATGTCCCAATTTACCCTTCTCACCAAGGGTACCTCAGGTTTGTGGTACAGAACTGTCACTATCGGTTTCAGACGCTGCCGTTTGGATTGTCCACGGCACCCCGGGTCTTTACCAAGGTAATGGCCGAAATGATGATTCTTCTTCGAAGAAAAGGCGTCTTAATTATCCCTTACTTGGACGATCTCCTGATAAGGGGAAGGTCCAGAGAACAGTTAGAGGTCGGAGTAGCACTATCTCAAGTAGTACTACGACAGCACGGATGGATTCTAAATATTCCAAAATCGCAGCTGATTCCGACGACACGTCTGCTGTTCCTAGGGATGATTCTGGACACAGTACAGAAAAAGGTGTTTCTCCCGGAGGAGAAAGCCAGGGAGTTATCCAACCTAGTCAGGAACCTCCTAAAACCAGGCCAAGTGTCAGTGCATCAATGCTCAAGGGTCCTGGGAAAAATGGTGGCTTCTTACGAAGCGATTCCATTCGGCAGATTCCACGCAAGAACTTTTTTCAGTGGGATCTGCTGGACAAATGGTCCGGATCGCATCTTCAAATGCATCAGCGGATAACCCTGTCTCCAAGGACAAGGGTGTCTCTCCTGTGGTGGTTGCAGAGTGCTCATCTTCTAGAGGGCCGCAGATTCGGCATTCAGGACTGGGTCCTGGTGACCACGGATGCCAGCCTGAGAGGCTGGGGAGCAGTCACACAGGGAAGAAATTTCCAGGGCTTGTGGTCAAGCATGGAAATGTCACTTCACATAAATATCCTGGAACTAAGGGCCATTTACAATGCCCTAAGTCAGGCAAGGCCTCTGCTTCAGGGTCAGCCGGTGCTGATCCAGTCGGACAACATCACGGCAGTCGCCCACGTAAACAGACAGGGCGGCACAAGAAGCAGGAGGGCAATGACGGAAGTTGCAAGGATTCTTCGCTGGGCGGAAAATCATGTGATAGCACTGTCAGCAGTGTTCATTCCGGGAGTGGACAACTGGGAAGCAGACTTCCTCAGCAGACACGATCTCCACCCGGGGGAGTGGGGACTTCACCCAGAAGTCTTCCACATGATTGTGAACCGTTGGGAAAAACCAAAGGTGGACATGATGGCGTCCCGCCTTAACATAAAACTGGACAGATATTGCGCCAGGTCAAGGGACCCTCAGGCAATAGCTGTGGACGCTCTGGTAACACCGTGGGTGTACCAGTCAGTGTATGTGTTCCCTCCTCTTCCTCTCATACCCAAGGTACTGAGAATCATAAGAAGGAGAGGAGTAAGGACTATACTCGTGGCTCCGGATTGGCCAAGAAGGACTTGGTACCCGGAACTTCAAGAGATGCTCAGGGAAGACCCGTGGCCTCTACCTCTAAGAAAGGACCTGCTCCAGCAGGGACCATGTCTGTTCCAAGACTTACCGCGGCTGCGTTTGACGGCATGGCGGTTGAACGCCGGATCCTGAAGGAAAAAGGCATTCCGGATGAAGTCATCCCTACCCTGATCAAAGCCAGGAAGGATGTAACTGTGCAACATTATCACCGTATTTGGCGTAAATATGTTGCGTGGTGTGAGGCCAGGAAGGCCCCTACAGAGGAATTTCAACTGGGTCGTTTCCTGCATTTCCTGCAAACAGGACTGTCTATGGGCCTAAAATTAGGGTCCATTAAGGTTCAAATTTCGGCCCTGTCAATATTCTTCCAAAAAGAACTAGCTTCAGTTCCTGAAGTTCAGACGTTTGTCAAGGGGGTACTGCATATACAGCCTCCTTTTGTGCCTCCAGTGGCACCTTGGGATCTCAATGTAGTTTTGGGGTTCCTAAAATCACATTGGTTTGAACCACTCACCACTGTGGACTTAAAATATCTCACATGGAAAGTGGTAATGCTGTTAGCCCTGGCCTCAGCCAGGCGTGTCTCAGAATTGGCGGCTTTATCCTATTAAAGCCCTTACCTAATTTTTCATACGGACAGGGCAGAATTGAGGACTCGTCCTCAATTTCTCCCTAAGGTGGTTTCAGCATTTCACTTAAACCAGCCTATTGTGGTGCCTGCGGCTACTAGGGACTTGGAGGATTCCAAGTTGCTGGACGTAGTCAGGGCCCTGAAAATATGTTTCCAGGACGGCTGGAGTCAGAAAATCTGACTCGCTGTTTATCCTGTATGCAACCAACAAGCTGGGTGCTCCTGCTTCTAAGCAGACTATTGCTCGTTGGATTTGTAGTACAATTCAGCTTGCACATTCTGTGGCAGGCCTGCCACAGCCAAAATCTGTAAAAGCCCATTCCACACGGAAAGTGGGCTCATCTTGGGCGGCTGCCCGAGGGGTCTCGGCTTTACAACTTTGCCGAGCAGCTACTTGGTCAGGGGCAAACACGTTTGCTAAATTCTACAAATTTGATACCCTGGCTGAGGAGGACCTGGAGTTCTCTCATTCGGTGCTGCAGAGTCATCCGCACTCTCCCGCCCGTTTGGGAGCTTTGGTATAATCCCCATGGTCCTTTCGGAGTCCCCAGCATCCACTAGGACGTCAGAGAAAATAAGAATTTACTTACCGATAATTCTATTTCTCATAGTCCGTAGTGGATGCTGGGCGCCCATCGGATTGTCTGCAATACTTGTACATAGTTATTGTTACAAAAAATCGGGTTATTATTGTTGTGAGCCATCTTTTCAGAGGCTCCTCTGTTATCATGCTGTTAATGCTGTTAACTGGGTTCAGATCACAAGTTGTACGGTGTGATTGGTGTGGCTGGTATGAGTCTTACCCGGGATTCAAAATCCTTCCTTATTGTGTACGCTCGTCCGGGCACAGTATCCTAACTGAGGCTTGGAGGAGGGTCATAGGGGGAGGAGCCAGTGCACACCAGGTAGTCTTAAAGCTTTTACTTTTGTGCCCAGTCTCCTGCGGAGCCGCTATTCCCCATGGTCCTTTCGGAGTCCCCAGCATCTACTACGGACTATGAGAAATAGAATTATCGGTAAGTAAATTCTTATTTTTCATCTTTCCTTTGCCAGATTTGACATGAAATGAAAAGTGTACAACATTCACTAAACCGTGCCAATTCCACTGTGGAACATGATTCCCTTTTTATTCTGTAATGCAGGCAGCCAAGGTTGAGAGATGGCTAGATGAACAAGAGTTTTTAGTGTGGGAGTCTCACTAACCCTGTGCACTACTGTGTTGAATATTCATTGTTTTGTATTCCTATTTATCATACATACTTTTTTTCTGTTTCAAATGTCCTTTGTTGCCACCATATCAGTGCTTTAGGTTGTTTCTCTTTCCTTTTTTTTTTTCCTTCAAATTTGTGGAAACCATGTGTCATATTTACTAAAGTGCAGGTTTATAGAAGTGCACGTAGCAACCAATCAGATTCTGGCTATTATATTCTAGAAGGTGCTAGATAAATAAGAAGCAGAATCTGGTTGCTATGGGCAACATCCTCATGTTTCTGTATTCTATACCATAGAGCAGTGTTTTTCAACCACTGTGCCGTGGCACACTAGTGTGCGCTGAGTAGTCTCCAGGTGTGTCGCCATAGAAGCACAGCCAGGCCTGTCAGTGTTTTGCCGCTACTGAGGCCCTGGAACGATTAATACTGGTGGGTTTAGTGGTTGTGGAGCCAGTTCTAATTTTGGGCCCAGGTAGTGTTGGGCTCTTCTGGCTTTCTCAAATGTGACTCAGGCGTTACCGATGGAGAAGCTGCGACATGACATCCTAGGACACGCAACTGCACCATGTATCACCATTATATTGGAATGTGCCTTGGCAATATTTAAATCTTGTTCAGTGTGCCGCGAGTTGTTATAAGTTGAAAATCTCTGCCATAGAGGAAGGAAATGTGTTTACACCAGAAAGATGGCATAAAAAAAAATTGCACAAAAGGATTATTTGTATTGTTTTGATATTTACCTATAATATGATATTGCCTCTGAACCTTTACTTTTGAAATGTCAGGGTCAACAAGCTTTAGATGTTACTACAGGAGACATTTACAAAGAAGTGTCTAATACAGTCCAATTGATTTGTGAGGCACCCTTATCCTGTGATTTGCAATAATCCTGCACTGCCGATAAGCAAGTGTTAAGGGCCTTCTCTCTAAAAATAGATTTAATACATTTAAAGTAATTTGCGTCTGTCACATTGTGTTAGTATGCACAGCTATTAACGTCTCAGAAGCAGGCTGTTTCTTTATCTGAAGTGAGAACTATTTTTATAGCTGACCGTTCCCTATGCACTTTGGACATTGTTTTGACAATCTAGTACTGTGTTAACGTAGTATTTCTTACACCTGACCTATAATTATTTCAGTAATATCTTGACATTAGAGTCTAATTTGTGTATCAGATTGAGAATTAACGTTTTGCCCATTGCTTTTGCACATATACTCTTACAGATAAGTTATGTTCTGAAAAGAAGTTGACATATATAGAACAATATAATATTACTTTCAAGTGCATACAATAACAGTCTTGTGGTGCTGACATGTTGCAATCTGATTTGAAAGACTCATGGGCATGTGTGCAGTCCACTCAGACTGCTATGAAGAACTGCTGCATACCTCCCAACTGTCCTGATTTTCAGGTACTGTTCTGCTGTCCCACCCGCGGCCTGCTGCAGTGTCCCGTGGTGTAGTTTGTAGGCCTCTTCTCACTCTTTGCCCTGTTTAGCACAGCATCTATTCATGGGAGACATAGGGACTGGGGGCATGGCAGCAGTGCGCTGGGCATGCCCCCATAGTGACGAATACAGGAGGCATGACTCACGATCGCGGCATTCCCATGAGACCACCTCCCCTTGTTGGGGCGCACCTGGCTCTCTGCCACGTACAGGGGTGCCCTGGTTCGTCATTAAGAATGTTGGGAGGTATATTGCTGCACATGTTTATTTACAAGTTCTGTTTTGGAAAATGAGGATCATGGAATCTGATTTCTCACCCTGACAAATCCAATCTGATTGATTCTTGGAGGGTAATACATTTAGGTGTGAATTGCTTTTTTATTTATTTTTTTTGTTTACTTTTTTTTCATATGAAAGTTAGCGGAAAAAGATTTTTGTGTGTTTTTTTTTTTTTTTTTATAAAAATGCATATATATAAATTTTTTTTTTTCAAAAGTACAATAGCACAGATTTTGTCAAATGAGGAGTTCCTGACAGTGGGGCTCTATTTTAGAAGCAACCAAGGGGTCAATCCAATTAGGTGCGAGTTGCGAATTTGTGCACCCAATAATTCTTCAATCCAATTAAAAATGCCTGTTTGAGCAGGAGCTTGCAAATTGCCTGCCATATGCAATGTGAGAGAAGTGCATGAAAAAGTGGGGTGACTGTCCCAGCCCTCCCCCCCAAAATAAATAAATAAATAAAATAAAAATGAAATAAAAATACAAAATCAATTATCCTACAGAAGGCTGTCAGTGAGCATAAGGGAAGTAAGTGGTTTTAACTGTGTTAAATGGCCTATATACATACAGTACAATCCTGTAAACCAGGCATGGCCAACCTGTGGCTTTACAGCTGTTGTGAAACTGTACATCTCAGTATTCCCTAATTGTAAATAGGTGTTGGGGCATGCTGGGACTTGTAGTTTCACAACAGCCGGAGAGCCACAGGTTGGCCAAGCCTGCTGTAAACAGAAAAAGCATTTGGTGAACTATATTAAATAAATGATTTCGCACCCAGTACTTGCATTCCAACGTTTCAGAATATAATGCTTTATATACATTTTTTTTTTTATAGGAATGCATTGACTACATATGAGATATATATATATATATATATATATATGTATATATGTATTATTTTTTTGTTCACTGCTACGTTATGTTAGCCCCATAATCCATAATGTACTGGATCAATATAAACCATGACACCTGCTTTTAGCCTACTTGCGGCCCACATATAAGTTGGTCATAATTTGTCTGTTCATGAGCAGTCAGATTGGGCTTTAATCCTGTCACTTAGTGCATGTGCCATGTATCCAGTTTGACCTTCATGTGAACATTAATGTGACCTTACCATGGTTAAGAGTTGAAAGATGTAATCAGTGTGTTGCAAAAAACATAACCACTTTGTATATCTCTATTGAACCTCCTACTAAAAGACTAGAAGGGTATTTTCCAAAGAGGAGTTCTGCGACTAGAGAGAAGCTTAAGGCTGCAGATCCACACTGAGAGAGGCAGTCACACAGCCTCTTATTGACAATCTGACACTCACACTGACAGAAGCCGTCTTAACTATCAGCCCCTCCACTATGCTTTGGTGACAGCTCTATGTGGGATTGATGGAAGCTTAATCCCATGGTTCTGGTACAGCAGTGGCCTAGTATGTGACCTACTGTAAATGTATATACAGTTTTTTTTTATATTGAAGTGGTACCCCCAATGTATCTTGCTCCTTCCATGTGATGAACAAATATGCCATAACTTGGATAATTAAACTGTTAGAACTGTAAAAGAGCACAAACATTTGTCAGTCCCATACCAAACATTGGTTACCTGATTTCTGTAAATAAGGTAGGTTGCAGTATCAATTTTCTGAGCTGTAGTCCATGATTGTTTTCAAAATGTATAGCTGCATTTTTTTTTGGGGGGGGGGGGGGGGGGCGGGTCTGGGACAGTCACCCCACTTTTTCATGCACTTCTCTCACATTGCAAATGGCAGGCAATTTGCGAGCTCCTGCTCAAACAGGCATTTTTAATTGGATTGAAGAATTATTGGGTGCACAAATTCGCAACTCGCACCTAATTGGATTGATCTCTTAGCTGTTTCTAAAATAGAGCCCCACTGTCAGGAACTCCTCATAGCTGCTCTAGAGACGAGTGCCACCAATTTCTCTCTTCTAACAAGCAGTGCATGAACTGCTTGTGAGAACTGAAACCGTTCTCAAGACATGGCCTAGAGTCCTAGACAATGTGTGGTCAGAATCCGACATTTAATAGATCCATTTGATTGGGTTTAAGCATTAGAGGGATGCCGAGATGTTATCAATTCATTGAATTTATTAACACTAATTAGAACAGTGATGGGCAAGCAGGTCCAAGAGCCTTTACTTGCGGTACCCATGTCTTTCCTTCTTTGTCCCCCATTGGTCATTTTTTGTTTTTCTAAGCTTTTACTTTGTTGGCTACAGTTTTTATTCTCTGTTTTAAGTATCACTGAGCTCCATCTGCAGACCTATTCTCACTTAAAGCTGGGGCAAATGATTAAGTGTCCCCCCCCCCCCCCCCCCTCTCCCCCCCCCCCCCTCCCGAGAGAATAAGGTTGAGCTTAATCATATACAGCGTATTGTCTTGTGCTATCAATGTCTGTATTATTGGACCTCCTCTATATAATGCAGTTTGTCATGCAGTACAAGCAGCATATCTGTCAGGAGGAGGGACATATGTTCTGGACCCACAAGGTCTCCCTCCTTCAGCAGGAAAGCGCTGCCTGATTGCTTCTTTTAAGCAGGTTAGGGAAGTTTCAGGCAGGACCTGTTTGTACCACGCTGGTGCGTTGTTTCTGGCTACACTTGAACATACATTATCATGCGGCATATTTAAAAATTGTTTTGTGCTGGTCCAGCCTTACACTTAGTATTGCCATGCTTATGACATATTGGCTACAAATTACATTGAAATTGTCATATTTCTTAGTTATAAATTGCAACACTTGTAATAACGCATTGTTTTAATGTAAGAAAAACATCAGTTTTTTATTTTATTTTTTTTACTTTTGTTTAATTATTTGGTTTTTAACAGAGACTAAAGCTGGACATACAGAAGTGTCCTACATCGTTGCTGTAGTCATGTTAAACAGCCCTTCTAGTCGTGCCCAGTTGTGTTTTGAGTGCGTTTACTAACGCAGGTGTCTCTTTATGCATTTTTTTTTTTTTCCCTCCAAAAATTCTAATAGCATGCACAAGTCGGCTTTGCTGATTAAAATGATATGCTGCATGCTATTTTCTGTAGACTTAGCACAGCTAACTGCCCCCTCTTCCCCATTTGGTTCCTCTCCCCATTCCAGTGTCTTCTTCCATGCCAGGATACAGAAGAGTCATAACTGGCACAGCACGGGCGATGTAATGGTTCGCATTACTGCCTCACAACAGTGAAGTCGTGGGTCAGATTCCCACTATGGCCCTAACTGTGTGGAGTTTGTATATTCTCCCCGTGCTTGACCAGGTTTCCTCTGGGTACTCGGGTTTCCTCCCACAAGCCAAAAATAGGTTAAAGGACTCTCAACGTCAGTTAACCCTAGCGTGAATGTTTGTGTGTGTGTGAACATGTGGTAGGGAATATAGATTATAAAATCCACTAGTGCAGGGACTGGTGTGAATGGCCAAATATTCTTATGTGTGCAGCTCTATAAATAGCTGGCAATAATAAAAACAACAGGATTGGCAACCCCGCCACAGCTGCAGGTAGACAATCTTCCTGCAGCCCAAGCTCATGGAGTTCAGGGCAACTGCGGTCACAGTAAATAACAGAATTGTCACCAGCCTGTGATGACTGCAGCCCTGCCTTTCCCAAAGCAGCAGTTATGGGCGATGCTCAGGAACACCCACTCCCTACTGCAGGCTTCAAGAAGTGTATGTAATACAGTAAAAAAAAAAAACCCTGCAGCGTGGGCAGCGCAGCGATCATGCAAGGGGACTCTTAGCGCTCACCCCGCAGCCGGTATTCTGGTGGGCGGGATGCCGCTGTCGGGATCTTGACAGCCGGCATCCTGCCTGCTGGTAAATTGTATGTATTCACTTTTATGTACTGTAGGTCTTGTTTTTGCCGCTGCATAGCACTATGGCACCTTACAAGTCTACTATATTAATAATTCAACAACTTATTTAAATATATTTAAGTATAATAAAATAATTTCCAGTGATCTAATTTGGTTAATTACCCCAAAATTCTACTAGTGATAATAGTAAGACCTTTCTACACAAGCGGAATGACTACAAGCCATTCTACCATACATCTTACGTAAAGTGCAAACAGGCTAGGTATCCAGTTAATGTAAGGAACCTTCTATTAGTTTTGCAGCACTGACAGCTATCTGGGGACTTGACCCCTAAGGCAGGGGTAGGCAAAACTTTTTGGTATTTGGGAGCCAGATGTTCGACATTACAAGCCCAAAGAATTTTCAGAGTTCCAGCACCATTATAGTAAAGCTTATTGAAGTTGGCAAATGCTGCAGTACCAAACGCCTGATGCACACTAATCACTATACTCGGGTCACACTGCGGATCCAGCACTTGAAGGGTTACTGGCAGGCCTGGTGGTTTATGCTCCCAGTTGCAGTGTGACTGGGTCAGTCATTCCCAGCTGCTCTGTTAAGTGTCACTCATCATCCAATCAGGGCTCTGCACAAGCTTATCAGAACTGCTGTCCGCTAAAGCAAATTGGTTTAATGAAAAAATAAAAAGTATTTTCAATTAGGTGGCTTCTATGGGTTGCCGACCCCTGCTCTAAAGTATTAATCATTACACAGAAAAGATGTTTAAAGCAATAACTTGGGATAATCTTTTTGAGTCCTTTTTGTAGATTCTGGTTTGTGGATGAATTTAACACACAAACTGGTATACTTGGCAAGGGGAGGCATTAAAGTTGTAAGCTGCCGGGATCCCGGTGGCCAGGATGCAGACACCATCCGTGGGGGCCGGAAGTGTGGCGAGCACAGCACGGCCGCAAGGGGACACTTTGCACTCACTGCCGGTATTCTGTCTGCCAGGATCTCATACTAGATCCATATCATGAACCCTAATGATTCAAAGCGTAACGAGACAGGGCTGTTCATTATCCCTGCTCTTGTTCGCTTTTGGTAGTTCCATGGCAGTGGAATTGACAGAATGTACAGAATCCTCCTGTAATTATATATGTAGGAAACAGGGAATGCAAAACTGCAGATCACAAGTATATTTTGATGATTTCGAGCTCAAAGACCTCTTTAGCCGCAATCATTTACCTGATACACTTGTTTGGTTTATTGGCTGTTTTTAAAATCAATATTAACAAATCAGAAATCCTCCCTTTAATCGAGCTTCGGTCAGATGCAAATCAACATGTAATCTTAACCCAGTTTTAAGATTGCTAGATAGAAATGTAACTACTGTACCTAGGGATCTTCCTTCCAACCTCATTACAAGATTTATACAGATTTAATTACAGAACAGTGATTAGCAAAACAGAGTCTATTCTTGCTAGTTGGAAGCATTTGAACAGATCCTTATTAGCCCAGAATGCAGCAATTAAAACACTTATTTTCCCTACACCACAGTACCCAACACACATGCTCCCAGTATGCTTCTCTGGGGCAAATATATTAAAATGTACTGAGCAATTTACCTGCTTCTTTTTCCATGGCCGGAAGTCAAGACTATATCTTAGGCTGGGTACACACTTGGCAATATGCACCCAATATAGCGTTCACATCGTCCAGTGTGTATTTACTACATCGTTGACGATGCGCGTTCCCGTTTTTAGTTTTCAACTTGAAATCTAAAGCTATTGTACAAGACAGCATGCACCTGTATGTGGGTGAATGCCGTTACTGACTAGAAGCAAACAATATCGTTCAGTGTGTATGAACCATAACGTGTGTGTGTGTGTGTGGTGGTGGGGGGGATCTTGCACGATGTCACTTCTATTGTGCCATCGGCAAGTGTGTAGCCAGCCTTAGTAAGTTGCAGAGAAGAGATGGGGTTCCTTTACATTGCCGCATTAGTTTATGGATGGCCTTTAAACTAAGATTAGTTAGTCAAGACTGATAAGGAACTTTTCAACCCATATTCTCCAGTTACTGTATATTTACCTAAACATTTTTTATTTCTTTTTGTTTGGACCTGCTGAGGTCCCGAAATAAATCCCCACTAAGTGCCCTGTTTTCGGTACTGCGGCCACGAAAACACGTATATCATGGAGCTATGTATTTTTTCCCCCTCTGAAAACAGGTAATTTTTGGCCAGTAAAAATGGTCTGTAATTGGATTGCCTGAAAAAAAAATCCCTGTAAAGTCCTATTTTCACCACCCGAATAATTACCACAGGTGTTGAATTCCCCATGACTTTCCAATTAGAGAATACCAATCCCAAATGAAAATGTTTGAATCCACAAATTGTGAGCAATTAGGAGATGAAAGACTGCAATAAACAAATTCTCAAATATGCCCAAAAACTTGATTGATTTTTCTGACTTATTTATACACCATACTCCTTAGGGGGGAGGCATTCAATTTGCCGGCTGTCAGGATCACGGCTGTCAGGAGGCCGATGCCGGAAACCCAACACCCGCTAAATCACCGGTGGTCGTTATCCTGACTGCCGGGCAAAATCCCCACTTGGGTGGTAGCACACGCCACCACCCAAGGGGGAATATAACACTGTGACGACCGAAGCATGGCAAGCGGACATGCTGTGCTCGCCGCCGGTATTCCGGCTGTCAGGATCCCGGTGTCTGTCTCCTGACCGCCAAGATCCCGACAGCCTGGTTTTAATAAGGTTTAATTAAACATTTAGCTGTTTTTCATAAGTTTAATAATTATATTGCCAATTTATACTAAATCAGTTTTCACAAGAAATATTAACATTCCACATATTTATACTTGTTTTCTGTTTTGCAGTGACGTCTAATATGGTAGTCGTGCAGTAAATTAATGGATGAGTTTCACCTTCTGTAACGCAAAACCAACTGCTGTGAGATTATTCTATACACAATAAAACCTTCTTTCTGGTAAGTGCAAAGTTGGCATTAGTTTAAGTAATCTATAGCTTTAATTTCAGCAGAATGTTATCGTAGTCATGCAGTGTACAGTAGACATAGGGAGCAATCAGGAGCTGTAATATCTGTGTTTAAGGCGGAATGTGGTCTGGCTCCAGGGAGTTTAAGTCCCAACGATCAGAATTCCAACAGTTGCATCCCGAAAATACGGAGGTTAGGGTTATGCACTAGGGTGAGGGTCAGGGCTTGGCTGTGAAGTGGGGGGGGGGGGGGCGATCTGGAAAAAGTCTGAAAAGTCCTGCAGTCGTGCCTAATGAGTGCGGATGAGAGACGTAGGGGTCAATTCAATTTGATGACGGTTGAATAGCGCCGGGAATTAGCTCCCATTGCTAATCAATTCTGCTCATGTTAAATCGGCGAATGCCCATTCTCCCGGATTTAACATGTTGATTTGTCGGGAGAGTGGGCATACTCCGACTTAACTGTCTGGCGCGATGCTGATTCCCGACAGAATCAGCCTCGCACCGGCCTTACACCAGCACTTATGTCAGATTTCTGCTCGCACCCCCCGAGGGTGTGAGAGGAAGTCCCTTCAATTAAGTGTCATATGGCGCCGTATTGAATAGCGCCAGGAGCAAATTCCCGGTGCTATTCAACTGTCAGCAAATTGAATTGACCCCATAGATCTTGTAAAGTGCAAAGATATTTTGAGATGAGCAAAGAGATGTACGTTGATGTGAGTAAATGTATTTTCTCTAACGTCCTAGTGGATGCTGGGGACTCCGTCAGGACCATGGGATAGCGGGCTCCGCAGGAGACAGGGCACATCTAAAAAGCTTTTTAGGTCACATGGTGTGTACTGGCTCCTCCCCCTATGACCCTCCTCCAAGCCTCAGTTAGGTTTTTGTGCCCGTCCGAGAAGGGTGCAAACTGGATGGCTCTCTTAAGGAGCTATTTAGTAAAGTTTTTTTTAGGTTTCTAATCAGTGATTCCTGCTGGCGACAGGATCACTGCAACGAGGGACTTAGGGGAGAGACTGGCAACTCACCTGCGTGCAGGAGGATTGAAGTCTTAGGCTACTGGACACTGAGCTCCAGAGGGAGTCGGAACACAGGTCAGCCTGGGGTTCGTCCCGGAGCCGCGCCGCCGATCCCCCTTACAGACGCTGAAGAAAGACGGCGGAACGGAGGTCCGGAAACAGGCGGCAGAAGACTTCACAGTCTTCAGAGAGGTAGCGCACAGCACTGCAGCTGTGCGCCATTGTTGTCACACGGCTCACTGACACGGTCACGGAGGGTGCAGGGCGCTGCTGGGGGCGCCCTGGGCAGCAATATAAATACCTATTTGGCAAATAAATACATCACATATAGCCATTAAGGCTATATGTATGTATTTTAACCCAGGCCAGTTATTAAAAAACCGGGAGGAAAAGCCCGCCGAAAAGGGGGCGGAGCTTATTCTCCTCAGCACTCAGCGCCATTTTCCTGATCAGCTCCGCTGGTGAGGAAGGCTCCCACTCTCCCCTGCACTGCACTACAGAAACAGGGTTAAAAGAGAAGGGGGGCATAAATTGGCGATATAATGATATATTAAGAGCGCATATATAGAAACAACACCTTCTAGGGTTGTTATATACATTATAGCGCTTTTGGTGTGTGCTGGCAAACTCTCCCTCTGTCTCCCCAAAGGGCTAGTGGGTCCTGTCCTCTATCAGAGCATTCCCTGTGTGTGTGCTGTATGTCGGTACGTGTGTGTCGACATGTATGAGGAAAATGTTGGTGAGGAGGCGGAGCAAATTGCCTGTAATGTTGATGTCACTCTCTAGGGAGTCGACACCGGAATGGATGGTCTACTTATGGAATTACATGATAATGTCAACACGCTGCAAGACGGTTGACGACATGAGATGGCCGGCGGACAAATTAGTACCGGTCCAGGCGTCTCAGACACCGTCAGGGGCTTGTAAAAACGCCCATTTACCTCAGTCGGTCGACAGACACAGACATGGACACTGACCCCAGTGTCGACGGTGAAGAAACATACGTAATTTTCCTTTAGGGCCACGAGTTACATGTTAAGGGCAATGAAGGAGCTGTTACATATTTCTGATACTACAAGTACCACAAATAAGGGTATTTTGTAGGGTGTGAATAAACTACTTGTAGTTTTGCCTGAATCAGATAAATTAAATGAAGTGTGTGATGATACGTGGGGTTCCTCCGATAGAAAGTTATGGGCGGTATACCCTTTCCCGCCAGAAGTAAGGGCGAGTTGGGAAACACACCTTAGGGTGGATAAGGCGCTCACACGCTTATAAAAACATGGCGTTATCGTCTCTAGATACGGCCGCCCTCAAGAAGCCAGCTGATAGGAAGCTGAAAAATATCATGACAGTATATACACACATACTGGTGTTCTACTACGACCAGCAATCGCCTCAGCCTGGATGTGCAGCGCTGAGGGGGCTTGGTCGGATTTCCTGACTGAAAATTTTGATACCCTTGACAGGGACAAGATTTTATTGACTATAGAGCATTTTAAGGATGCATTTCTATATATGCGTGATGCGCAGAGGGATATTTGCATTCTGGCATCAAGAGTAAATGTGATTTACATATCTGCCAGACGAAGACACGACAGTGGTCAGGTGAGGCAGATTCCAGACGGCATGTGGAAGTATTGCCGTATAAAGGGGCGGTCCATCGGACCTGGTGGCCATGGCAACAGCTGAAAAATCCACTTTTTGTTACCCCGAATCACATATCGGCAAAAAAGGACAGTCTTTTCAGTCTCAGTCCTTTCGTCCCCATAGGGGCAGGCGGGCAAAGGCCAGTCATATCTGCCCAGGGGTAGAGGAAAGGGAAGAAGACTGCAGCAAGCAGCCCATTCCCAGGAACAGAAGCCTCTCACAGCTTCTGCCAAGTCCGCAGCATAACGCTGGGGCCGTACAAGCGGACTCAGGTGCGGTAGGGGGTCATCTCAAGAGTTTCAGTACGCAGGGGGCTCACTCGCAAGGGAACTCCGGGATCCTACATGTAGTATCCCAGGTGTACATTGGAAATTCGAGACATCTCCCCATCACACAATTCACAGGCTGTATTCCCAGCAGGTGATAATCAAAGTACCCCTCTTACAACATGGAAGGGGGTAGTATCCCACACTATATTGTGGTACTGAAGCCAACCGGCTCGGTGAGATCTGAAATATTTTAACACTTACATACAAGCGTTCAAATCAAGATGGAGTCACTCAGAGCAGTGATAGCGAACCAGGAAGAAGGGGACGATATGGTGTCACTGGATATCAGGGACGCTTACCTACAGGTCCAAATTTGCCCTTCTCACCAAGGGTACTTCAGGTTCCTGGTACAGAACTGTCACTATCGGTTCAGACGCTGCCGTTTGGGTTGTCCACGGCGCCCCGGGTCTTTACCAAGGTAATGGCCGGAATGATGATTTTTCTTAAAAGGAAACATGGACGCTTTCCTGATAAGGGCAAGGTCCAGAGAACAGTTGGAGGTCGGAGTAGCACTATCTTAAGTAGTTCTACGTCAGCACGAGTGGATTCTAAATATTCCAAAATCGCAGCTTTTTCCGATGACACGTCTACTGTTCATAGGGATGATTCTGGACACAGTCCAGAAAAACGTGTTTCTCCCAGTGGAGAAAGCCAGGGAGTTCTCCGAGCTAATCGGGATCCTCCTAAAACCAGGAAAAGTGTCAGTGCATCATTGCACAAGAGTCCTGGTAAAAATGGTGGCTTATTACGAAGCAATTCCATTCGGCAGATTTCCCGCAAGAACTCTTCGGTGGGATCTGCTGGACAAATGGTCCGGATCGCATCCTCAGATGCATCAGCGGATAACCCTATATCCAAGGACAAGGGTGTCTCTCCTGTGGTGATTACAGAGTGCTCATCTTCTAGAGGGCCGCAGATTCGGCATTCAGGATTGGATGCCGGTGACCACGGAGGCCAGCCTGAGAGGCTGGAGAACAGTCACACAGGGAAAAAATTTCCAGGGAAGTGTGATTAAGTCTGGAGAATTCTCTCTGCATAAATAAGCTTAGAGCAAATTTATAAGGCTCTAAACTTAGCAAGACCTCTGCTTCAAGGTCAGCCGGTATTGATCCAGTGGGATAACATCACGGCAGTCGCCCACGTAAACAGAAAGGGCGGCACAAGAAGCAGGAGGGCAGTGACAAAACTGCAAGGATTTTTCGCTAGGCGGAAAATCATGTGATAGCACTGTCAGCAGTGTTCTTTCCGGGAGTGGACGACTGGGAAGCAGACTTCCTCAGCAGGCATGACCTCCACCCGGGAGAGTGGAAACTTCATAGGGAAGTTTTTCAGCATGATTGTGGACCGTTGGCAAAGACCAAAGGTGGACATGATAGCGTCCCGCCCGAAAAACGGGACCGGTATTCCGCCAGGTCATGAGACCTTCAGGCGATAGCTGTGGATGTTCTGGTAACACCGTGGGTGTACCAGTCAGTGTATGGGTTCCCTCCTCTGTTTCTCATAACCAAGGTATTGAGAATTATAAGACATAGAGGAGTATGAACTATACTAGTGGCTCCGGACGGGCCAAGAGGGACTTGGTACCCGGAGCTTCAAGAGATGCTCACAGAGGACTAAGGGCCTGGGGAGCTAAGAAGGGACTTGCTTCAGCAAGTACCATGTTTTTTCCAAGAATTACCGCGGCTGCGTTTGACGGCATGGCGGTTGAATACCGGATTCTGAAGGGAAAAAGGCATTCCATAAGAGGTCATACCTACCTTGGTCAAAGCCAGGAAGGAGGTGACCGCACAACGTCATCACCACATGTGGTGAAAATATGTTGCGTGGGTAAGGCCAGGAAGGCTCCACGAAGGAAATTCAACTAGGTCGATTCTGCACTTCCTGAAAACAGGAGTGTTTTGAGTCTCAAATTGGGGTTCATTAAGATTTAAATTTCGGCCCTGTAGATTTTCTTCCAGAAAAAATTGACTTCAGTTCCTGAAGTCCAGATTGTAAAGGGTGTATTCCATATACAGTTCTTTTGTGCCTCTAGGGGCACCGTGAGATCTCAACATAGTGTTGGGATTCCTTAAAATCATATTGGTTTGAACCGCTCAAATCTGTGGATTTGAAATATCTCACATGGAAAGTGACCATGCTGTTGACCAATATCTCACATGGAAAGTGACCATGTTGTTAGTCCTGGCCTCGGCCAGGCGATTGTCAAAAAGAATGGGCGGTTTTGTTTTACAAAAGCCCATATTAGAATTTTCCAGTTGAACAGGGCAGAACTGGGACTCGTCTCCAGTTTCTTCCTAAAGGGGTGTCAGCGTTGTCACCTGAAACAACCTATTGTGGTGCCTGCGGCTACTGGGGACTTGGAGGACTCCAAGTTACTAGACGTTGTCAGGGCCCTAAAAATATATATATATATATATATATATATATATATATATATATATATATATATATATATATATATATATATATATATATATATAATATGTTAGGACGGCTGGAGTCAGAAAGTCTGACTTGCTGTTTATATTGTATGCACCCAACAAGCTGGGTGCTCCTGCTTCTAAGCAGTCTATTGCACGCTAGATTTGTAGTACAATTCAGCTTGCACATTCTGTGGCAGGCCTGCCACAGCCGAAATATGTAGATGCCCATTCCACAAGGAAGGTGGCCTCATCCTGGGCGGCTGCCCGAGGAGTCTCGGCATTATAACTTTGCCGAGCAGCTACGTGGTCAGGGGAGAACACGTTTGTAAAATTTTACAAATTTGATACTCTGGCTAAAGAGGACCTGGAGTTCTCTCATTCGGTGCTGCAGAGTCATCCGCACTCTCCCGCCCGTTTGGGAGCTTTGGTATAATCCCCATGGTCCTGACGGAGTCCCCAGCATCCACTAGGACGTTAGAGAAAATAAGAATTTACTTACCGATAATTCTATTTCTCGTAGTCCGTAGTGGATGCTGGGCGCCCATCCCAAGTGCGGATTGTCTGCAATGCTTGTACATAGTTATTGTTACAAAAATCGGGTTATTACTATTGTTGTGAGCCATTTTTTCAGAGGCTACTTCGTTTTGTTATCATACTGTTAACTGGGTTCAGATCACAAGTTGTACGGTGTGATTGGTGTGGCTGGTATGAGTCTTACCCGGGATTCAAGATCCTTCCTTATTGTGTACGCTCGTCCGGGCACAGTACCTAACTGAGGCTTGGAGGAGGGTCATAGGGGGAGGAGCCAGTACACACCATGTGACCTAAAAAGCTTTTTAGATGTGCCCTGTCTCCTGCGGAGCCCGCTATCCCATGGTCCTGACGGAGTCCCCAGCATCCACTACGGACTACGAGAAATAGAATTATCGGTAAGTAAATTCTTATTTTATATTGAATACGGTAGAATACCAGTAACCAATGGAGGGGCTGACAGAGTGGATCTGCAGACGATGAACATCTAGCGAGAAAGATTAGCCTCAAAGCTGCAATCAGAATGGATTGTAGTGGTGAGAGTCTCTTTTTGGTAAGACCAGTAAGAAGACTATAGCAATAATACAGGAGACAAGGGGGGACATTCAGACCTGATCGCACGCTGGCAGTTTTTTGCAGCGCTTCGACCAGATAGTCGCCGCCTACAGGGGATTGTATTTTAGCTGTGCAAGTGTGCGAACGCATGTGTAGCCGAGCGGTACAAAAAGATCTTTTGCAGTTTCTGAGTAGCCCAGGACTTTCTCAGCCGCTGCGATCACTGCAGACTGTCCGGTCCCGGAATTGACGTCAGACACCCGCCCTGCAAATGCTTGGACACGCCTGCATTTTTCCAACCACTCCCAGAAAACGGTCTGTTACCACCCACAAATGCCCTCTTCCTGACAATCTCCTTGCGATCACCTGTGCGAATGGATTCATAAAACCCATCGCACAGCAACGATACGCTTTGTACCCGTGCGACTCTCCTGTGCATTGCGGTGCATGCGCAGTTCTGACCTGATCACAGCGCAGCGAAAAAACCTAGCGTGCGATCAGATCTGAATGACCCCCAATGAGTGCATGGATAAGAGTTTTTTCATTGTCTTGTGTAAGATATGGTCATATTTTGGATATGTTGTTTAGATGCATGTAGCAATATTTAGAGACGGATTGATTGTCGGCAATAAAGGACAGTTCAGAGTAGAGGATGACACCGAGGCAGTGAGCTTGTGAGGTAGAATTGATTGTCGAGTTCTTAACAGTGATAGAGATATCAGGTTGGTAACGACTATAAGTCTGTGGAAATATAATTCATTCTGTTTTGGAAATATAAAATTTTGCTTTGGCGAGATGACATCCAAGAGGAAATGGCAGAAAGGCATTCACTGACACAGACCAATACAGATGGTGACAAATCTGGGGATTATAGATAGATGTGAGTATTATACGTGTACAGATGATACTGCAATCCAAAAGAGCTGATTCGTTTGCCAAGAGATGTGGTATAGATTGAGAAAAGCAGCGGACCTAAGACTGAGCCTTGCGGTACTCCAATTGATAGAGGTAGTGAAGAGGAGGTGGATTTAGAGAAGTGGACACTGAAAGAGCGATTAGATACTGTAGATAGCATGAGAACCAAGAAAGAGTTGTGTCCTGAAAACCTAGTGATTGTAGTGTGTTTGTAGGCTTAGTTATGGATAAAGACGCAAACATACACATTACATAATAGAATAAGTGAAAATCACAGATAACATTGGGAAAAATATGAATACCAGTTTGTGTTTGTACTGGTGAGTTTCATATTAGAATTTTTTTGTTGTGGACTACAAGGGGGGAATTCAAATTTTTGAAAAGTCAATTGGGTGTCTCTTTTATTCCCTGTCTATTAGATAGGAAAAACAGTCACCCAACTGACTTTTCAAACAATTGAATCTCCCCCCAAGAGTCTAAGATTACAAGGCATTGCATTGATGCTCCCTAAGATTTCCCTGAGGCTGGGTTTCACAGGAGCAAACGGGTACAAGCATAGAGAAATGGTGCAGGATAACCCAGTAAATACACACTGTTCATACCCAATATGACATTTATAATGGAAAAATGAAAAACTGAGATTAAAAGAACAATGTATCTCTGTGTGGAGAGGGGATGCAGTTAAAATACCGACTATCAGGATCATGGCGTTCAGGAGACCGACCCAGGAATCCCAACAACGGTGAAATACCACCGGCGGGAATCCCGACCACTGTTGGGTATTCCCATTCGGTTGCTGGGTCCACGCCACCAACCGAGTGGGAATACAACACGGGCAAAGCAAGCCACCAACATGTTTTGTGTTCATATTGTTGTGATTATTATGTACTTTGAATATATATCCATATGTATTAATATTAATGTACATTATTCTTGAATGTATTCATGTGTTAAATGCTTCTATGATTGGCGTATACATATTGGCAGATCACAGTTCTCTGTCCAATCAGCTACAATCAAAGTGCATAAGGTGTTGATTACACTCACACCAGGAAAGCGCATGCAGTTGATGCATAAATTGTAAGCTTGCGAGCAGGGCCTTCCTACCTCTATGACTGTTATCACCCAGTTTGTTATTGTTATTTCCAATTGTAAAGTGCAATGGAATTTGTTGCGCTAATATAAGAAACTGTTTAAATAAATAGCAAGGTGGGGGCTTCTCTCATTTCTGTTATATGGTAGACCATGTATCCATGGTCATCACCTCCTTTAAGCCAGCAGTGCTAGACTTTTTGGTTGGCTATCAGCTCACATGTTACTAAGTGTGATCCAAAGAGATTGAAATATTCATACAGAGAAAAAAAAGCAAAGGACGTAAAGGAATATATTTATTTCTGCAATTTCACAATGACTTCCTTATCATGTAGTCACACATTCCTCCTTTTTGTCAGCAAGGGTATCAACCTAACACCTTGTCACCTCACTCATCCGTCACACTCCTCCACAGTGCTCTTGTCACTTTGTGATAATGCGTCACTTTTCTACAAACTCTTACATAGCATTGATCTTCGGTATTTCAGATGTCTGTTTTTAAATCTAAGACAATTGAGGACGTTTATTATGTTAGATTTTTTTCTTCACTAATTGGTAACTAATATATTTGAAAAATTGTGCCCAAAAACTAGAATCCTCTGTTTAGTATACCTTGTGTTCGTAGGACAATAGTACTGCATCCCATAACTATAACTGTGCCATTGAAGGAATGGACAATTGTAGTTGCATTACATTTGTATGGTGCTTTCCTTAATACAGAAGATTAAAAAAAAAAATAAAGATGCTTTTTAAATATCTGCTAATATTTTACTCAGGCATTTTACTTAAGCAAAAGCAGATAGTGGGCATGTACAGTCAGGTCCATAAATATTGGGACATCGACACAATGCTCATATTTTGGGCTCTATACACCACCACAATGGATTTGAAATTAAACAAACAAGATATGCTTTAACTGCAAACTTTCCGCTTTAATTTGAGGGTCTTTACATCCAAATCAGGTGAACGGTGTAGGAATTACAACTGTTTCTATATGTGTTTCCCACTTTTTAAGGGACCAAAAGTAATGGGACAAACTAAACAATCCTAAATCAAACTTTCACTTTTTAATACTTTGTTGCAAATCCTTTGCAGTCAATTACAGTCTGAAGTCAGGAAGGCATAGACTTCACCATATGCTGGGTTTCATCCCTGATGATGCTCTGCCAGGCCTCTACTGCAAATTTCTTCAGTTCATGCTTGTTCTTGGGGCATTTTCCCTTCAGTTTTGTCTTCATCAAGTGAAATGCATGCTTATTTGGATTCAGGTCAGGTGATTGACTTGGCCATTGCATAACATTCCACTTATTTGCCTTAAAAAAAAAACTGTATGGTTGCTTTCGCAGTATGCTTCAGGTCATTGTCCATCTGCACTGTGAAGCGCTGTCTAATGAGTTCTGAAGCATTTGACTGAATATGAGCAGATAATGCCCGAAACACTTAAGAATTCATCTTGCTGCTTTTGTCAGCAGTCACCTTATCAATAAATACAAGGGAACCAGTTCCATTTGCAGTCATACATGCCCATGCCATGACACTACCTCCACCATGCTTCACTGATGAGGTGGTATGTTTTGGATCATGAGCAGTTCCTTTCCGTCTCCATACTCTGCTCTTCCCATCACTCTGGTACAATTTGATCTTTGTCTCATCTGTCCATAGGATGTTGTTCTAGAACTGCAAAGGCTTTTGGGTATATGCAATTGCGGTCGAATCCCGGCTGGAATTCGACCGTTTTTAAATTCGACACAATTCAGAACTGGAACTTTGCGGTCAGCGTTTGACCGCGAGTATCCTCACCGCTGACCGCAAAGTTCCCACCATTGAATATAATGGAGCGGCATAGTGCTATGCGCCGTCTGACGGCTCAGATGCGCACAGCCAATCAGGACAGTGCCACGACGTGGCGCTCCCTGATTGGCTGAAGGGAACCTCTGTGACAGGAGTCACGGGGGAAGGGGGGGGTCCCGGCATTCGGGGAAAGGGGTCCCATGTGTAAACATGGGACCCCTTTCAGTGCGTGGTTTGGGATTTTCGTTTTGTTTTTTTGCCAAGTACGAGGATTACAAGTAGAAGAGGACAGATCTACACTGGATTTTGGTGAGTATAATTTTATTTTCAGGTACCCTGTGGATTCTACTTGGAGAAGGGGACAGAGTCGGCGTGTCAACATAGGTAAGTATGTGTGTGTCGTCGTGCATGTATGTAATAAAGTTTTACTATCACGGTGTCTGTGTACTGTTTTTATTTGGGTATTTTTTTTGCAGCAGAACTACAGGTACCAGCGGGCCCGTTTCCCCCCCCGCATGCTGGTACTTGTGGTTCTCCAAGTACCAGCTTGCGGGGGAGGCTTGCTGGGACTTGCAATTCTGCTACAAAAAAACAATATTCTTTATTTTGTCACTTAGCTATCAGCCTCCCATTTGCAGCCCTTGGATGGGGGGGGGGGGGGGGGGGACAGCTCCGGGCTTCACCCCTGGCCCTTGGGTGGCTGGAGGGGGGTGACCCCTTGATTTAAGGGGTCCCCACTCCTCCAGGGTACCCCGGCCAGGGGTGACTAGTTGGGGATTTAATGCCACGGCCGCAGGGACCGATATAAAAGTGTCCTCCGGTTGTGGCATTATCTCTCCAGCTAGTGGAGCCCGGTGCTGGTGTGAAAAATACGGGGGACCCCTACGTCTCTTGACCCCCGTATTTTTTGCACAAGGACCCGACGCGGAGTCCGGTGCTGGTTGTGACAATACGGGGGATCCCATGTCACTTCCCCCCCCCCCCCCCCCCCCGTATTTTTACAGCCAGTACCGGCTGAAAGAGCCCGAGGCTGGTTATGCTTAGGAGGGGGGACCCCACGCATTTTTTCAGGATTTTTTTTTACCCATTCCCACCCCTTCTCACTGAAACACATGCTCTGATTATTTTAGTCAGTGAAAAAAAAAATATTCTTTTAAAAAAATATATTAAATAATACTTCTGGCTCCTAATACACAAACCCAAGTAGATAATCCCTTATAATATTAATAGATATGCTATTAGCAATAAAAAAACCACAAAAAAAAATGTTTTTAAAATTTTTTATTAGATCCCGCCAGCAAAATGAGGCGGACTGAAATTGACGAAATTACTGTCGAAAAGCACTGTTGTCGAATCGACATTCTTCAATTGAATATACTTTTGTCGAAAAGCCGCATTTTCTCTGACGTCCTAGTGGATGCTGGGAACTCCGTAAGGACCATGGGGAATAGACGGGCTCCGCAGGAGACTGGGCACTCTAAAAGAAAGATTAGGTACTATCTGGTGTGCACTGGCTCCTCCCTCTATGCCCCTCCTCCAGACCTCAGTTAGATTTCTGTGCCCGGCCGAGCTGGATGCACACTAGGGGGGGGGGGGGGGGGGGGCTGGCAAAATAATCACAATATATAGCCCCAGAGGCTATATATGTGGTAATCACCCCTGCCAGAATCCATAAAAAAGCGGGAGAAAAGTCAGCCGAAAAAGGGGCGGAGCCATCTCCCTCAGCACACTGGCGCCATTTCTCCCTCACAGTTCCGCTGGAAGGAAGCTCCCTGGCTTTCCCCTGCTGTCTGCACTACAGAAAGGGTAAAAAAGAGAGGGGGGGCACTAAATTTAGGCGCAGTATAACTTATAGCAGCTATAAGGGGACATAATTCAGTTAGTCCCTGCATTATATAGCGCTCTGGTGTGTGCTGGCATACTTTCTCTCTGTCTCCCCAAAGGGCTTTTGTGGGGTCCTGTCTCCTTTAAGAGCATTCCCTGTGTGTGTGCGGTGTGTCGGTACGACTGTGTCGACATGTTTGATGAGGAGGCTTATGTGGAGGCAGAGCAGATGCCTATAAATGTGATGTCACCCCCTGCGGGGCAGACACCTGAGTGGATGGACTTATGGAAGGAATTACGTGCAAGTGTCGACTCCTTACATAAAAAATTTGACGACATGCCAAATGCGGGACAGCCGGCTTCTCAGCTCGTGCCTGCCCAGACGACTCAAGGCCATCAGGGGCTCTAAAGCGCCCACTACCTCAGATGGCAGACACAGATATCGACACGGATACTGATACCAGTGTCGACGACGAAGAGTCAAATTTAATGTCCACTAGGGCCATTCGTTGCATGATTGAGGCAATGAAAGAGGTATTACACATTTCTGATATAAACCCAGGTACCTCAAAAAAGGGTATTATGTTTGGGGAGAAAAAACTACCAATATTTTTTCCCCCATCTGAAGAATTAAATGAAGTGTGTGAAGATGCGTGGGCTTTCCCCGATAAAAAATTGGTAATTTCAAAAAAATTACTAATGGCGTTCCCTTTCTCGCCAGAGGATAGGTCACGTTGGGAAACTCCCCCTAGGGTGGATAAAGCGCTCACACGTTTGTCAAAAAAGGTGGCACTACCGTCTCCGGATACGGCCGCCCTAAAGGAACCTGCTGATAGAAAGCAGGAGGCTATCCTGAAGTCTATATATACACACACTGGTGTTATACTGAGACCAGCTATTGCTTCAGCGTGGATGTGCAGTGCTGCTGCTGCATTGTCAGATTCCCTAGACAGGGACACTATATTGCTAACCGTAGAGCATATAAAAGACTCAGTCTTATACATGAGAGATGCACAGAGGGAGATCTGCCGGCTGGCATCTAGAATAAGTGCATTGTCCATTTCTGCTAGGAGAGGCTTATGGACTCGGCAGTGGACAGGGGATGCAGATTCAAAAAGGCACATGGAAGTTTTGCCTTATAAGGGTGAGGAGTTATTCGGGGATGGTCTCTCAGACCTAGTTTCCACAGCAACAGCTGGGAAGTCAGCATTTTTGCCCCATGTCTCCTCACAGCCTAAGAAAGCGCCGTATTATCAGGTACAGTCCTTTCGACCCCAGAAAAACAGGCAAGGAAAAGGCGGGTCCTTTCTGTCTAGAGGCAGAGGTAGGGGAAAAAAGCTGCAACAAACAGCAGGTTCCCAGGAACAAAAGTCCTCCCCCGCTTCTTCCAAATCCGCCGCATGACGGTGGGGCTCCACAGGCGGAGCCAGGTACGGTGGGGGGCTGCCTCAAAAATTTCAGCGATCAGTGGGTTCGCTCACGGGTGGATCCCTGGATCCTTCAAGTAGTATCTCAGGGGTACAAGCTGGAATTCGAGGCGTCTCCCCCCCGCCGTTTCCTAAAATCTGCCTTGCCGACAACTCCCTCGGGCAGGGAGGCTGTGCTAGAGGCAATTCACAAGCTGTATTCCCAGCAGGTGATAGTCAAGGTGCCCCTACTTCAACAAGGACGGGGTTACTATTCCACACTGTTTGTGGTACCGAAACCGGACGGTTCGGTGAGACCCATTTTAAATTTGAAATCCTTGAACACATACATAAAAAGATTCAAGTTCAAGATGGAATCGCTCAGGGCGGTTATTGCAAGCCTGGACGAGGGGGATTACATGGTATCCCTGGACATCAAGGATGCTTACCTGCATGTCCCCATTTACCTTCCTCACCAGGAGTACCTCAGATTTGTGGTACAGGATTGCCATTACCAATTCCAGACACTGCCGTTTGGACTGTCCACGGCACCGAGGGTGTTTACCAAGGTAATGGCAGAAATGATGATACTCCTTCGAAAAAAGGGAGTTTTAATTATCCCGTACTTGGACGATCTCCTTATAAAGGCGAGGTCCAAGGAGCAGTTGTTGGTCGGAGTAGCACTATCTCGGGAAGTGCTACAACAGCACGGCTGGATTCTAAACATTCCAAAGTCACAGCTGGTCACGTCATAGCACTGTCAGCAGCGTTCATTCCGGGAGTAGACAACTGGGAAGCAGACTTCCTCAGCAGACACGACCTACACCCGGGAGAGTGGGGACTTCATCCAGAAGTCTTCCAACTGTTGGTAAACCGTTGGGAAAGGCCACAGGTGGACATGATGGCGTCCCGCCTCAACAAAAAGCTAAAGAGATATTGCGCCAGGTCAAGGGACCCTCAGGCGATAGCTGTGGACGCTCTAGTGACACCGTGGGTGTACCAGTCGGTTTATGTGTTCCCTCCTCTGCCTCTCATACCAAAGGTACTGAGAATAATAAGAAGGCGAGGAGTAAGAACGATACTCGTGGTTCCGGATTGGCCAAGAAGAGCTTGGTACCCAGAACTTCAAGAAATGATATCAGAGGACCCATGGCCTCTACCGCTCAGACAGGATCTGCTACAGCAGGGGCCCTGTCTGTTCCAAGACTTACCGCGGCTGCGTTTGACGGCATGGAGGTTGAATTCCGGATCCTAAAGGAAAAGGGCATTCCGGAGGAAGTCATTCCTACGCTGATAAAAGCCAGGAAAGAAGTAACCGCAAAACATTATCACCGTATTTGGCGAAAATATGTTGCGTGGTGTGAGGCCAGGAAGGCCCCTACAGAGGAATTTCAGCTGGGTCGTTTTCTGCACTTCCTACAGTCGGGAGTGACTATGGGCCTAAAATTGGGTTCCATTAAGGTCCAGATTTCGGCTCTGTCGATTTTCTTCCAGAAAGAACTGGCTTCACTGCCTGAAGTTCAGACTTTTGTAAAGGGAGTGCTACATATTCAGCCCCCTTTTGTGCCTCCTGTGGCACCTTGGGATCTCAATGTGGTGTTGAGTTTCCTGAAATCACATTGGTTTGAGCCACTTAAAACTGTGGATCTGAAATATCTCACGTGGAAAGTGGTCATGTTATTGGCCTTGGCTTCGGCCAGGCGGGTGTCAGAATTGGCGGCTTTGTCATGTAAATGCCCTTATCTGATTTTCCATATGGATAGGGCAGAATTGAGGACTCGTCCCCAGTTTCTCCCTAAGGTGGTATCAGCTTTTCACTTGAACCAACCTATTGTAGTGCCTGCGGCTACTAGGGACTTGGAAGATTCTAAGTTACTGGACGTAATCAGGGCCTTGAAAATTTATGTTTCCAGGACGGCTGGAGTCAGGAAAACTGACTCGCTTTTTATCCTGTATGCACCCAACAAAATAGGTGCTCCTGCTTCTAAGCAGACTATTGCTCGCTGGATTTGTAGCACAATTCAGCTGGCGCATTCTGCGGCTGGATTGCCGCATCCTAAATCAGTAAAAGCCCATTCCACAAGGAAGGTGGGCTCATCTTGGGCGGCTGCCCGAGGGGTCTCGGCTTTACAACTTTGCCGAGCTGCAACTTGGTCAGGGGCAAACACGTTTGCTAAATTCTACAAATTTGATACCCTGGCTG
This sequence comes from Pseudophryne corroboree, assembly GCF_028390025.1. Classification (NCBI taxonomy): domain Eukaryota; kingdom Metazoa; phylum Chordata; class Amphibia; order Anura; family Myobatrachidae; genus Pseudophryne; species Pseudophryne corroboree. Next base: position 101,814,533 of record NC_086451.1, on the reverse strand, counting down.
AGGAGGACCTTGAGTTCTCTCATTCGGTGCTGCAGAGTCATCCGCACTCTCCCGCCCATTTGGGAGCTTTGGTATAATCCCCATGGTCCTTACGGAGTTCCCAGCATCCACTAGGACGTCAGAGAAAATAAGATTTTACTCACCGGTAAATCTATTTCTCGTAGTCCGTAGTGGATGCTGGGCGCCCATCCCAAGTGCGGATTGTCTGCAATACTTGTATATAGTTATTGCCTAACTAAAGGGTTATTGTTGAGCCATCTGTTGAGAGGCTCAGTTATATTTCATACTGTTAACTGGGTATAGTATCACGAGTTATACGGTGTGATTGCTGTGGCTGGTATGAGTCTTACCCGGGATTCAAAATCCTTCCTTATTGTGTCAGCTCTTCCGGGCACAGTATCCTAACTGAGGTCTGGAGGAGGGGCATAGAGGGAGGAGCCAGTGCACACCAGATAGTACCTAATCTTTCTTTTAGAGTGCCCAGTCTCCTGCGGACCCCGTCTATTCCCCATGGTCCTTACGGAGTTCCCAGCATCCACTACGGACTACGAGAAACAGATTTACCGGTGAGTAAAATCTTATTTTTACCATTGCAGACTTGTCGAATTTGACAACTGTCGAATTGCAAAAAGTCAAATTTGAAACGGCCGTTTTTTTGTCAAAAAGTACTGTATTGCATTGTCGGATCATTTCTTTGTGTCGAAAATGCCCCGTTTTTCGGCATTTGCGGCAATTCGACCGCAATTGCATATGGCCCTTTATTAGATGATGTTTGGCAAACTCTAATCTGGTCTTCCCGTTTTTGTGGCTCGCCAATGGTTTACATCTTGTGGTGAACCCTCTGTATTCACTCTTGTGAAGTCTTCTCTTGATTGTTGACTTTGACACATATACACCTACCTCCTGGAGAGTGTTCTTGATCTGGGCAACTGTTGTGAAGGAGTTTTTCTTCACCAGGGAAATAATTCTTCTGTCATCCACCACAGTTGTTTTCCGTGGTCTTCTTGGTCTTTTGGTGTTGCTGAGCTCTCCGGTGCGTTCTTTCTTTTTAAGAATGTTCCAAACAGTTAATTTGGCCACACCTAATGTTTTTGCTATCTCTCTGATGGGTTTGTTTTGATTTTTCAGCCTAATGATGGCTTGCATCACTGATAGTGGCAGCTCTTTGGATCTCATATTGAGAGTTGACAGCAACAGATTCCAAATGCAAATGTCACACCTGGAATCTACTGCAGACCTTTTACCTGCTTAATTGATGATGAAATAATGAGGGAATAGCCCGTTCCTGTCCGTGAAATAGCTTTTGAGTCGATTGTCCCATTACTTTTGGTCCCTTAAAAAGTGGGAGGCACATATAGAAACCGTTGTAATTCCTACACCGTTCACCTGATTTGGATGTAAATACCCTCACATTAAAGCGGAAAGTCTGCAGTTAAAGCACATCTTGTTTGTTTCATTTCAAATCCATTGCGGTGGTGTATAGAGCCCAAAATATGAGAATTGTGTTGATGTCCCAATATTTATGGACCTGACTGTACCTTTGTGTGCTCAAGGTGGCCACAGGGGAAAACTAAATGTCTTGGGCATCTGCATATTTTATTGTTAGGAAATTACTTTTTAACATTCACAGATGTATTACCCCTAACAGTGCAGACAAATGGAGCTTTAAAACAAATAATCATTTCAACATAATGGCCATGAAGATACGTGTCTGTGGTTTTTGTTTTTCACTCTAAATACAATCTTAATTTCTCTGACGTCCTAAGTGGATGCTGGGGACTCCGTCAGGACCATGGGGATTAGCGGCTCCGCAGGAGACAGGGCACAAAACTAAAGCTTTAGGATCAGGTGGTGTGTACTGGCTCCTCCCCCTATGACCCTCCTCCAAGCCTCAGTTAGGTTTTTGTGCCCGTCCGAGCAGGGTGCAATCTAGGTGGCTCTCTTAAGGAGCTGCTTAGAAAAAGTTTTTAGGTTTATTATTTTCAGTGAGTCCTGCTGGCAACAGGCTCACTGCATCGAGGGACTTAGGGGAGAGAAGTTCAACTCACCTGCGTGCAGGATGGATTGGATTCTTAGGCTACTGGACACCATTAGCTCCAGAGGGAGTCGGAACACAGGTCTCACCCTGGGGTTCGTCCCGGAGCCGCGCCGCCGACCCCCCTTGCAGATGCTGAAGATTGAAGGTCCAGAAACCGGCGGCAGAAGGCTCTTCAGTCTGGTGAGAAGTGTCACACACTTCTCACCAACGGTCACGGAGGGTGCAGGGCGCTGCTGGGGGCGCCCTGGGCAGCAATGTAAATACCTTTTATGGCTAAAAAATACATCACATATAGCCCTTGAGGCTATATGGATGTATTTAACCCCTGCCAGATATTACAAACTACGGGAGAAAAGCCCGCCGGAATAGGGGGCGGGGCTTATTCTCCTCAGCACACAGCGCCATTTTCCTGCTCAGCTCCGCTGTGAGGAAGGCTCCCAGGACTCTCCCCTGCACTGCACTACAGAAACAGGGTAAAACAGAGAGGGGGGGCACTTTTTATGGCGATATTTTATATATTTAAGCTGCTATAAGGATACAACACTTATATAAGGTTGTTCCCATATATATTATAGCGCTTGGGTGTGTGCTGGCAAACTCTCCCTCTGTCTCCCCAAAGGGCTAGTGGGGTCCTGTCTTCGATAAGAGCATTCCCTGTGTGTCTGCTGTGTGTCGGTACGTGTGTGTCGACATGTATGAGGACGATGTTGGTGTGGAGGCAGAGCAATTGCCGGTAATGGTGATGTCACCCCCCAGGGAGTCGACACCGGAATGGATGGCTTTGTTTATGGAATTACGTGATAATGTCAGCACATTACAAAAATCAGTTGACGACATGAGACGGCCGGAAAACCAGTTGGTACCTGCCCAGGCGTCTCAGACACCGTCAGGGGCTGTAAAACGCCCTTTACCTCAGTCGGTCGACACAGACCCAGACACGGACACTGAATCTAGTGTCGACGGTGAAGAAACAAACGTATTTTCAAGTAGAGCCACACGTTATATGATCACGGCAATGAAGGAGGCTTTGCATATCTCTGATATTGCAAGTACCACAAAAAGGGGTATTATGTGGGGGGTGAAAAAACTACCTGTAGTTTTTCCTGAATCAGAGGAATTGAATGATGTATGTGATGAAGCGTGGGTTAACCCAGATAGAAAAGTGCTAATTTCAAAAAAGTTATTGGCATTATACCCTTTCCCGCCAGAGGTTAGGGCGCGCTGGGAAACACCCCCTAGGGTGGATAAGGCGCTCACACGCTTATCAAAACAAGTGGCGTTACGGTCTCCTGATACGGCCGCCCTCAAGGATCCAGCTGATAGGAGGCTGGAAACTACCCTAAAGAGTATATACACACATACTGGTGTTATACTGCGACCAGCCATCGCCTCAGCCTGGATGTGCAGTGCTGGGGTGGTCTGGTCGGATTCCCTGACTGAAAATATTGATACCCTGGATAGGGACAGTATTTTATTGACTATAGAGCAATTAAAGGATGCTTTTCTTTATATGCAAGATGCTCAGAGGGATATTTGCACTCTGGCATCGAGAGTAAGTGCGATGTCCATATCTGCCAGAAGAAGTTTATGGACGCGACAGTGGTCAGGTGATGCGGATTCCAAACGACATATGGAAGTATTGCCGTATAAAGGGGAAGAATTATTTGGCGTAGGTCTATCGGATCTGGTGGCCACGGCAACTGCCGGAAAATCCACCTTTTTACCTCAGACCCCCTCCCAACAGAAAAAGACACCGTCTTTTCAGCCGCAGTCCTTTCGGTCCTATAAGAACAAGAGGGCAAAAGGACAGTCATATCTGCCCCGGGGCAGAGGAAGGGGTAAGAGAGGGCAGCAAGCAGCCCCTGCCCAGGAACAGAAGCCCTCCCAGGGTTCTGCAAAGCCCTCAGCATGACGCTGGGGCTGTACAAGCGGACTCAGGAGCGGTGGGGGGTCGACTCAGGAATTTCAGCGCACAGTGGGCTTGCTCACAGGTGGACCCTTGGATCCTGCAGGTAGTATCTCAGGGTTACAGGTTGGAATTCGAGAACTCTTCCCCCTCGCCGGTTCCTAAAGTCTGCTTTGCCAACGTCTCCCTCAGACAGGGCGACGGTATTGGAAGCCATTCACAAGCTGTTTTCTCAGCAGGTGATAGTCAAGGTACCCCTCCTACAACAGGGAAAGGGGTATTACTCCACGCTATTTGTGGTACCGAAGCCGGACGGCTCGGTAAGACCTATTCTAAATCTGAAATCTTTGAACCTGTACATACAAAAATTCAAGTTCAAGATGGAATCACTCAGAGCAGTGATAGCGAATCTGGAAGAAGGGGACTTTATGGTGTCCCTGGACATAAAGGATGCTTACCTGCATGTCCCAATTTGCCCTTCACATCAAGGGTACCTCAGGTTCGTGGTGCAAAACTGTCATCAGTTTCAGACGCTGCCGTTTGGATTGTCCACGGCACCTCGGGTCTTTACCAAGGTAATGGCCGAAATGATGATTCTTCTGCGAAGAAGAGGCGTATTAATTATCCCTTACTTGGACGATCTCCTGATAAGGGCAAGGTCCAGAGAACAGCTGGAGGACGGAGTAGCACTAACCCAAGTAGTGCTGCAACAACACGGGTGGATTCTGAATTTTCCAAAATCTCAGTTGACCCCGACAACACGTCTGCTGTTCCTGGGAATGATTCTGGACACGGTTCAGAAAAAGGTGTTTCTTCCGGAGGAGAAAGCCAAGGAGTTATCCGAACTTGTCAGGAACCTCCTAAAACCAGGAAAAGTGTCTGTGCATCAATGCACAAGAGTCCTGGGAAAGATGGTGGCTTCTTACGAAGCAATTCCATTCGGCAGATTCCACGCACAAACTTTTCAGTGGGATCTGCTGGACAAATGGTCCGGATCGCATCTGCAGATGCATCAGCGGATAACCTTATCGCCACGGACAAGGGTGTCTCTTCTGTGGTGGTTGCAGAGTGCTCATCTGTTAGAGGGCCGCAGATTCGGCATACAGGACTGGGTCCTGGTGACCACGGATGCCAGTCTGAGAGGCTGGGGAGCGGTCACACAGGGAAGAAACTTCCAGGGAGTATGGTCAAGCCTGGAGATGTCTCTTCATATAAATATACTGGAGCTAAGAGCAATTTACAATGCTCTAAGCCTGGCAAAACCCCTGCTTCAGGGTCAGCCGGTGTTGATCCAGTCGGACAACATCACGGCAGTCGCCCACGTAAACAGACAGGGCGGCACAAGAAGCAGGAGAGCAATGGCAGAAGCTGCAAGGATCCTTCGCTGGGCGGAAGATCATGTGATAGCACTGTCAGCAGTGTTCATTCCGGGAGTAGACAACTGGGAAGCAGACTTCCTCAGCAGACACGATCTACACCCGGGAGAGTGGGGACTTCATCCAGAAGTCTTCCACATGATTGTGAACCGTTGGGAAAAACCAAAGGTGGATATGATGGCGTCTCGCCTCAACAAAAAACTGGACAGGTATTGCGCCAGGTCAAGAGACCCTCAGGCAATAGCTGTGGACGCTCTGGTAACACCGTGGGTGTACCAGTCAGTGTATGTGTTTCCTCCTCTGCCTCTCATACCCAAAGTACTGAGAATTATACGGCAAAGGGGAGTAAGAACGATACTCGTGGCTCCGGATTGGCCAAGAAGAACTTGGTACCCGGAACTTCAGGAGATGCTCACGGAAAATCCGTGGCCTCTACCTCTAAGACGGGACCTGATTCAGCAGGGACCGTGTCTATTCCAAGACTTACCGCGGCTGCGTTTGACGGCATGGCGGTTGAACGCCGAATTCTAAAGGAAAAAGGCATTCCAGAAGAGGTCATTCCTACACTGGTTAAAGCCAGGAAGGAGGTGACTGCACAACATTATCACCGCATTTGGAAAAAATATGTTGCGTGGTGTGAGGCCAGGAAGGCCCCCACGGAGGAATTTCAACTGGGTCGATTCCTACATTTCCTGCAAACAGGATTGTCTATGGGCCTCAAATTGGGGTCCATTAAGGTTCAAATTTCGGCCCTGTCGATTTTCTTCCAGAAAGAATTGGCTTCAGTTCCTGAAGTCCAGACTTTTGTAAAAGGAGTACTACATATACAGCCCCCGGTTGTGCCCCCAGTGGCTCCGTGGGACCTGAATGTAGTTTTGGATTTTCTCAAATCCCATTGGTTTGAGCCACTCAAATCGGTGGATTTGAAATATCTTACATGGAAAGTAACCATGCTACTGGCCCTGGCTTCAGCCAGGAGAGTATCAGAATTGGCGGCTTTATCGTATAAGAGCCCATATCTGATTTTCCATTCGGACAGGGCAGAACTGCGGAGGCGTCCTCAGTTTCTGCCTAAGGTGGTGTCAGCGTTTCACCTGAACCAGCCTATTGTGGTGCCTGCGGCTACTAGCGATTTGGAAGATTCCAAGTTGCTGGACGTTGTCAGGGCATTGAAAATATACATTTCAAGGACGGCTGGAGTCAGAAAATCTGACTCGCTGTTTATACTGTATGCACCCAACAAGCTGGGTGCTCCTGCTTCTAAGCAGACGATTGCTCGTTGGATTTGTAGCACAATTCAACTTGCACATTCTGTGGCAGGCCTGCCACAGCCTAAATCTGTCAAGGCCCATTCCACAAGGAAGGTGGGCTCATCCTGGGCGGCTGCCCGAGGGGTCTCGGCATTACAACTCTGCCGAGCAGCTACGTGGTCGGGGGAGAACACGTTTGTAAAATTCTACAAATTTGATACCCTGGCTAAAGAGGACCTGGAGTTCTCTCATTCGGTGCTGCAGAGTCATCCGCACTCTCCCGCCCGTTTGGGAGCTTTGGTATAATCCCCATGGTCCTGACGGAGTCCCCAGCATCCACTTAGGACGTCAGAGAAAATAAGATTTTACGTACCGATAAATCTATTTCTCGTAGTCCGTAGTGGATGCTGGGCGCCCATCCCAAGTGCGGATTGTCTGCAATACTTGTACATAGTTATTGTTACAAAAAAATCGGGTTGTTATTTGTTGTGAGCCGTCTGTTCAGAGGCTCCTACGTTTGTCATACTGTTAACTGGGTTTAGATCACAAGTTATACGGTGTGATTGGTGTGGCTGGTATGAGTCTTACCCGGGATTCAATATCCTTCCTTATTGTGTACGCTCGTCCGGGCACAGTATCCTAACTGAGGCTTGGAGGAGGGTCATAGGGGGAGGAGCCAGTACACACCACCTGATCCTAAAGCTTTAGTTTTGTGCCCTGTCTCCTGCGGAGCCGCTAATCCCCATGGTCCTGACGGAGTCCCCAGCATCCACTACGGACTACGAGAAATAGATTTATCGGTAAGTAAATTCTTATTTTTTTTCTTATTGAATAAAACTTTCAGAATGTCCACTTTAAAAATAAAACGTTATATATTTTATGGATGTCCGCATAGTAAAAAAAATCATAAACTTCATATAATTAATTTATATCCTTAGGGAGAATGGCAGAAAATAAACACGCTTTCTTTTTTTTCTTTCTACTAAAATATTAATTTAAGCTGCTAATGCCTGTCATGCTATTTTATGGCTTTCTCTATTGGAGAAGAGGCATGGGAGGTGACGACAAGCCCAAGTAAGGTTTTTTCTACCTGGCAGCTTTAATAGGGCCATGTATAATGGACTGTATGTTATAAATAGATACTTTTTATGATAAAGTTGGTCTGTCAGTCTGTGTCAATCCAGATAACTATTTAAGCGGGATTGGTATGGGATCCCAGCGTACGGGATGCCGAATGTCACTATATCAACATCGGCATCCCGGGCGTCAGGATGCTGGCAGTGGGACGAGCGCATTGAGGCCCCTTGCAGGCATGTTGGCTCACTTCGCTCGCCACAGGTACTGTTCTCTCACCATGGGTGTCGTGGACACCCACAGAGGGAGAATCACCTACCTCGGTGGTATTCCAGCGGCAGGATATTTTTTATCAGTTATTTTTCTCTGACGTCCTAGTGGATGCTGGGAACTCCGTAAGGACCATGGGGAATAGCGGCTCCGCAGGAGACTGGGCACAACTAAAGAAAGCTTTAGGACTACCTGGTGTGCACTGGCTCCTCCCACTATGACCCTCCTCCAGACCTCAGAATCTTGTGCCCGGCTGAGCTGGATGCACACTAGGGGCTCTCCTGAGCTCCTAGAAAAAGAAAGTTTATTTTAGGTTTTTTATTTTACAGCGAGACCTGCTGGCAACAGACTCACTGCTACGAGGGACTAAGGGGAGAAGAAGCGAACCTACCTGCTTGCAGCTAGCTTGGGCTTCTTAGGCTACTGGACACCATTAGCTCCAGAGGGATCGAACACAGAGCCCAACCTCGATCGTCCGGTCCCGGAGCCGCACCGCCGTCCCCCTTACAGAGCCAGAAGTATGAAGATGGTCCTGAAAATCGGCGGCAGAAGACTTCGGTCTTCAACAAGGTAGCGCACAGCACTGCAGCTGTGCGCCATTGCTCCTCATGCACACCTCACACTCCGGTCACTGATGGGTGCAGGGCGCTGGGGGGGGGGCGCCCTGAGCAGCAATATTAACACCTTGTCTGGCAAAATAACACAATATATAGTCCTAGAGGCTATATATGTGTAAAATACCCCTGCCAGGATCCATAAAAAAGCGGGAGAAAGTCCGCCGAAAAAGGGGCGGGGCTATCTCCCTCAGCACACTGGCGCCATTTTCTCTTCACAGTGCAGCTGGAAGACAGCTCCCCAGGCTCTCCCCTGTAGTTTTCAGGCTCAAAGGGTTAAAAAGAGGGGGGGCACTAAATTTAGGCGCAAATCTGTGTATTATAGCAGCTATAAGGGAAAAATCACTGTGGGTAGTGTGAATCCCTGCATTATATAGCGCTCTGGTGTGTGCTGGCATACTCTCTCTCTGTCTCCCAAAGGACTTTGTGGGGTCCTGTCCTCAGTCAGAGCATTCCCTGTGTGTGTGCGGTGTGTCGGTACGGTTGTGTCGACATGGTTGATGAGGAGGCTTATGTGGAGGCGGAGCAGATGCCGATAAATGTGATGTTGCCCCCTGTGGGGCCGACACCAGAGTGGATGGATAGGTGGAAGGTATTAACCGACAGTGTCAACTCCTTACATACAAGGCTGGATGACGTAACAGATGTGGGACAGCCGGCTTCTCAGCCCGTGCCTGCCCAGGCGTCTCAAAGGCCATCAGGGGCTCAAAAACGCCCGCTACCTCAGATGGCAGACACAGATGTCGACACGGAGTCTGAGACATATACACAATCCACTAGGAACATCCGTTGCATGATCTCGGCAATAAAAATAAATGTGTTACACATTTCTGACATTAACCCAGGTACCACAAAAAAGGGGTTTTATGTTTGGGGAGAAAAAGCAGCCAGTGTTTTGTTCCCCCATCAGATGAGTGAATGAAGTGTGTGAAGAAGCGTGGGTTCCCCCGATAAGAAACTGGTAATTTCTAAAAAGTTACTGATGGCGTACCCTTTCCCACCAGAGGATAGGTCACGTTGGGAGATATCCCCTAGGGTGGATAAGGCGCTCACACGTTTGTCAAAAAAGGTGGCACTGCCATCTTAGGATACGGCCACTTTGAAGGAGCCTGCTGATAAAAAGCAGGGGCTATCCTGAAGTCTGTATATACACACTCAGGTACTATACTGAGACCTGCAATTGCCTCAGCATGGATAGTGCTGCTGCAGCGTGGTCTATTACACTGTCAGGACAGGGATACTATTTGCTAACCATAGAGCATATTAAAGACGTCGTCTTATATATGAGGGATGCACAGAGGGATATTTGCCGACTGGCATCCAAAATTAATGCAATGTCCATTCTGCCAGGAGGGTATTAGGGACCCGGCAGTGGACAGGCGATGCTGACTTTAGAAGGCACATGAAGATTCTGCCTTATAAGGGTGAGGAATTGTTTGGGGATGGTCTCTGGGACCTCGTATCCACAGCAACAGCTGGGAAGGAAAAAATTTACCTCAAGTTTCCTCACAGCCTAAGAAAGCACCGTATTATAAGGTACAGTCCTTTCGGCTTCAGAAAAGCAAGCGGGTCAAAGGCGCTTCCTTTCTGCACAGAGACAAGGGAAGAGGGAAAAAGCTGCACCAGACAGCCAGTTCCCAGGATCAAAAATCTTCCCCCGCTTCCTCTGAGTCCACCGCATGACGCTGGGGCTCCACAGGTGGAGCCAGGTGCGGTGGGGGCGCGTCTCGGGAACTTCAGCGACCAGTGGGCTCGCTCACAGGTGGATCCCTGGGTTCTGCAAGTAGAATCACAGGGATACAAGCTGGAGTTCGAGGCGACTCCCCCCTCGCCGTTACCTCAAATCAGCCTTGCCTGCTGCCCTCGAGGAGAGGTAGTACTGGCGGCAATTCACAAGCTGTACTTCCAGCAGGTGATAATCAAGGTACCCCTCCTTCAACAAGGCCGGGGTTACTATTCCACAATGTTGTGGTACCGAAACCAGGCGGTTCGGTGAGACCCATTCTAAAATTGAAATCCTTGAACACTTATATACGAAGGTTCAAGTTCAAAATGGAATCGCTCAGGGCGGTTATTGCAAGCCTGGACGAAGGGGATTACATGGTATCACTGGACATCAAGGATGCTTACCTGCATGTCCCCATTTACCCTCCTCACCAGGAGTACCTCAAAATTGTGGTACAGGACTGTCATTACCAATTCCAGACGTTGCCGTGGTCTGTCCCCGGCACCGAGGGTATTTACCAAGGTAATGGCCGAAATGATGATACTCCTTCGAAAAAAGGGAGTTCTAATTATCCCGTACTTGGACGATCTCCTTATAAAGGCGAGGTCCAGGGAGCAGTTGTTCGTCGGAGTAGCACTATCTCGGGAAGTGCTACAACAGCACGGTTGGATTCTGAATAGTTCAAAGTCGCAGCTGGTTCCTACGACGCGTCTACTGTTCCTGGGTATGGTTTTGGACACAGAACAAGAAAAAAGGTTTTCTCCCGGAGGAGAAGGTTTTCTCCCGGAGGAGAAGGCCAAGGAGTTGTCATCTCTAGTCAGAGACCTCCTAATACAAATACAGGTGTCGGTGCATCAATGCACGCGAGTCCTGGGAAAGATGGTAGCTTCTTACGAAGAAATTCCATTCGGCAGGTTCCAGGCAAGGATCTTCCAGTGGGATCTGTTGGACAAGTGGTCCGGGTCGCATCTTCAGATGCATCGGCTGATAACCCTGTCTCCAAGGGCCTGGGTGTCGCTTTTGTGGTGGCTGCAGAGTGCTCATCTTCTAGAGGGCCGCAGATTCAGCATACAGGACTGGGTCCTGGTGACCACGGATGCCAGCCTTCGAGGCTGGGGGGCAGTCACACAGGGAAGAAACTTCCAAGGACTATGGTCAAGTCAGGAGACTTCCCTACACATAAATATTCTGGGACTAAGGGCCATTCACAATGCCCTAAGTCAGGCTAGACCCTGCTTCAACACCAGCCGGTGCTGATCCAGTCAGACAACATCACGGCGGTCGCCCATGTAAACCAGCAGGGCGGCACAAGAAGCAGGATGGTGATGGCAGAAGCCACAAGGATTTTCCGATGGGCGGAAAATCATGTGTTAGCACTGTCAGCAGTGTTCATTCCCGGAGTGGACAACTGGGAAGCAGACTTTCTCAGCAGGCACGACCTCCACCCGGAAGAGTGGGGACTTCATCCAGAAGTCTTCAAAATGATTGTACACCGTTGAGAAAGGCCACAGGTGACGTGATGGCGTCACGCCTCAACAAACGGCTAAAAAGATATTGCGCCAGGTCAAGGGACCCTCAGGCGATAGCTGTGGACGCTCTGGTAACACCGTGGGTGTACCGGTCGGTGTATGTGTTCCTTCCTTTGCCTCTCATACCCAAGGTATTGAGAATACTACGAAGGAGAGGAGTAAGAACTATACTCGTGGTTCCGGATTGGCCAAGAAGAGCTTGGTACCCAGAACTTCAAGAAATGATCTCAGAGGACCCATGGCCTCTGCCGCTCAGACAGGACCTGCTGCAGCAGGGGCCCTGCCTGTTCCAAGACTTACCACGGCTGTGTTTGACGGCATGGCGGTTGAAGACCGGATTCTACGCTGATTTAAGGCTAGGAAAGATGTGATCGCAAAATATTATCACCGCATATGGCAAAAATATGTTGCTTGGTGTGAGGCCAGGAAGGCCCCAACGGAGGAATTTCAACTGGGTCGATTTCTGCACTTGCTACAGTCAGGAGTGACTACAGGCCTAAAATTGGGTTACGTTAAGGTCCAGATTTCGGCTCTGTCCATTTTCTTCCAAAAAGAACTGGATTCACTGCCTGAAGTTCAGCCGTTTGTTAAGGGAGTGCTGCATATTCAGCCACGGTTGTGCCTCTAGTGGCACCGTGGGATGTCAACGTGGTGTTGGATTTCCTGAAGTCGCATTGGGTTGAGCCACTTAAATCCGTAGAGCTAAAATACCTCACGTGGAAAGTGGTCATGCTGTTGGCCTTGGCGTAGGCCAGGCGTGTATCAGAATTGGCGGTTTTGTCATGCAAAAGCCCTTATCTGATTTTCATATGGATAGGGCGGAATTGAGGACTCGTTCCCAATTCCTTCCTAAGGTGGTATCAGCTTTTCATGTGAACCAACCTATTGTGGTGCCTGCGGCTGCGTGGGACTTGGAGGACTCCAAGTTGCTGGACTTAGTCAGGGCCCTGAAAATAGATGTTTCCAGGACGGCTGAAGTCTGGAAAACTGACTCGCTATTTATCCTGTATGCACCCAACAAGCTGGGTGCTTCTAAGCAGACTATTGCTCGCTGGATCTGTAGCACGATTCAACTTGCACATTCTGCGGCTGGACTGCCGCACCCTAAATCTGTAAAAGCCCATTCCACGAGGAAAGTGGGCTCTTCTTGGGCGGCTGCCCGAGGGGTCTCGGCTTTACAACTTTGCCGAGCTGTTACTTGGTTGGGTTCAAACAATTTTGAAAAAGTCTGCAAGTTTGATACCCTGGCTGAGGAGGACCTTGAGTTTGCTCATTCGGTGCTGCAGAGTCATCCGCACTCTCCCGCCCGTTTGGGAGCTTTGGTATAATCCCCATGGTCCTTACAGAGTTCCCAGCATCCACTAGGACGTCAGAGAAAATAAGATTTTACTCACCGGTAAATCTATTTCTCGTAGTCCGTAGTGGATGCTGGGCGCCCATCCCAAGTGCGGATTGTCTGCAATACTTGTATATAGTTATTGCCTAACTAAAGGGTTATTGTTATGAGCCATCTGTTAGTGAGGCTCAGTTATATTTCATACTGTTAACTGGGTATAATATCACGAGTTATACGGTGTGATTGGTGTGGCTGGTATGAGTCTTACCCGGGATTCAAAATCCTTCCTTATTGTGTCAGCTCTTCCGGGCACAGTATCCTAACTGAGGTCTGGAGGAGGGTCATAGTGGGAGGAGCCAGTGCACACCAGGTAGTCCTAAAGCTTTCTTTAGTTGTGCCCAGTCTCCTGCGGAGCCGCTATTCCCCATGGTCCTAACGGAGTTCCCAGCATCCACTACGGACTACGAGAAATAGATTTACCGGTGAGTAAAATCTTATTATGTAGCGCACACACATTCTGCAGCTCTTTACAGAGAATATTTGGCCATTTCACATCAGTTCCTGCCCCAGTGGAGCTTAGAATCTATATTCCCTACCACATGTACACATACTCACACGCTAGGGTTAATTTTTGTTGTGATCCAATTAACTTACCAGTATATTTTTGTCGGGGTTACGGCGTATTGATTGCAGATTGCAACCGCCGGGATCCCGACGGGTGGTATTTTAACTTCATACCATTTAGGTTTCTTTATAACCCATTCATTTTTTAAAAATTTTTTTTCAACTAGCGTGTCACTTGCATGGAGTAGTTTTCATGTATGTTACTTTTATTATGTTATGTTATTATGTTAAAATTTGATGACAAAACGTGAACATAACATTTTTTCTTTTTCTTTTCTTTTTTGTTGTTGTAAGTTTTACACTAGTCTTTCTGGTTTTAAGTTTTTGTAGGTTTACATCTGTTTTCAAACTTAATTTGTTAATGTAGCATTTCAGTTGAGCAGCAGGAACAGAGATTGTAGCAAAGGGATCTAAGTGCACAAAGCTTAATATTTAATAAACTAAAAGCATAGATTTAGTGCATCGGCCAACCTGGATTTGCAATATTTAATAGCTTGCTTTTATCAGATACAGTTCGGGCACAAGAGTCCTAAATGGAAAATTGTCAGGTTTGTCCCATGACAAAATGTTTGTTAAATTTAGTCCCAAACAGTGAGCGTTTTTTTCAAAGCGTCCTTTGTGTACATGTGGTAGGGAAAATAGATTGTAAGCTCCACTGGGGCAGGGACTGATAAGAATCGCCAAATATTCTCTGTAAAGCGCTGCGGAATATGTGTCCTCTATATAAATAACTGATGATGATGATGATAACAATAATAATAAACTGGTCTTGAGTGCATGATGTGAGCTTAGACGGACTTCATCCCAGTGACAGGTTAAAATGAGACTGCATTGGGAACCTTTCTTCTCCACAAATGTCTGTAATCTGCCATAATGCTTGCAGTTACCATAATGCAGCTCTTTTTCTGTGGAAGTAGTGTATGTTTCAGTGTACGATCTACATACCATGGACATACAATGTGAGGTACTCAATGCACAATTTTATATTCATGAGGTGCTGGTTCCTAGGGTACGGACAGGTCACATTTACCCTTCAAAAGGGAGCAAGCCTGCAGGTTTAGCCATTTGAGGGACACGCATCAAACTTGAGGCCTCATATGAAGTTGATCAGCATCAAGCACCAATATATTTTAATTTGTTTTCATAATTAACAATTTTTTGTTTTAGTCTTATAATGTATGTGCTTTTGTGAAAACAGTAGTACTTTCCCTCCCCCATCCTCCCTCATTGCCTTCTGTCTTACTGTTGAATATTTTCAATAAAAAAGTTAAGTGTCTATTTACTAAGCTTTGGATGAAAATAAAGTGCACAGATAAAGTACCAGCCAATCACCTCCTAACTAATTTTTCAAACCCAGCCTGTGACATGGCAGTTAGGAGGTGATAGGCTGGTACTTGATCTCCATCCAAGTCTTGGTAAATAGACCACTTAATACGTAAAAAAAATATATAGTATCACTGCTATCTGATGCGTTACCTACTGATCTCCAGTCTGTGGGGCAGAGGCTTCAAACCTTTTTTAAGAGACAGGTGGAGAAGTTGCCCATATCACCCAATCATTCTCTGTATATGCACTTGATAAATGATGGATAGAAGCCTCTTATGGGCCACTGGGCCACTTGTCCTCCTTTAGAAGGCTTGATACATCTCCCCTTCTATGATTTTGTAATATAAAAGTACAGATTTAGCGGCCATTACCATATTCAGACTTCCTTCTGCTTGGGGAGTTTTTTTTGTGTGGTAACTTTGTAATGTTGTCCCCAGCACTCCCTTTATTCTATGATGGGTTGTGGAAACACCTTTCTACCTATAAGGGAGACTGCAGTTTTGAACATTTGTGGTGAATTGATCTTTACTTCTGAGAGTCAGGTATAATGAAAAGTGTGACACCATTTATTACCAGAGGGGTATCTGCGTAGATGAAGGTTTAGAACTGTTCCAGAACATTTACATCATTTAATGGATAGTCCACCACAGGCTACATGGATTCTTTCTATATGATAATGAGTATATTGAGTTAACGGTGTCTAAATCATTTTTATTTCAGTTGGTACTTTTCTGTTTTGGGAAGTACTTTGCAAACTGTTACTGGATCATTGTCACCATGGCAAAATAACTTAATAAACCCCGTTATGATGTAACTACCACCGTGTCTCCCATCGCTGCAGACCTCTGGTGACAGGTTTAGGAGGCATCTTCTCTTTCAGAGTGAGCATTTGGGTTTCTTGCAGCTGGCAAGCCGAAGGAGCAGGCAATGCATCAGTCAGTAGAATAAATAGATTGGTCCAAATCGCTGTCCGAATCTTTAGGCATTAATGTTAAAGGAAGAGGTGAGGACATGTGACAATCACTCTAAAATAAGAACAAGTCATTAATAAGACCAGACTATACACCTAGATTCCTGGCACCATAGTACAGATTGAATAGCAGAAAAGGCTGGGTAAATGGATGAAAGCAAAACATGGAAAATTTAGCGCTACAAGTCACATTGATTAAAACATGCACTATTACAATACTAAATAGTAATAGGTGACCTTTCACAAAGCTGCAGTGAGGACGCAGTGAAAACCACCCCACTCACGTATCAGCTTTGCAAGGACTCTGACCTTTGTACCCGCACCAAACCTGGGCTCTCCCCCTATTGCTCTTAATCAGCAAGCAAATCTGCAGTAAGCCACTGGACACTATTGGAATACACGCCGCGCTGTTGGAGGACCCCTGTCTGACTAAAGGATTGAACCAACAGAGACCACTTTCCCCCAGCGCCTATTGTGTAACTATACTCGCATTGGGCAATGACACTTGCTTAAGGAACCGTTCGTTATTGCTCAAAGCGAAGTCCCTTAAAGGGGTATATCTTGGAACGAACATTTTTTTATTTATTTTTCATGCTTTTTTTTTTTTCATGCTGTGACCTTGCAAATATGCTTTTATGAATGAAATTAATCTAGTGGGTGTTTATCGGCTCCTTGACATTTTTAATATTAAAGTTATACCAAATTTCTCTGACGTCCTAGTGGATGCTGGGGACTCCGTCAGGACCATGGGGATTAGCGGCTCCGCAGGAGACAGGGCACAAAAGTAAAAGCTTTAGGATCAGGTGGTGTGCACTGGCTCCTCCCCCTATGACCCTCCTCCAAGCCTCAGTTAGATTTTTGTGCCCGGCCGAGAAGGGTGCAATCTAGGTGGCTCTCCTAAAGAGCTGCTTAGAGTAAAAGTTTTGTTAGGTTTTTTATTTTCAGTGAGTCCTGCTGGCAACAGGCTCACTGCATCGAGGGACTTAGGGGAGAGAAGTGAACTCACCTGCGTGCAGGATGGATTGGCTTCTTAGGCTACTGGACACCATTAGCTCCAGAGGGAGTCGGAACACAGGTCTCACCCTGGGGTTCGTCCCGGAGCCGCGCCGCCGACCCCCTTGCAGATGCCGAAAAGTGAAGAGGTCCAGAAACCGGCGGCAGAAGACTTTTCAGTCTTCATAAGGTAGCGCACAGCACTGCAGCTGTGCGCCATTGTTGTCAGCACACTTCATAGCAGCGGTCACTGAGGGTGCAGGGCGCTGGGGGGGGCGCCCTGGGCAGCAATGATAGTACCTTATTCTGGCTAAAAATACATCACATATAGCCCCTGGGGGCTATATGGATGTATTTAACCCCTGCCAGGTCTCAGAAAAACGGGAGAAGAAGCCCGCCGAAAAGGGGGCGGGGCCTCTTCTCCTCAGCACACAGCACCATTTTCCCTCACAGAAATGCTGGTGGGAAGGCTCCCAGGCTCTCCCCTGCACTGCACTACAGAAACAGGGTTAAAACAGAGAGGGGGGGCACTTATTTGGCGATATGACTATATATATTAAAATGCTATAAGGGAAAAACACTTTTATATAAAGGTTGTCCCTGTATAATTATAGCGTTTTTGGTGTGTGCTGGCAAACTCTCCCTCTGTCTCCCCAAAGGGCTAGTGGGGTCCTGTCCTCTATCAGAGCATTCCCTGTGTGTGTGCTGTGTGTCGGTACGTGTGTGTCGACATGTATGAGGACGATGTTGGTGAGGAGGCGGAGCAATTGCCTGTAATGGTGATGTCACTCTCTAGGGAGTCGACACCGGAATGGATGGCTTATTTAAGGAATTACGTGATAATGTCAACACGCTGCAAGGTCGGTTGACGACATGAGACGGCCGGCAAACCAATTAGTACCTGTCCAGGCGTCTCAAACACCGTCAGGGGCGTTAAAACGTCCTTTTACCTCAGTCGGTCGACACAGACACTGACACGGACACTGACTCCAGTGTCGACGGTGAAGAAACAAACGTATTTTCCTTTAGGGCCACACGTTACTTGTTAAGGGCAATGAAGGAGGTGTTACATATTTCTGATACTACAAGTACCACAAAAAAGGGTATTATGTGGAGTGTGAAAAAACTACCTGTAGTTTTTCCTGAATCAGATAAATTAAATGAAGTGTGTGATGATGCGTGGGTTTCCCCCGATAGAAAATTATTGGCGGTATACCCTTTCCCGCCAGAAGTTAGGGCGCGTTGGGAAACACCCCTTAGGGTGGATAAGGCGCTCACACGCTTATCAAAACAAGTGGCGGTACCGTCTCCAGATAGGGCCGCCCTCAAGGAGCCAGCTGATAGGAGGCTGGAAAATATCCTAAAAAGTATATACACACATACTGGTGTTATACTGCGACCAGCGATCGCCTCAGCCTGGATGTGCAGCGCTGGGGTGGCTTGGTCGGATTCCCTGACTGAAAATATTGATACCCTTGACAGGGACAGTATTTTATTGACTATAGAGCATTTGAAGGATGCATTTCTATATATGCGAGATGCACAGAGGGATATTTGCACTCTGGCATCAAGAGTAAGTGCGATGTCCATATCTGCCAGAAGTTGTTTATGGACACGACAGTGGTCAGGTGATGCAGATTCCAAACGGCACATGGAAGTATTGTCGTATAAAGGAGAAAAAGACAACGTCTTTTCAGCCTCAGTCCTTTCGTCCCCATAAGGGCAAGCGGGCAAAAGGCCAGTCATATCTGCCATGGGATAGAGGAAAGGGAAGAAGACTGCAGCAGGCAGCCCATTCCCAGAAACAGAAGCCCTCCACCGCTTCTGCCAAGTCCTCAGCATGACGCTGGGGCCGTACAAGCGGACTCGGGTGCGGTGGGGGGGGGTCGTCTCAAGAGTTTCAGCACGCAGTGGGCTCACTCGCAAGTGGACCCCTGGATCCTACAAGTAGTATCCCAGGGGTACAGATTGGAAATTCGAGACGTCTCCCCCTCGCAGGTTCCTGAAGTCTGCTTTACCAACATCTCCCTCCGACAGGGAGGCAGTAGTGGAAACAATTCACAAGCTGTATTCCCAGCAGGTGATAATCAAAGTACCCCTCCTACAACAAGGAAAGGGGTATTATTCCACACTATATTGTGGTACTGAAGCCAGACGGCTCGGTGAGACCTATTCTAAATCTGAAATAGTTGAACACTTACATACAAAGGTTCAAATCAAGATGGAGTCACTCAGAACAGTGATAGCGAACCAGGAAGAAGGGGACTATATGGTGTCCCGGGACATCAGGGATGCTTGCCTCCATGTCCCAATTTGCCCTTCTCACCAAGGGTACCTCAGGTTCGTGGTACAGAACTGTCACTATCAGTTTCAGACGCTGCCGGTTGGATTGTCCACGGCACCCCGGGTCCTTACCAAGGTAATGGCCGAAATGATGATTCTTCTTCAAAGAAAATGGACGATCTCCTGATAGGGGCAAGGTCCAGAGAACAGTTGGAGGTCGGAGTAGCACTATCTCAAGTAGTTCTACGTCAGCACGGGTGGATTCTAAATATTCCAAAACCGCAGCTGTTTCCGACGACACGTCTGCTGTTCCTAGGGATGATTCTGGACACAGTCCAGAAAAAGGTGTTTCTCCCGGAGAAGAAAGCCAGGGAGTTATCCGAGCTAGTCAGGAACCTCCTAAAACCAGGAAAAGTGTCAGTGCATCATTGCACAAGGGTCCTGGGAAAAATGGTGGCTTCTTACGAAGCGATTCCATTCGGTAGATTTCACGCAAGAACTTTTCAGTGGGATCTGCTGGAAAAATGGTCCGGATCGCATCTTCAGATGCATCAGCGGATAACCCTGTCTCCAAGGACAAGGGTGTTTCTTCTGCGGTGGCTGCAGAGTGCTCATCTACTAAAGGGCCGCAGATTCGGCATTCAGGACTGGGTCCTGGTGACCACGGATGCCAGCCTGAGAGGCTGGGGAGCAGTCACACAGGGAAAAAATTTCCAGGGAGTGTGATCAAGTCTGGAGACTTCTCTCCACATAAATATACTGGAGCTAAGGGCAATTTACAATGTTCTAAGCTTAGCAAGACCTCTGCTTCAAGGTCAGCCGGTATTGATCCAGTGGGACAACATCACGGCAGTCGCCCACGTAAACAGACAGGGCGGCACAAGAAGCAGGAGGGCAATGGCAGACACTGCAAGGATTCTTCGCTGGGCGAAAAATCATGTGATAGCACTGTCAGCAGTGTTCATTCCGGGAGTGGACAACTGGGAAGCAGACTTCCTCAGCAGGCACGTCCTCCACCCGGGAGAGTGGGGACTTCATCGGGAAGTATTCCACATGATTGTGAACCGTTGGGAAAGACCAAAGGTGGACATGATGGCGTCCCGCCTGAACAAAAAACTGGACAGGTATTGCGCCAGGTCAAGAGACCCTCAAGCAATATCTGTGGACGTTCTGGTAACACCGTGGGTGTACCAGTCGGTGTATGTGTTCCCTCCTCTGCTTCTCATAACCAAGGTACTGAGAATTATAAGACGTAGAGGAGTAAGAACTATACTCGTGGCTCCGGATTGGCCAAGAAGGACGTGGCACCCGGAACTTCAAGAAATGCTCACAGAGGACTCATGGCCTCTGCCGCTAAGAAGGGACTTGCTTCAGCAAGTACCAGGTCTGTTCCAAGACTTACCGCGGCTGCGTTTGACGGCATGGCGGTGGAACGCCAGATCCTAAGGGAAAAAGGCATTCCGGAAGAGGTCATTCCTACCCTGGTCAAAGCCAGGAAGGAGGTGACCGCAAAACATTATCACCACATGTGGCGAAAATATGTTGCGTGGTGTGAGGCCAGGAAGGCCCCACGAAGAAATTTCAACTCGGTCGATTCCTGCATTTCCTGCAAACAGGAGTGTCTATGGGCCTCAAATTGGGGTCCATTAAGGTTCAAATTTCGCCCCTGTCAATTTTCTTCCAGAAAGAATTGGCTTCAGTTCCTGAAGTCCAGAAGTTTGTCAAGGGAGTATTGCATATACAACCCCCTTTTTGTGCCTCCAGTGGCACTGTGGGATCTCAACGTAGTTCTGGGATTCCTCAAATCACATTTTAAACCGCTCAAATCTGTGGATTTGAAATATCTCACATGAAAAGTGACCATGCTGTTGGCCCTGGCCTCGGCCAGGCGAGTGTCAGAATTGGCGGCTTTGTCTCACAAAAGCCATATCTGATTGTCCATTCGGACAGGGCAGAGCTGCGGACTCGTCCCCAGTTTCTTCCTAAGGTGGTGTCAGCGTTTCACCTGAACCAGCTTATTGTGGTACCTGCGGCTACTAGGGACTTGGAGGACTCCAAGTTGCTAGATGTTGTCAGGGCCCTGAAAATATAGGTTTCCAGGACGGCTGGAGTCAGGAAAACTGACTCGCTGTTATCCTGTATGCACCCAACAAACTGGGTGTTCTTGCTTCTAAGCAGACGATTGCTCGTTGGATTTGTAGCACATTTCAACTTGCACATTCTGTGGCAGGCCTGCCACAGCCTAAATCTGTCAAGGCCCATTCCACAAGGAAGGTGGGCTCATCCTGGGCGGCTGCCCGAGGGGTCTCGGCATTACAACTCTGCCGAGCAGCTACGTGGTCGGGGGAGAACACGTTTGTAAAATTCTACAAATTTGATACCCTGGCTAAAGAGGACCTGGAGTTCTCTCATTCGGTGCTGCAGAGTCATCCGCACTCTCCCGCCCGTTTGGGAGCTTTGGTATAATCCCCATGGTCCTGACGGAGTCCCCAGCATCCACTAGGACGTCAGAGAAAATAAGAATTTACTTACCGATAAATCTATTTCTCGTAGTCCGTAGTGGATGCTGGGCGCCCATCCCAAGTGCGGATTGTCTGCAATACTTGTACATAGTTATTGTTACAAAAATCGGGTTATTATTGTTGTGAGCCATCTTTTCAGAGGCTCCGCTGTTATCATGCTGTTAACTGGGTTCAGATCACAGGTTGTACAGTGTGATTGGTGTGGCTGGTATGAGTCTTACCCGGGATTCAAGATCCTTCCTTATTATGTACGCTCGTCCGGGCACAGTATCCTAACTGAGGCTTGGAGGAGGGTCATAGGGGGAGGAGCCAGTGCACACCACCTGATCCTAAAGCTTTTACTTTTGTGCCCTGTCTCCTGCGGAGCCGCTAATCCCCATGGTCCTGACGGAGTCCCCAGCATCCACTACGGACTACGAGAAATAGATTTATCGGTTAGTAAAATCTTATTTTTTTTATGTTTAATAAATTGGCACTTCTCTCTGTTTATTATTGTAATAATGCAGGTTTTAATCAGTCTGACTTGTAGCGCTACCTTTTCCCTGTTTTGTCTTTACCCTAGAGTTGGGAGAGACTTCTCCCAACACTTGGTAGCTGCCTAGTTTAATAAATCATAGCAAGCGCCCAAGAATATACCTTGGTGTCTTTTTCTCTGGACGAATGGATGGACGGGGTGTTACAATTTCATGCGTACTGTATATGATCTATTACGCCAGGACGAACCCCAAGAGCCATGTATCAAGAGAGCTTACCATTGTACTGGTGGTAACTAAATCTCAGTAGCTGATCATCTTTACTATGTATTTATTAAGGTTATGCATCAGTGGGTCGACATGGATTAGGTCGACAGTCAGTAGGTCAACTTTGACGTGGCCGACACAGGAAATTGTTGGCACTGGACAGGTCGACACATGAAATGGTCGACATGCCATTTGTAAACTTTTTTTGGTGTGTGTTTTTTTTTTTTAAGTAACATGATCGGGAACCCCAGATAGTGCCCAACGCCCCCTTCCATGGCTCGCTTCTCTCTCCATGATGCAGGCAAGGTTACTATTCCCAATAGTAGTCCACGTGGATGGTAAGGTATGAAATAAAAAAACAATACAAAAACAATCATGTCAACCTGTCCCAAGTCAAAAATTTTTCCTGTGTTGACTGTCTGTGTCGACCAAATAGTTGTCGCCCTATTGGCTTTTGACCTGCCATCCGGATATCATTTTTTAAAGATCTTTATTTTTGTGTATTTCGAAGGACTATAAACTCTGGCGAGCAGGATCCTCTGACCCTTTGTTTTATATCTGCATCTCCTTTGTCAATCTCGCGTCTACTTGTTCTGTACTATGCGATTTCTATTTAGCGACTGTTTTAGTTGCTGTACAGTCTGTTAGCATCACCAACGCCTGTGTGTAAGGAACTATCAGCAACTGGAAAAAAGTGGACTCACAGGGGTCAGTTCAATTAGTAGCGACTTGTAGATGATGCTTGTGATGTACCTTTGTAATTGCATTGGAATGCCAGCAACGGATCACCAAATCATTGTATCCGCCACATAGGGATGCATATTAAAATACGTGATTTATGGGCTACCGTATATGCGGTCTAGGAGCGCACTAAATTGCGGGCATCGACCATCATATTTGCTTCATAAATGAGACTTGTTAAACCCACAAATGATGACAGATTCCTTTTTTAGGATTAAATTTAACTTTTTTCCATTTTTTATAAACAGGACAGTTAGAATTGGTTAGGATTATGACCAGCAGAAAGTGGGAGAGGACAGGGTTGTAGACAGGGCCCTATTATCCATTCGGCTAAAACCTAGGGGCACCACAGGGACTATAGGCCCAGAAAGTGGCAGATTTTCCTACTGCAACTTCCGGTGCTGCTAAGCATTTAATATATAAAAATGAAAATGTGTCCTTCTATACAAATCCACAGTTTACAAGCGAAGATCGTGAAATTTTACATACAAGCTTATTAAAACACGGCGGAGGCAACTAAAACAATTTGAAATCCCTAGCACCACTAGGGGAGGCAGACAGCAGCACAGAGTATATCAGGAGACAGCATAACTCCGGAATTGCTGGAGCAATGTACTCAAAAATTGGTACACATATGCCTTACAGTCTGTAAACAAACACTGTGGGGGGCAAACACCCCTAGCACCCCTAGGGGTGGGACAGCAGCACAGAGTATGTCAGCAGACAGCAAAACGGTGGAAGGCTTGGAGCAGTTTACACCAATCCTGGTACACATCTGACTTTCAATCTGTGAACAGACTCTGTGGGGGTTAAACACCCCTAGCGGTGGGACAGCAGCACAGAGTATTTCAGGAGACAGCATAACTCCCTAATGCCTGGACCAATTTACAACAAATTTGGTGCACACATGACTTACAAGCTGGGAACAAACACCGTAGGGGTAACACACCACTAGCACCTCTAGGGGTGGGCCAGCAGCACAGACTATATCAGGACATGCATGATATGTCAGTGATGACAGGGCTGCATGTGACGGGGGGCAGTGACATGATGTGAGGAGGGGAATGCAGGTAGCACAACCCCACACACTGAGAGTTATATAGTGGAAGTAGCACGGTCTCCCAGCAGCACAGAGTATATCAGGAGATACATAATGTGCTGTGCTATATAAGAAACTAAAAAAATCGATAATTTCACAGGAGCACGGACATGATGTGAGGAGGGGAATGGAGGCAGCAGGAAGCCACAGACTGAGAGTTGTATAGTGGGAAGAGCAGGGTCCTTTGGGGGACCAAAAAGGGGTCAGGCCAATACACAAAGTGCGTCAGGGAAGCAAGATATGCCTATATACTAGATCTCCAACGTAAATAAACGAACAACTATCATTCTAATTTACCATCCTCATCCTGTCGCGAAGCACGGGTATTCAGCTATCCACAATGTTATTTATACTGTGTGTTTAATATTTACATTTATTTTTGTAAACAGACATTCTTAAAATCCCAGGCAACGCCGGGTACTCCAGCTAGTGTAATATAAAAGGGGAGTGTCACATGCTGCAAGTAAAAGAAGGTCTTGCTAGTACCTTAAATTGTCATAAAAAAAAAAAAAATTCATTATGCTATGGAACCTCACATGTAAACATAAAAAGCATCTTTGTTTACTCCTTAAACAACATAACTAATAGAACAAAGGTTTATTCTATCACATATAAACACAATACAGTATTAAAAACTGCATTCAAAATATCATAACACACAGCAAAGGACTACTCATAATATGGATATATATAATATATATAATATCATCTGCAGCCGCAGTGCCGACACCACCTCCTCCCGTCACTGCGCTGCTCACCCCACACAGGGTCTCACCCCTTCCTGCCGGACTGATTCACCTTCTTCCCTGCCGGTAAGTGGTCACATGTGTCCCTGGTGCCTCCACTCTTGAGTGCTGCGGGACCATATGGTGGTTCCTACATCCGCTTCCTAGTTACTGCTGCTACTTGTTGCCGAGTCCCGGGTATGCTGGCGTTGCAGCATAGTATATGGAGGAGGTGCAGAGTATGCGGTATATGGCGGAAGCAGTATATGGAGGAGGGATCTGCCCTGTATATGGTGGGCAGTATATGAAGAGGTGTAAGTGTGCCTTGTGTGTGTATAGGGGCAGTATATGGTGGTGGTGGGGGGGCGCAGTGCACATAGGGAATGTGTGAGACTACTTGGTCCTCCAGTGGCTGTCGGCAGCACCACAGAGGTGAAGAGCAGCGTTAGGTTAATGTAACCGTAAATGGAAATTAAGAGGATAGAAAATGTAGTCAATTTTGAATATGAAGAGTTGTTCTAAATGGCAACTGTCACACGGAAATCCTACCCCTAACCCCAATCTTTCTCTCCAACACACTCTCAATATTCAGCAAGTGTGAAACAGTCAGATCTCTGTTTTTACGTAATGAGCAGCAGGCTGTAACATCTCCCTGCATGATTTCCTTTCATTTTCATTTGGTCTGTGTGGCGGCCCCAGTGGCCACCGGTGCACATAACGGAGGTGAGGAGCATAAATACGGCATTGCTACCATATGCTGGCAGTCTTGATAGTGTCTCCGGATCTAAGGGAACGAAACGCGTTTACCTCTTTGTACCAGCCTACCTTTACAGCGGCTTGCTCATACACCTAATTGTGGAAACATGAGTATGCCAACCACCCGTTGGAGGAGGCTGTCTGCATCGGGACTTCCTGAGTAAGTGCAACAGCCGCCAGCCGTATAAGGTAACCCTTGCGTCCTCACACTGCAGGACAGCACAGAGCTGAACACGAAAATTGCTGCAGGTTGAGGACAGTAGTGACGGTAAAGGTTTAAGCACTCACATGGAAAGCTCACAGGCTTTAAGTTTACCATTGCCAGGACTCCAGCGCAGCCAGGACACTCCTTCAGGAGAAATTGTAGTGCCGTGCTAACACAATCACTGTTCACCTGGAACAACTATTAGTGATATTCTTTAACATCCACCTTTACAGGCTGTGGATCGAGGTGTGCAGTTTTATCTCCGTCTCAGGTGCAGAAAGCACTACCCAAACTCACACTAACGACTGCCCAGCACTGTCATATTACTATATGTCTTTATGTATGAGGGAACTCCTATTAATGGCTTTCTAGCAGTAATAAATCCTAAATCTATCTAGTCCCTTTCTGTGTGTTATTGTGAATTCCAGCTCCTAACTGTGTTTGTGGCAGATGTACAGTATGAAGCAGTAATAAGAGTGGAGAAGTAGTGTTCACTCTAGGAGTGAAAAGGGGCAGGGCGCCGGACTCCGGGGGCACATGTGCGCGCGCCCGAAACGGGGCGTGGCCACGCAAATTAGGGGGCGCGACCACGCAAATTAGGGGACGTGGCCACGCCACGTCATTTTAGGGGCGGGGCGGCCCACAGACGCTACTATAGAGAGCGTCTGTGGCCGGCGACGTCACTGTTGGGGGCGTGCACAGCACCTCCGTCGGTGCTGGGCTTCCCCCAGCCCTCTCCCAATGCGTGAATGGATGCCGCGCGCATGCGCACGGCATCTATACACGCCGGGAGGGCAGGAAGCGGGCGGCTGTTCTAGCAGGGCGCCGCAAAAGGGGCAGGGCGGGTTTTGCCTGCTAAAAACGGGCAGGGCGCGGCGCCCTGCTAAAACAGCCTAGAGTGAACACTAGGAGAAGTGTGCCAATGGTGAAGTTGCCCATGGCAACCAATCAGCTGTGAAGTAACATCAAGTGCATTCTATAAAATTGTAGGTAGCAGCTGATTAGTTCCCATAGGCGATTCTCCAATGGCTCCCTTCTCCTCCACTCTTCACTGCTTCATACATCTATCCCTTTTTTTTTTTACCTTAGTCCACTTTATCACTCCAAAGCTTAGTGCATAGACCCCTGTATTTCAAATGGGTATTGGTGTCCGTGTGAATACCGAAAGTGTAAGTTATGGCATTAGCTTCCAAGCGTCGGCTGTAATGGGGTGGTAGGTTGAAGTGCCGGAGGGGGCCAGAAATACCTGCATGCGTAGGGGTCCGGCCATGGGTTAATACGGGTGTAGTATGGTATGCCGGCAGCCGGGCTCCCGGCGACCAGCATACCGGCGCCGGGAGCCCGACCGCCGGCATACCAACAGCGCGGCGAGCGCAAAGAAGCCCCTTGCGGGCTCGCCACGCTGCGGGCACGGTGGCGCGCCACGCTATTTATTCTCCCTCCAGGGGGGTCGTGGACACCCACGAGGGAGAATATCTGTCGGTATGCCGGGTGTTGGGATTCCGGCATTCGGCATACAGAAGACCACCCGTTAATACAGCCCTGGTTGTACAGTGGGGGCTAGGAAGATAGAACCAATCATACATATTGTATGTAGTCTAATACAATAGAAAACACTTGATTGATTTTGAATGAAGCTAAATAAGTAAATTCTGGTATCCAGTACCAGTCAAAAGTTTGGACACACTTTCTCATTCAATTGAATGAGAAAGTGCCCAAACTTTTGACTAGTACTGTATACCATCTGTTTGCTGTAGGTGTTACTAAGTTCAGAGTTCCTGTAATGAGGCAGATATTTTGGTAGCAGCCTAGAAGTGAGGCTTGAGTTGTTCCCTCTGGGGTGCATCTAGCTCTGGGCTAAAAGCTCTTTTATAATCGTGCCCTTTGGGCATTTTATTTTTATCTGAAATGTTTCAGTATTGGGGTCATGTAGCCTTATGTCATATGCCAAATGACCTGAATCCATACTCATGTAGTGTACGGTGTTGAGATGCTGTGCTGAACTTGTGAATATTTCCATCGCGTGCATTGCTATCGAATGAAATGTGAGCATGTTATCAAGGACATACATTTGACATTTATAGTAAAAGTGGTAGCGGAAAAGAATCTCAAAGTGCATTTGATAGTCTAATCTTGTGTTATATATAAGTACTTAAAGTTCAGTGGTGTGCACTTTATATTTTCTTCATGACAGTTCTACGTTGCACTGCTTTAGAATAATACTTTGCACACAGGGAAAGCCAGATGAATTTTCACTGTAGAACAGACACTTGTTAAACTCTGTAATATAATGCCTTGATAACATTTTGCGGAGAGCTATCAAAATATATATATATATATATATATATATATATATATATATATATATATATATATATATATATATATATTATATAAATTTCAAGACTAGCAACATTTGTGAAGTTAATACCCCTGGTAACTGCTGCTCCTGAAAACATGTTTTGCATTTTAATTTTCAAAATTGCTTCTAATGCAGCCATGTAATGACTATATAACACAGCCTGTTGTAAATGTGGTATGAGCACATCATTGACCTTCCCGTGGATGAGCAGTTTGTGGGCAAAGAATCAAATCTAGAAAATAAAAAATCATGATGACCCATGCTGTAAATAAATATATGTGCATGTTCAGCAAAAAGTCTCCCTTAAAGGGCAGCAAAACTTTTTTTTTTTTTTTTATATGTATATGCAACAATCGGGAAAATCCAGTAACACTTGCGTAATAGGCCCTACACACTGGGCGATATTACTGAAAGATATGAACAATCTCGTTCATTAATGAACGAGATACCGTTCATATCTTTCAGTGTGGAGGCAGCAACAATGCAGCCCCGCGCACGTTCATCGTTGGTGCCCAGTCACTTGTGCATGCAGCCCAGTATGGACGATCTCATCCATATTTGCTTGCACTGCTATGGAGCCGGGTGATTCGGGGAGTGAAGAAACGTCCCCGGGTCGCCCGTCTGCTGTAACAGCGGGAGGGCAGCTCGGCGGTGGATCGCCGTGTCTGTAGGGCCCTTAAGTGTTTTTTCATCTGCAGTCTGTATTGCAGTGATGCAAAATACAGACACACTGACCCACCACTGATAATTATACTTTAATATATAGGGGTATATTTATGTTCTTGTCACTGCCAGTACCCCAAGTGTGAATACAGTATTGTGAAGTGCACTTAGAACACCCCCCCCAGATCCTTCCCATACCTAAGAGGAAGGTACATTTGTAGCAGCCTACTGAGCAGTGTCTGATTACTTTATTATGAGTATAACGCTCATGCTGTGAATATTGTTTAGTGATAAATGCACTCTTTTGTGCTTTTTCCAAAAGACTCTTCCTGCTCTGCTCCGTTTTCCAGGACCCTTCTGTAACTGGTAAAGCCTTCGCCATAGTGCTGTAGCTCCCAGTGATCTGATTGCTTCATATCTGAAGAGGTTGTGTTGCATGTCAGCATTTTAAGTTCCTGATTTACGCTGCGGCGATCATTTTAGAGTCTTCTGATGTATTTGTGCCTGCAAATATATGCTGATACTAGTATCAGTCCTTCCGCTGGAGTACAAGCGGGCGTCTGACTGTGCAACCACTGAGACACCCACATTGTGTGTCTTTTAGACACTGTGATACCACATGGAGCGGCTTTTGATACCTTGAAAACTTGCACCAACCCTATGGTAGGTGCAGATTTCCATCTGAGTTTTGCCTCCACTGTGAATGATTTAAGCATCTCTGTGCACAACTGCTTCAGCAACAGTCCCATATCACGCCCATCTCCATCCATCTGAATAGCCAGCTCCCAGCCACCAGGCCTTACACATTTCCAGTACATTTCTGATACTGTGTATCTCACTCACAACTGTGCCTCTGTGCGTATACACATTGTGACATATGCGTCGTTTTAGGGATGTTTGTGCACACACAGTAGCAAAAAATAGTTTGATTCCGTGAACATCAGCATTGCAAGCAACTCCGAATCGGACCCAGATTGTGAAAGTCAGAGTTCCCCTGTAAGTTACACTCACACTTTTACTATTTGTAGTGGGTTTGGAGGTCTTGGGCAAGAAAATTGATCATTAAATTCAGCCTCTATCTGACAGCCCTGCAAAAATATGTCTGTGTTTGAGTTCCTACACGTCTGGGCCTCATGGATACTAAGGTGTTGGGAGTAGGAAGGCTTTTTAGAAACACAGGTCCCATTCATGGATCCCTCTCAGGTCTATGATGTGTGACGGAACAGCAGAGATCGGTAAGCTAAAGAATACTACTACTGTAAGCACAGACAGTATACATGATTTACTACAACATAAGACTGATGTTACTGTGTCCAGTCATCTTAATGCCTTAATGAACAGTTATTGATGACTTTTCACCACAAATCTATTAATCAGTAATGTTCTAAGCAGGACAATGAAATTATTTGTATTTTTAATTTGTAAATGTACTTCTTTTTTTGTTTTGTTCTGTAAACTAGTCGCAAGCCCTTTATAATGTACCATCCTTAATTTTACATACTCATTGGGGTCGATTCAATTCGGCAACAGTTGAATAGCGCCGGGAATTAGCTCCCGACGCTATTCAATTCAGCTCCAGTTAAGTCGGCGATGGCCCGTTCTCGCCGACTTAACAGGTAGTTTTGTCGGGAGAACGGGTATTCTCCGACTTAACTACCCGCGGCGATGCTGATTCCCGACAGAATCAGCCTCGCGCCGGCCGCGTGGCAGCACTTTTGTCGGGTTTCTTCTCTCATCCCCCGGGGATGACAGAAGAATTCTCGACAATTGAGGGTCAGTCGTCGCTGTATTGAATAGTGCCGGGGAGCAAACTCCCGGCGCTATTCCACTGTTGCCGAATTGAATCGACCCCATTGAATATATTCGACATCACAGTAACTGTTTTATAAAGTATCCATAAAATAGCAGTTCTGTTGTGCATATACCTATGTAAATGACTTGGCAATGAGACTGGCAATCAGAATATAAGAATGCAAGTTCTCCCATGCAGGGCCCTCTCTCCCCTCGTGCTTTACATCTACTCCATGCTCCCTACAACAGCACCTAACCATTACTTCCTGCCACCCTGATGCTTATTTCAGTTTTGTGACCTCTGATGCAGAAATGTCTATATAAAGTACCATGTACAGAATACATACCATTTACCGGCGGTCGGGATGATGGCTGTCAAGATCCCGTCAGCGGCATCCCTTCCGCCAGAATGCCGGCAGCGGGGCAAGCGCTAGGAGTCCTCTTGAGGGCTCGCTGCGTTCGCGGGAATAGCCCTTGTGGGGTGGGATTTTGTCTGTCTGTATTGCAGGCTGTTGGGATTTTGGTGTCTGTATCCTGAACACCGGGATCCCGACAGCCGGCATTTTAACTACAACCACCATGTACTTGTCCTGCATTGTCTTGTACTGTAAATCACTCACTTCCTTCTAGTTTTGCTAATTTGTTTATGACCCTTGTGGTGCCATATAAATAAAAAATTATGATAAAGATGATGATGATGATAATAATAATCCTGTATAAAGAAGTCTTAAACCTCAACAAGTACTACTCAAAACTCTGAGTCTGTTTTTAAAGTGGCCTTATGCTGAAAAAGAGAATTTTGTGTGCTGCACATTTAAATATAGAGCACGGTTTGTCAGTGTTACACTAATATCATTTGAAGTTACCAATATATTCCTTCTTTTCTCTTCCTCCATTGTCTCATATAGCCCTGCTCAGTCTATACAGTCATCAGTTAGCTAGCTACAGAAGAAATAATTCCGAAGACTACGTTTAAACATTAAATATACATTTAATATCATAATGCTCCCTTTGAAGAATATCCCCAAAAGCCCAGATCTAGTACCACACTAACGATGAGAGAAGGCCAGGCTGTACAGTACTGTAACATGTTACAGTAAATTGCATAGCATGGTTAGCATTTGGGTACTATTTATATATTCATAAAATGTTGCCTGATGTTTGGCCAGCAGTCTGGTTATTTTCTCTTTGTTTTAAGTGGGTCTCTGCTAGGTATGCACATTTTGGCAATTGCTGCAGGTCAATGGTTCCTCTTGTTATACAACAACTGTTTCAGAAGTGTGAAATGTAAAAAGTTGAGTTAACTGTACTGAAGCTTTCAATTATTTGTTATTACAGTGTTGTAAATGAGTGGTATCAGTGATCAGCTGCATCGTAAAGTATAAATTGCTGAAAGACTTGATTAATACTCATGCCAGTAGCTCTGAAAACCTTCTTGTCTTTGCTGACCTACTTATACAATTTCCTACAGTGGTGGAAGCTGTTAGAGTGAATGCTGGCACCAAGCCAGGAATAAAATTATACAGTAATAGAACTTTGCACATTTTATTTTTAATTCTTCGGCAGCGGCGCGTAGTGTGAAATATTACCTGCAAAGGCTTATGGTGCCAGCGCCAAGAGGTTGTATTCAGACTGTTTCTAATTAGCACGGCATCCAAATATTTAAATCTAGAATGAATTGCTTTCCTAGGGGGTGACGTTTAGAACGAGCAAGTTTTTGTTTTGAAGCTATGTGTGTGCACAATAGGTGGATTTCCTGACCGTCTGACTGTGAGACACTTACGTGAATGGGCAGCACATCATAAGAGGCTTATATTTTTACTGATTGCTTTTAAGATGCAGTTCCACTTTCCACATTTTATACTGCGATTTCAGAGCCAGCTGCCTCTTAATCTAGTCAGCACATCCCAAACGGAATGTTAAGACCATTGGTAAAAGGGAATTATGTGACAGTAAATAGGGCAGTGTGAGGGAATTATGTGACCAGAAATAGGGCAGTGTGAATTCTCCATACACAGCATTCAGTTTTTTCAAGTAGGACTTCTACATATTTTTATAGAAAATGATGAATACCCGTAATATCTCCGTTTCAATACTTTCCACATTCGAAATTCCTTTTCCACATAGATTAATGTTAATCGGGCCTTCGTTGATTTTGCTTGTGAATGTATGCGCTTGCAAGTTCCTGTTTATGGCTTTCTCTGCTTGCCGTTCTGCATGCCCTTGGAGATGTGTGGTGCCATCTGGGTACCAGGGTACCTGGCAGAATGACATGCCTACTGACTTGGAGGCTTAAAATGAGCCAAAGAAGTTGATGCCAGGAGCTGGTAGTATTTCAGATTCAATCACTATTTACAAAACAGGCCTAGATGCAATCTAGCTAGATGAGATGCCTTTTAAGGAAGTGTAATATATTATTTATTTGCATTTAGCTTTCTTGTTCATTATGGAAAATTATGTATCATGTGGCATTAATCTATTAATAATGACTTACAGGATTTGGAAGGGATACCGTAAGTCCCCTGTACTGTTAACAATAAGCCTATAATAACCTCAATTTGGGACTACTGCAGTGTCATGGTTTAAAAACTAAATGGGGTGATCCATTTGTTGAGCATGTAAAAAGGTTACCGATAATACAACACAACCCCTTTTGTCAGGCACGCAGTACAGTCCAAACTACAATACTACCCACACAGCCGGTCAAAATGTTCCCACACAAATGTACAGTTCTGCCTAAGATTATTTATCCATGGTAAGGTTATAGCAGATGGCTAATGCGGCCTATTCATGTATCAGGCAAACCCCTGATTCCGATGCGCTAACTGGTGAACTCCAATAATTGGCCTTTCCTCGTGTGACCAGCAAAATACAAAATTCTGATCAGTTTTGCCCCGGTAGATGCTTGATGTATGGGCCTCTTAACTTAGCAGTGCAAACCGATCACGTTTATGCTGTGACTGACCACATGGGTATATAGGGTTAAATTGCATAGTGGCCCCTTAAATGCTCTTTCTCCACAAAGATGTAAAGCGCTCACTATGCAAAATTATTTCATGTTTCTCTAACGTCCTAGAGGATGCTGGGACTCCGTAAGGACGATGGGGATAGACGGGCTCCGCAGGAGACATGGGCACTTTAAGAAAGACTTTGACTCTGGGTGTGCACTGGCTCCTCCCTCTATGCCCCTCCTCCAGATCTCAGTTTGATACTGTGTCCAGTGGAGACTGGGTGCATTTCAGGAGCTCTCCTGAGTTTCCTGTAAGAAAGCATTTTTGTTAGGTTTTTTATTTTCAGGGAGCCTGCTGGCAACAGACTCCCTGCATCGAGGGAGTGAGGAGAGAGAAACAGACCCACTTCTGAGTTCAGGGCTCTGTTTCTTAGGCTACTGGACACCATTAGCTCCAGAGGGATCGGTAGGCAGGTCTCACCCTCGCCGTCCGTCCCAGAGCCGCGCCGCCGTCCTCCTCGCAGAGCCGGAAGAAAGAAGCCGGGTGAGTATGTGAGGAAAAGACCCATCTGAGGCGGCAGAAGACACTTGAATCTTCACTGAGGTAACGCACAGTACTGCAGCTGTGCGCCATTGCTCCCCTTCACCTCACACACTCCGGTCACTATAAGGGCGCAGGGGGGGGGGGGGGGCGGGGGCGCCCGCCCTGGGCAGCAATATAAACCTCTCTTATGGCACAGATGTATATATACATGTACAGCTGGGCACTGTGCATGTATAAAAAGAGCCCCCGCCATGTATTGAAAAAATTGAGCGGGGCTTCTCCATCAGCACTCACCAGCACCATTTTTCTCCACAGCACCGCTGAGAGGAAGCTCCCCGGACTCTCCCCTGCTTGACACACGGTGACGGAGGGTTTTAAAGTAGAGGGGGGGCACACCTTTGGCGCAGATACATAAAACAGCGCTGCTGGGTAAACATTAATTTACTGTGTTATTCCTGGGTCATATAGCGCTGGGGTGTGTGCTGGCATACTCTCTCTCTGTCTCTCCAAAGGGCCTGGTGGGGAACCTGTCTTCAGAAAAGAGCTTCCCTGTGTATGTGTGGTGTGTCGGTACGTGTGTCGACATGTCTGAGGTTGAGGGCTCACCTAAGGAGGTGGGGGAGTTTATGAATGTTAGGTCTCCGTCGGCGGTGCCGACGCTGGACTGGATGGATATGTGGAATGTTTGAAGTGCAAATGTTAATTTATTGCACAAAAGGCTAGACAAAGCCGAAGCTGGAGACAGTCAGGGAGTCAACCCATGCCTGTCCCTATGTCGCCGGGACCTTCGGGGTCTCAGAAGCGCCCACTATTCCAAATAGTTGACACAGATACCGACACGGATTCAGACTCGTGTCGATTACGATGATACAAAATTACAGCCAAAGGTGGCTAAAGGTGTTCGATATATGATTATCGCAATAAAAGATGTGTTGCATATCACTGAGGAACCCCCTGTCCCTGACACGAGGGTACACATGTATAAAGGGAAGAAACCTGAGGTCTCCTTTCCCTCCTCACATGAGCTGAACGAAGTATGTGAAAAAGCGTGGGAAACTCCAGACAAAAAACTGCAGATTCCCAAAAGGATCCTAACAGCGTATCCTTTCCCGTCGCAGGACAGGATACGGTGGGAATCCTCCCCTAAGGTGGACAAGGCCTTGATGCGCTTATCAAAAAAGATAGCGCTTCCATCCCAAGATGATGCTACCCTCAAGGATCCTGCTGACCGCAAGCAGGAGGTTACCCTGAAGTCCATTTACACACATTCTGGTACGTTACTCAGACTGGCTATTGCGTCGGCCTGGGTTTGTAGTGGTGTAGCAGCATGGACAGATTCCTCAATAACGGATATTGAGACTCTTGATAAGGATACCATTTTATTGACCCTAGGGCATATAAAAGATGCGGTCTTGTATATGAGGGATGCTCAAAGAGACATTAGTTTACTGGGTTCCAGGATAAACGCTCTGTCTGTTTCTGCTAGGCGTGTCTTATGGACCCGACAGTGGACTGGTGATGCCGACTCCAAGAGACATATGGAGTTGTTGCCTTACAAGGGTGAGGAATTGTTTGGAGAGGGACTCTCGGACCTCGTCTCCACGGCTACGGCAGGTAAATCAAATTTTTTGCCATATATTCCCTCACAATCTAAGAAAGCGCCTCATTATCAAATGCAGTCCTTTCGTTCCAATAAAAGCAAGAGAGCACGTGGATCGTCCTTTCTTGCCAGAGGTAAGGGTAGAGGGAAAAAGCTGCATAACACAGCTAGTTCCCAGGAACAGAAGTCCTCCCCGGCCTCTGCAAAATCCACCGCATGACGCTGGGGCTCCCCTGAGGGAGTCGGCTCCTGTGGGGGCACGTCTTCCACTGTTCAGCCACGTCTGGGTCCACTCACAGGTGGATCCATGGGCAATAGAAATAGTTTCCCAGGGTTACAAGCTGGAATTCGAAGAAGTGCCTCCTCGCCGGTTTTTCAAATCGGTCCTACCGAAACAACCCCTGGAAAGGGAGATAGTGTTACATGCGATTCACAAATTGTGTCTTCAACAAGTGGTGGTAGAGGTACCCCTGCTTCAAAGAGGGCAGGGGTACTACTCAACTCTGTTTGTGGTTCCGAAACCGGACGGTTCGGTCAGACCCATTTTAAATTTAAAATCCTTGAACCTTTACTTAAAACGGTTCAAGTTCAAGATGGAATCGCTCAGGGCGGTCATCGCCAGCCTAGAAGGGCGATATTTTTTGGTATCTGTGGACATAAAGGATGCATACCTGCATGTCCCCATATATCCTCCTCATCAGGCGTACCTGAGATTTGCGGTACAGGATTGTCATTACCAATTTCAGACGTTGCCGTTTGGGCTTTCCACGGCCCCCAGAATTTTCACCAAGGTAATGGCGGAAATGATGGTGCTCCTGCGCAAGCAGGGTGTCACGATTATCCCGTACTTGGACGATCTCCTCATAAAAGCGAGATCACGGGAGAAGTTGCTGAACAGCGTGTCACTTTCACTGAATGTGTTACAGCGACACGGCTGGATTCTCAATATTCCAAAGTCGCAGCTGAATCCTACAACTCGTCTGCCCTTCTTGGGCATGATTCTGGACACAGACCAGAAAAGGGTTTTTCTTCCGACGGAAAAAGCGCAGGAACTCATGACTCTAGTCATGAACCTGTTGAAACCAAAACAAGTGTCAGTGCATCATTGCACTCAAGTTCTGGGAAAGATGGTGGCAACATACGAAGCCATTCCATATTCCATGATTCCATGCAAGGACCTTCCAATGGGACCTATTGGACAAATGGTCCGGGTCGCATCTGCAATTGCATCAGCGGATCACCCTGTCCCCCAGGGCCAGAGTATCTCTCCTGTGGTGGCTAAACAGTGCTCACCTTCTAGAGGGCCGCAGGTTCGGCATTCAGGACTGGATCCTGGTGACCACGGGCGCGAGCCTCCGAGGTTGGGGAGCAGTTACACAGGGAAGAAATTTCCAAGGACTTTGGTCAAGTCAAGAGACTTGTCTTCACATCAACATCCTGGAACTAAGGGCCATATACAACGCCCTACATCACGCGGAGATCTTACTTCGCAATCGACCAGTTCTGATCCAGTCAGACAACATCACCGCAGTAGCTCATGTAAACCGCCAAGGCGGCACAAGGAGCAGAGTGGCAATGGCGGAAGCCACCAGAATTCTTCACTGGGCGGAGAATCATGTAAGCGCTCTGTCAGCAGTGTTCATTCCGGGAGTGGACAACTGGGAAGCAGACTTCCTCAGCAGACACGATCTGCATCCGGGAGAGTGGGGACTTCATCAGGAAGTCTTTGCGCAGATTGCCAGTCAGTGGGGACTACCCCAAATAGACATGATGGCATCCCGTCTCAACAAAAAGCTACAAAGGTATTGCACCAGGTCATGAGACCCTCAGGCGGTAGCTGTGGACGCCCTAGTGACACCGTGGGTGTTCCAGTCGGTATATGTGTTTCCTCCTCTTCCTCTCATACCCAAGGTGTTGAGGATAATAAGAAAAAGAGGAGTGAGAACAATTCTCATTGTTCCAGATTGGCCACGAAGGACCTGGTATCCGGATCTGCAAGAAATGCTCACAGAAGATCTGTGGCCTCTTCCTCTAAGGCAGGACCTGTTACAACAAGGTCCCTGTCTGTTCCAAGACTTTCCGCGGCTGTGTTTGACGGCATGGCGGTTGACCGCCGGATCCTAGCGGAAAAAGGTATTCCGGATGAGGTCATTCCTACGCTAATAATGGCTAGGAAGGACGTGACGTCTAAACATTATGACCGAATATGGCGAAAATATGTTTCTTGGTGTGAGGCCAGGAATGCTCCTACGGAAGAATTCCATCTAGGCCGTTTTCTTCACTTCCTACAAACTGGAGTTAATTTGGGCCTAAAATTAGGCTCCATTAAGGTTCAGATTTCGGCCTTATCCATTTTCTTTCAAAAGGAATTGGCCTCTTTACCTGAAGTACAGACTTTTGTGAAGGGAGTTCTGCATATTCAGCCTCCTTTTGTACCTCCGGTGGCGCCTTGGGACCTTAACGTGGTGTTAAGTTTCCTTAAGTCACATTGGTTTGAACCACTTAAAACAGTGGAGTTGAAATATCTCACTTGGACCGTGGTCATGTTGTTAGCCTTGGCTTCGGCTAGGCGAGTTTCAGAATTGGCGGCTTTATCTCATAAAAGCCCCTATCTGGTTTTCCATATGGATAGAGCGGAGTTGCGGACCTGTCCTCAATTCCTACCTAAGGTGCTCTTATCCTTTCATATGAACCAACCTTATGTCGTGCCTGTGGCGACACGTGACTTGGAGGATTCCAAGTCCCTTGATGTGGTTGGGGCTTTGAAAATTTACGTGGCCAGAACGGCTAGGATCAGAAAAACAGAAGCACTGTTTGTCCTGTATGCAGCCAACAAGGTTGGCGGTCCTGCTTCAAAGCAGACTATTGCTCGCTGGATCTGTAATACGATTCAGCAGGTGCATTCTACGGCAGGATTGCCATTACCGAAATCGGTTAAGGCCCATTCCACTAGGAAGGTGGGCTCGTCTTGGGCGGCTGCCCGTGGGGTCTCTGCACTACAGCTGTGCCGAGCTGCTACTTGGTCGGGGTCAATCACCTTTCCAAAGTTCTATAAGTTTGATACCCTGGCTGAAGAGGACCTCCTGTTTGCTCAATCGGTGCTGCAGAGTCATCCGCACTCTCCCGCCCGTTTGGGAGCTTTGGTATAATCCCCATGGTCCTTACGGAGTCCCAGCATCCTCTAGGACGTTAGAGAAAATAAGATTTTAAACCTACCGGTAAATCTTTTTCTCGTAGTCCGTAGAGGATGCTGGGCGCCCGTCCCAAGTGCGGACTACTTCTGCAAGACTTGTATATAGTTATTGCTTACATAAGGGTTATGTTATAGTTTCATCGGTTTTGGGCCGATGATATGTTGTTCTTCATACTGTTAACTAGATAGTATATCACAAGTTATACGATTTGATTGGTGTGGCTGGTATGAATCTTGCCCTTGGATTACAAAAATCCTTTCCTTGTACTGTCCGTCTCCTCTGGGCACAGTTTCTCTAACTGAGGTCTGGAGGAGGGGCATAGAGGGAGGAGCCAATGCACACCCAGAGTCAAAGTCTTTCTTAAAGTGCCCATGTCTCCTGCGGAGCCCGTCTATCCCCATGGTCCTTACGGAGTCCCAGCATCCTCTACGGACTACGAGAAAAAGATTTACCGGTAGGTTTAAAATCTTATTTTTTCCTTGGTGCATCACAAGGCACACATAACCAGAATAAGAAAAATCACTTTCCACTCCTCACAACCCCAGCAGTTGCTTCCATCTTGATCCTGGTAAGCCATATTTCTCTTACGCCCTAGAGGATGCTGGGGACTCCGTAAGGACCATGGGGTATAGACGGGCTCCGCAGGAGACATGGGCACTATAAAGAACTTTAGAATGGGTGTGCACTGGCTCCTCCCTCTATGCCCCTCCTCCAGACCTCCGTTAGATCCTGTTCCCAGAGGAGACTGGGTGCATTACAGGGAGCTCTCCTGAGTTTCTCTGAAAAAAGAATTTTGTTAGGTTTTTTTATTTTTAGGGAGCACTGCTGGCAACAGTCTCCCTGCATCGTGGGACTGCGGAGAGAGAAGCAGGCCTACTTAAGTGATAGGCCCTGCTTCTTAGGCTACTGGACACCATTAGCTCCAGAGGGAGTCGGAACGCAGGTCTCCCCTTGCTGTTCGTCCCAGAGCCGCGCCGCCGTCCTCCCCGCAGAGCCGGAAGATAGAAGCCGGGTGAGTATAAGAAGAAAAGAAGACTTCAAGGCGGCAGAAGACTTCAGATCTTCCCTGAGGTAAGCGTGCAGCGGTAACGCTGCGCGCCATTGCTCCCACACAACACACACTAGCAGGCACGGATGGGTGCAGGGGGGGGCGCCATGGGCAGCAATATAAACCTCTAAGGCTGGCATAGGAGTATTATAGGCTGCGGAGGCAGTAGTTATATACATCCCCCGCCAGTATTATAAAATTGAACGGGACCGAAGCCCGCCGCTGGAGGGGGCTGAGCTTGGTCCTACAGCACTAACCAGCACCATTTTCTCCACAGAGCACTGCAGAGACGCTGGCTCCCCGGTCCCCGGAATCTCCCCTGCTGAACACGGTGACACAGGGCAAAAAAGAGGGGGGGGGGGCACTTGTGAGGCGCAGTGAGTGTATTATACATAATTATATAAGAAAGCGCTATATATTCTGGGATTTTGTTTTCCAGTGTCAGTTGGCGCTGGGTGTGTGCTGGCATACTCTCTCTGTCTCTCCTAAGGGCCTTATTGGGGGACTATCTCCAGATAAATATCCCTGTGTGTGTGGGGGTGTCGGTACAAGTGTGTCGGCATGTCTGAAGCGGAAGGCTCATCTAAGGAGGAGGTGGAGCAGATGATTGTGGTATCTTCATCTGCAACGCCGACACCTGATTGGTTGGACATGTGGAATGTTTTAAATGCAAATGTGACCTTATTGCATAAGAGGTTGGACAAAGCAGAGTCCATGGAAAAAACAGGGAGTCAATCCATGGCTTTAAATGTGTCACAGGGCCCTTCAGGGTCTCAAAAACGTTCTCTATCCCAAATAGCACACACTGATACCGACACGGATTCTGACTCCAGTGTTGACTACGATGATGCGAGGTTACACCCAAGGGTGGCCAAAAGTATTCATTATATGATTATTGCAATAAAAGATGTTTTGCATATCACAGATGACCCCTCTGTCCCTGACACGAGGGTGCGCATGTATAAGGGAAAGAAACCTGAGGTAACCTTTCCCCCATGTCATGAGCTGAACGAGTTATTT
Organism: Pseudophryne corroboree; assembly: GCF_028390025.1. Lineage (NCBI taxonomy): Eukaryota > Metazoa > Chordata > Amphibia > Anura > Myobatrachidae > Pseudophryne > Pseudophryne corroboree. The sequence goes on along the minus strand of NC_086451.1, from coordinate 101,773,258 downwards.
GAAAAAGCTTGGGAAACTCCAGACAAAAAACTGCAGATTCCCAAGAGGATTCTTATGGCGTATCCTTTCCCTGCACAGGACAGGATACGGTGGGAATCCTCGCCCAGGGTGGACAAGGCTTTAACGCGCTTGTCCAAGAAGGTGGCGCTACCGTCTCCCGACACGCAGCCCTCAAGGATCCGGCTGATCGCAGACAGGAAACTACCCTAAAATCTATTTACACACATACGGAGGCTTTACTCAGACCGGCAATAGTATCGGCATGGGTATGTAGCGCGGTTGCAGCTTGGACAGATACCTTGTCCGCTGACATTGAGACCCTAGATAGGGATACCATTTTATTGACCTTAGGTCACATTTAAGACGCAGTCTTATATATGAGAGACGCTCAGAGAGACGTTGGGCTGCTAGGTTCAAGAGCCAACGCCATGGCGATTTTCTGCTAGGCGAGCCCTGTGGACCCGCCAATGGACGGGGGATGCCGACTCAAAGAAGCATATAGAGGTTTTACCTTACAAAGGTGAAGTTTTATTTGGGGAAGGTCTCGCGGACCTGGTTTCCACAGCTACCGCGGGTAAATCTAGTTTTTTGCCTTTTGTTTCCCCACTGCAAAAGAAAACTCCACAATATCAGATGCAGTCCTTTCGGTCGCATAAGTCCAGAAGAGGTCTGGGCTCATCCTTCCTCGCCAGAGGTAAGGGTAGAGGGAAAAGAACGCCTGCTTCGGCTAGCTCCCAGGAACAGAAGTCCTCCCCGGCTTCTACTAAATCCACCGCATGACGCTGGGGCTCCACTGAGGGAGTCCGCACCGGTGGGGGCATGTCTTCGACTCTTCAGCCAGGTCTGGGTTCTGTCAGACGTGGATCCTTGGGCGATGGAAATTGTATCCCAGGGCTACAAACTAGAATTCGAAGAGGTGCCCCCTCGCCGATTTTTCAAATCGGCCTTGCCAGCTACTCCCCCAGAGAGGGCAGTAGTGTTAGCTGCAATTCAAAAGCTGTGTCAACAGCAAGTGATTGTCACGGTTCCCCTAGTCCAACAGGGGAAAGGGTACTATTCAACCCTGTTCGTGGTCCCGAAGCCGGATGGCTCGGTCAGACCCATTTAAATCTGAAATCCCTAAACCTGTACTTGAAAAGGTACAAATTCAAGATGGAATCGCTCCGGGCAGTGATCTCCAGTCTGGAAGGGGGGGATTTTATGGTGTCACTGGACATAAAGGATGCATACCTCCATGTCCCCATATATCCTCATCAGGAGTACCTGAGATTCACTGTACAGGACTGTCATTACCAGTTTCAGACGTTGCCGTTTGGGCTTTCCACGGCCCCGAGGATTTTCACCAAGGTGATGGCGGAGATGATGGTGCTCCTGCGCAGGCAGGGAGTCACAATTATCCCGTACTTGGACGATTTCCCGATTAAAGCGAGATCGAGAGATCAATTGCTGAAAAGCGTGTCACTCTCCCTGAGAGTGCTACAACAGCATGGTTGGATTCTAAATCTGCCAAAGTCGCAATTGATTCCAACGACTCGACTATCATTCCTAGGCATGATTCTGGACACGGAACAGAAGAGTGTTTTTCTCCCAATGGAAAAAGCCCAGGACCTCCAGAACATGGTCAGAGACCTGCTAAAACCAAAAAGAGTGTCGGTTCATCAATGCACTCGACCTTTGGGAAAAATGGTGGCAGCCTACGAGGCCATCCCCTTCGGCAGGTTTCATGCGAGGACATTTCAGTGGGACCTTCTGGACAAGTGGTCGGGGTCCTATCTACAAATACATCAGAAGATAAGCCTGTCCCCCAGGGCCAGGGTGTCTCTCCTGTGGTGGCTGCAGAGTGCTCACCTTCTAGAGGGTTGCAGATATGGCATTCAAGACTGGGTTCTGATAACCACGGACGCGAGCCTCCGAGGATGGGGAGCAGTCACACAAGGAAGGAATTTTCAGGGACTGTGGTCAAGCCAGGAGGTTTGTCTACACATCAACATACTGGAATTAAGGGCAATATACAACGGCCTACGACAAGCGGAGAATCTTCTTCGCGACCTACCGGTTCTGATTCAATCAGACAACGTCACAGCCGTGGCTCATGTAAACCGCCAAGGCGGGACAAGGAGCAGAGTGGCAATGGCGGAAGCCACCAGGATTCTGCGCTGGGCAGAAAATCACGTAAGCGCTCGGTCAGCGGTATTCATTCCGGGAGTGGACAACTGGGAAGCAGACTTCCCCAGCAGACACTATCTCCATCCAGGAGAGTGGGGACTTCATCAAGAAGTCTTTGCAGAGATAACAAGTCTTTGGGGACTTCCTCAAATAGACATGATGGCATCACGCCTCAACAAGAAGCTTCGGAGGTATTGTGCCAGGTCAAGGGACCCTCAGGCAGTAGCTGTGGACGCCTTGGTGACACCATGGGTGTTTCAGTTGGTCTGTGTTCCCTCCTCTTCCTCTCATCTCAAAAATATTGAGAATCATAAGACGAAAAAGAGTACAGACAATACTCATTGTTCCCGATTGGCCTCGATGGGCCTGGTATTCAGATCTTCAGAAAATTCTCACAGAAGATCCGTGGCCTCTTCCTCTCAGGGAGGACCTGTTGCAGCAGGGACCCTGCGTGTTCCAAGACTTACCGCGGTTAAGTTTGACGGCATGGCGGTTGAACACCGAATCCTAGCGGGGAAGGGTATTCCGGAAGAAGTCATCCCTACTCTGATAAAGGCTAGGAAGGAAGTGACGGCGAAACATTATCACCGTATCTGGAGGAAGTATGTTTCTTGGTGTGAAGCCAAGAATGCTCCTACGGAAGGTTTCCACTTGGGCCGTTTTCTCCACTTTCTACAGACAGGAGTGGATATGGGCCTAAAGCTAGGCTCCATTAAGGTACAGATTTCGGCCCTATCTATATTCTTCCAGAAGGAATTGGCTCTCTCCCAGAAGTCCAAACTTTTGTAAAGGGAGTGCTACACATCCAACCTCCTTTTGTGCCCCCAGTGGCACCATGTGACCTTAACGTGGTGTTACAGTTCCTAAAATCTCACTGGTTTGAACCTCTTCAAACAGTTGAATTAAAGTTTCTCACTAGGAAAGTGGTCATGTTGTTGGCCTTGGCATCGGCAAGGCGGGTTTCCGAATTGGCGGCCTTATCTCATAAGAGCCCCTATCTCATTTTCCATGAGGATAGAGCAGAGTTGAGGACTTGTCCTCAATTTTTGCCTAAGGTGGTGTCATCGTTTCATATGAACCAACCTATTGTGGTGCCTGTGGCTACGGGAGACTTGGAGGATTCCAAATCCCTTGATGTGGTCAGGGCCTTAAAAATTTACGTAGCTAGGACGGCTCAGGTTAGGAAAACAGAGACACTGTTTGTCCTGTATGCAGCCAACCAGGTTGGCACTCCTGCTTCTAAGCAGACTATTGCTTGCTGGATCTGTAACACGATTCAGCAGGCTCATTCTACGGCTGGATTGCCGTTACCAAATTCTGTAAAGGCCCATTCCACTAGGAAGGTGGGCTCTTCATGGGTGGCTGCCCGAGACGTTTCGGCCTTACAGCTTTGCCGAGCAGCTACTTGGTCGGGTTCAAACACTTTTGCAAAATTCTACAAGTTTGATACCCTGGCTGAGGAGGACCTCATGTTTGCTCAATCGGTGCTGCAGAGTCATCCGCACTTTCCCGCCCGGTTTGGAGCTTTGGTATAATCCCCATGGTCCTTACGGAGTCCCCAGCATCCTCTAGTACGTAAGAGAAAATAAGATTTTAAACCTACCGGTAAATCTTTTTCTCTTAGTCCGTAGAGGATGCTGGGCGCTCGTCCCAGTGCGGACATATTTCTGCATGACTTGTATATAGTTCTTGCTTACATAAGGGTTATGTTACAGATCAGTCGTTGGCTGATACTGTTTTTTGTTCATACTGTTAACTGGTTGCGTATATTCCAGGTTATACGGTGTGGATGGTGTGGGCTGGTATGAATCTTGCCCTTAGATTAACAAAAATCCTTTCCTTGTACTGTCTGTCTCCTCTGGGCACAGTTTCTCTAACTGAGGTCTGGAGGAGGGGTATAGAGGGAGGAGCCAGTGCACACCCATTCTAAAGTTCTTTATAGTGCCCATGTCTCCTGCAGAGCCAGTCTATACCCCATGGTCCTTACGGAGTCCCCAGCATCCTCTACGGACTAGGAGAAAAAGATTTACCGGTAGGTTTAAAATATTATTATTTACTCACTCGAGTTTACACTTTTGGAAAAAATAAGTGTATGACATCACAAAACCACATTTTTAGTGCTTTGTATATGACGCTTAATGTATCTTAATAAAATGGCGGTATAGTAGTCCTGTGGGACTGCACAGATTTGAGGGCTTTGTCCCATGGTGACAATCGGGACTGCATTGTCTGTATCAATGTGTAAGTGGGTGAGGTACGTTAGGTAATTCAGTATGCAGAGCAGCAATGGATGAGTGTCGCACGCAGTTGCATCTGGGGTGTACAGCAATGTATCTGTGCTAACAGAAAACCAGAGGGGATATGAGGCATCTGATCGGTTTTAATGCGCCGTCCGTGATGCAGATACACCCTCTCCAAGATATACCCACATTCCTTGCACTTGAAATGTTGGAAGGTGTGTGGTAGTGCAAGAAGTGTTCTAGATTAATGGATAAAGGTAAGTTTGAGACATTGTCACTATGCTTCTGAAGGACAATCCAGTCCGAAATGCGTTAAGCAAGTGACTTTTTTTTGTTTTGGATCTGGATAGGTTTTGCCAAAACCACACTTTTGGGTTTTGGATATGGATGATTTTTGAAAAAAACACCCATAAAAATAGCTAAAATCACAGAATTTTGGGGTAATTTTGATCCTACGGTATTATTACCCTCAATATCATAATTTTCCACTCATTTCCAGTCTATTCTGAACACCTCACAATATTGTTTTTAGGCCTAAAAGTTGCACCGAGGTCGCTGTATGACTGTGCCTCACACTTATGTCGCTTAGCTTAAACACCTGGCCCATCTAGGGTTGACACTGCAGTCCCAGTGCACTAATGGCGGATACCAGACGCATGTCTAACACCAACATAGCTGTCAAGGCCTCCGTTATCCGCTTTGCAATAGGATGACTGCTGTCCTATTTCATCTTCTTCGCAAAGGACTGTTGGACAGACATTTGCTTAGTTGAAGTAGTACAAGTGGTCTTCCAACTTCCCCTCTGGGATGACTATCGACTCCCAGCAGCAACAACAGCAGTAGGAGGAAGTGGTTCTTGATCTTTCCCTATTTTATCCTCCAGATTTTTGTTCTCCATTATTTTTCTGCAGTTATATAACAAAATGCAGCACAGGAGAGCGTACACCACACAGGGTAAACCCTGTAAAAATTATTTGGATTAAATATTAATAACCCCTTTGAGTTATTTGGAGTAAATAATGTACAGCACAGGACAGCACCACTGAACTTATATGGCAGTACCACTGGAATTATATGGCAGTACCACTGGACATATATGGCAGTATCACTGGAATTATATGGCAGTACCACTGGACTTGTACAGCAGTACCACTGGACTGGATTTATACGGCAGTACCACTGGATTTATATGGCGTATCACTGGATTTATATGGCGGTACCACTGGACTGGATTTATATGGCGATACCACTGGATTTATATGGCGGTACCACTGGACATATACGGCAGTATCACTGGACTGGACGTATACGGCAGTATCACTGGACTGGACGTATACGGCAGTTCCATTGGACTTATACGGCAGTGTCAAAGGACTTATACGGCAGTACCACTGGACTGGATTTATACGGCAGTATCAAAGGACTTATACGGCAGTACCACTGGACTGGATTTATACGGCAGTATCAAAGGACTTATACGGCAGTACCACTGGACTGGATTTATACGGCAGTATCACTGGACTTATACAGCAGCACAGGGTCACAACCACTGGACTGATGCAGGACAACACAGCACCACTGCAATGGACTCTACTTTATACAGCAGCACTGGACATATGGCAGCAGAGAACACCACCACTGTGACTGGACAGATGCAGCACAAGATACCACCAGTGGACTAATGCAGCACATCACAGCACTGGAATGACACACACAAGACAGAGCAGGTTGCCACACCACTTTCACACACAGACAGACACTGACAGACACTGAGCAGAGAGACGCGTCCTGTCGCTACAGTCTCCAGGACTGGAGTGAAAATTGCGGCGACGCGTCGCTCATTATATGGAATCCAAAACCCGCGAGAATCCGACAGCGGGATGATGACGTTTTGACTCCTTCTGGTTTCCGAGTCAGCTGGGAAAACCCGAGCCGGACTCTGATCAGGGCTCGGGACGTGATGTTCAGTAGGGTTCGGTTCTCAGAGAACCGAACCCGCTCATCTATAATTTTAACCCTTTTATATACATCAGATGGGGGCGATGCAACGTACAATGCAGTACGGTTACATTAATGATATCTTGTGTGTATGCGGACATGATATAGCGTTACGTCAAATTGGTTTGTCGCCAGTTCGCCGGGTCGTTTAAGTGTGTACCCAGCTTCAGGTGCCACTTTTTGTCTGTCTTTCTTTTTGTTTACATTATGTCTTTACGTAAATTGGTATTGGTTTTGTATTTTTCATATATTAATCAGGGTAACCAGAAAAAAAAGGCCACAGGGAAATTACATTATGACGGTGTTTTTTTTTTTTTTTTTCCATGTGCAATTTTCCTGTGGGCTTCTTTCATGTGCACTCTTCTCTGGTTAGTGTATGTGATATACGATGAACCTTTTGTTTCTGACAGTGGGATTTTTTTCATAGAACCATTAATCAGACACGGGACAGTTTTATTAAGCACCTCTCACACAGTTGGACAGCATAATGAATACCGTAGTGTATAAATAAGTATAATACCTGAATTTCGTGTTGCAAGTGATCATGCAATAACAGTCTGTAATAACCAGCTCTCACAACATCAATGCATACAGTATTGTATATACCATTCTACAGGCTAAGGATATCTCATCAAACGATGAAGTTTTAAAACGAGCTGCCTGTAACCTGAGCAACCTCTGTGTCTTGTGTTTTTAACAGAAATACATCTGTTTTGAACTTCAGCTACCCCCTCATATACAGTTCTGTTAAAGAGGATGAGGCTTTAGGCTTTTCCGATAACTGCTGTTCAATCAGGATGTCTGTAAGAGCAGTTACTGTACTCCTGCAAGAACCACAGTCATGAAGGCAATGAGGCACGATAGAAAACCTGTTCGCATTCTGCACTGTATCTGCTTACAGGGATGGAGTTTAGTCACTTATTTATACTGTGATTGCATACTATTTAGTGCTTTAAACACCAGATTTAATAATTTACAATATTCCCTGCCCATAGAGCATGCAGATATTATCTATCACACAAATTATTTAATCAGAATCCAGTTAACCAACCAGACTCGTGTGTCTGTGGAGTGTGGAAGGAAACCAGAACACCCAGAGGAAATGTACACAAATCTGAGCAGGACATACAGATATGGTCTACCACTGCTGTACATATAACAGTGGCGGACTGTTTTATGTGAAGGCATTTAATGCTCAACACCTCAAAATATAACACCAAGATCCTGGCTACCCATACTTCTACTGTTTCCAATGAAGCAATGCCCATTGTAACTTTTGAAAATGTACAACTAGCCATCCTGTACAGTTGCCATTGTTTACCATCTCTTCTTCCTAATACTTTTATCTTCTCACAACATTATCTATATTGTCTATCTCAGTTCATGTGTGGTAGTCCAATAACCTGGAATCGGTGGTCAGATTGCTTGTATTGACTGTGAGCATCACAAGTTGAAATTTCCAATCCATTGCTCTGCAATTTTATTTTGAATTTTGACTTAGGACCTGCTTCAGAGATGTACGCAGTGCCATCAGTTGTGCATTTATCGGCAACTGCACCTCATGGTTGCACTGTGCATGTTCCAAGGTACCATAACGTTGCCGCTTGCTGTGAAGATTCATTCACAAAGTGCTTGACAGTCAGTGACTGCTTAAGAGCGGTAATGGGGAGTGGTGGCCAGAATGCAGGTGTGTCACAACCGTTTTCGGAGCTTGTCTCAACCTACATTTGTGATCCCGTACGCACATAACCTGACAGCAGAGTCTCAATTCTTGCAGCCAGTGTGCGACCACCACTGTGTATTTGTATGCAGTTGCTGGGATCTGCAAAGTAATTGAAACGTCTGTGGCGTTCGCATATTTTCTCATATCTGCTGCTCACAGGATCTCAGCTGCAAATGCATTAGTATATATCCCTGCATCAGGCCTTTAGTGCACAGATATCGTGATCCTAGTGTACGCCTGTTGTTGCCCTTTGCTGAAGTGTGTTTCAGGCTGACATCAAGTAAGATAGTGCTGGTCGTGAAATATTACCAAAGCTTAACAAGAGTTTTTGTATATATACAGTACTCCTGTATGTGAGAGACGTGTGTAGCAATAAAAATACATATAGTTTATTTCATATGCACAACAATAAACAGATTGATTCCTGTTTTCTGGAAATAGATCAAGCAGCTGCACTTCAGTATCTTACACACTGTTGATTATTTACTAAGATTCAGTAAGTGCAGACCTGCTCAGCATAATATCCCATAGCAATTAGCATGGATCAGTCTGTTATTGCATGTACGTTTTAGCAAACATCTTATTTGATTCTTCACGCGCTTGCTGTCTATATTTAATACAAGCCATTGTACAGTATCAGCTGGCAAATTGTACACAGATTCACTAGATATTGCAACTTAAGCTGGGTACACACTTTCTCTTATGTCCTAGAGGATACTGGGGTTCCATTTAGTACCATGGGGTACAGACGGGTCCACTAGGAGCCATGGGCACTTTAAGAATATGACAGTGTGGGCTGGCTCCTCCCTCTATGCCCCTCCTACCAGATTCAGTTTAGAAAATGTGCCCCGAGGAGCCGGTCACGCTTATGGAAGCTCCTGAAGAGTTTTCTGCATTTATTTTTCTGTTTGTTACTTTCAGGCAGGTCTGATTGGCACCAGCCTGCCTGCTTCATGGGAATTTTGGGGGGTAGGGGGGGGAACGGCCCAACCTCTTGAAGGGTTAATGGTCCCATTCCCCGCTGACAGGACACTAGCTCCTGAGGGAACTATTCATAAGCCCCACCACGGCGAGCGTACATACCCGCAGCACGCCGACACCCATAACAGATCCAGAAGAAAAAAGAGTGGTGAGTACTAAGCCGGCGTCCCGGTTAGCGGGTTGCCCGCCATTATGCGGGCATGAGGGTATGGAGACACACGGCTTCTCACCGGGGCGGATTGCGTCTCCAGACTCGGTACACAACTGCGTCTTGGTACACTGTATACAGTACCCACACTGGCAAACAAAGCCTTAAAACGTATCTGGCTCTATTTTAAGCACAAAATTGCCTCAGCCAGTATAAAAAAAGTGCGTGAAGACCGCGAGCCTTTGAAGGGGCGGGGCTTCACTTTGAGAGGATCCAGCAGCTCACCAGCGCCATTTTCCCTCTGCAGTGGACACAGACGCTGACTGACAGGGACGCGCAGCTCCTCCAGTGTGACTCCAGATTACCTCAGCAGTACCAGGGGTTCATAGCAGGGGGGGAGCGATTATTAGTGTACTAAGTCCCCAATCTGGGTACTTAGTCTGCGACCCGGCTAAGCTTGGCTTTAGCAATAAGGGCGCTGTGCGCTGGTTCCAAAAAATGTTCGGTCTCTCCCTGGAAGGGCTCTTTGTGGGTTAATTGTGCTTTTAACCTTTCCTGTGTGTGTGCTGTCACATTTACAATATGTCAGGCAAAAGAGTGTGTTTCATTTATGGCAGATTGTTCCTCTTCCCCAGGGAGCTCACTGCTATGTACTCAGTGTAGTGCATCGTCTCAGGCTAGCAGGGCTGATCCAGCTTGGCTGGATTTCATTAATGGAATGATTTCCAATATATCTAATTAATTGTCCCGCCATTAGAAAGAGACTCAATACTTAAGACAGTCTGTGGATGAGATCATGAATAGAGACTCAGTCCCCAAACAAGCGTCTCAGTCCCCTGCCATTTGTCCACAAAAGCGAACTCTGGCCCATATCCTGCAGTCTGACTCTGACACTGAGGGGTCAGACATGGAGGAGGGGGAGGTGGATTCATAAGTGGGGGGACGGAACACTGCTCTGTCACAGGGAATAGAGGCTCTTATAGAAGCTATCACAGACGTTCTGCAGATTCCTGAAAAAGTGGCAGATGAGTGTGAGGAATCTTATTTTAATGTAAAAAAAGAAATCCTCAGTCCTGGGTCAAAACAATTGAATACCCTGTTTGAAGAACCGTGGGTTAACCCTGATAAAAAATTTCAGATCCCTAAACGGTTATTAGCATCTTTTTCCTCCTAAGGATAGGAAAAAATGGGAAAATCCACTGATAGTGGATGCATCAGTATCCAGGCTGTCACGGTAAATAGTGTTGCCTGTACCTGTTGCAGCATCCCTGAAACACACTGCTGATCGCAAGATTGAGACTACACTCAAATTCTTGTACACGGCTACTGAGGTGGCCCAGAGACCCACTATAGCATGTGCGTGGATTACTAAAGCCATTGCTAGGTTACATGACCATCTAATTGAGGGGTTGGATTCTTTATCTAGGGGAGATTGTTTTACTCCTGCAACATATACAGGACTCTGCGAATTTTATGGTGGAAGCCATAAAAGAAGTGGTTTTGCTTAATGCACGCACCACGGCTATGGCAGTGTCAGCATGCAGGGGCTAATGGTTATGCCAGTGGACTCCGGATGCGGACTGAAGAAAAGGCGTAGAAGGCCTACCCTTCACAGGAGAGGCCTTATTTGGAGATGAACTAGACAACTGGATCTCCATAGCTACTGTGGGTAAGCCTACATATCTTCCTTCTGCAGCTCCCCCAACTAGGAAGACCTACTCAGGATCTACTGCACAGTCCTTTCGGACTGCGAAGTTTAAGGGCAAAGCCAGAGGATCTTCTACAGCCAACAGAGGCGCTGGAGCTAAACCACGAAAACCAGCAACTGCCGGTTCTCAGAAACAGAGCTCAAGCTCTGCTTCCGCAAAGCATTCAGCATGATGGTGGACCGAGATGCCTGGAAGACTGGCAAGTAGGAGCCCGACTAAAAAATTTCAGTCACATCTGGACAACATCATGCCAGGATCCCTGGGTCATAGATCTTATTCCCCAGCGTTTCAGACTGGAGTTTCAGGAACTCCCACCTCACAGATTCTTCAGATCAGGCTTACCAGTTTCAAAGGAGGCAAGTATAACCTTACAGGATGCCATTCAAAACCTGGTACAATCGCAGGTCATTGTTCCAGTTCCGCCTCATCTCCAAAACAAGGGGTATTATTCCAACTTGTTTGTAGTACCGAAACCGGACGGTTCGGTAAGGCCGATTCTGAATCTAAAATCATTGAACCCGTACTTCCGAGTGTTCAAGTTCAAGATGGAATCTCTGAGAGTGGTGATCTCAGGTCTGGAGTAGGGGGACTTCCTAGTGTCTCTGGATATCAATGATGCGTACCTTCACATTCCGATCTGGCCACCTCACCAGGCTTTATCTATGGTTTGCACTGCAGGACTGTCACTAACCGTTCCAGGCCCTACATTTTGGTTTCTCCACGGCACCGAGGGTGTTCACCAAGTTGATGGCAGAGATGATGATGATTCTCCTTTGCAAGCAATGAGTGAACATAATTCCGTAAATGGATGATCTTCTGATAAAGGCTCTGTCCAGGGAGAGGTTGTTGAAAAGCATTGGCCTCACAACCCAACTACTCCTGGATCACGGCTGAATTCTGAATCTTCTGAAATCTCACTTAGAGCGCAATTCAGATGCTCCCATTTCTGGGAATGATACTGGACACACAGTCGCAGAAAGTTTTTCTTCCGTTGGAAAAGGCATTGGTAATCCAGTTGATGGTTCAGGATGTCCTGAAGCCAACCCGGATATTGGTGCACCTATGCATTCGCCTTCTGGGAAAAATGGTGGCCTCTTACGAGGCTCTTCAGTACGGAAGGTTTAATGCACGACCCTTCCAGCTCGATCAGTTGGACAAATGGTCCGGATCACATCTTCACATACACCAAAGGATCCGTCTGTCACCAAAGGCCAGGATCTCCCTTTTGTGGTGGCTACAGAATTCTCACCTGATCGAATCATAATTGGATTCTGCTAACCACGTATGCAAGCCTCAGAGGTTGGGGAGCAGTCACCCAGGGAGTGCAGTTTCAAGGAAGATGGTCAAGTCAGGAAGTTGTCCTTCCAATCAACATTCTAGGACTCAGGGCTATTTACAACACCCTTCTGCATGCCTAATATCTTCTTCAAAATCGGGCAATTCAGGTCCAGTCAGAAGGCAGTAATGTACATAAATCGACAGGGCGGAACGAAAGGCAGAGCAGCAATGTCAGAGGTGTCCAGAATTCTCCTCTGGGCAGAAAAACACGCTCCGGCATTGTCGGCGGTCTTCATTCCGGGAGTAGACAACTGGAAAGCAGACTTCCTCAGCAGACATGACCTGCACCCGGTGGAGTGGGGCCATCTCTCGGAGGTGTTCAGGTGCTTGACAAGTTAATGGGGATATCCACAGATCGACATGATGGCCTCTAGTCTCAACAAGAAGCTCAAGCGGTATTGTTCCAGGTCGAGACACCCACAGGCAGTGGCAGTGGACGCTCTGACGACTTCATGGGTATATCAGATGGTGTACGTGTTTCCTCCACTTCCTCTGAACCCAAAAATTCTGAAAAGAATAAAAAGGGAAAAGGTTCAAGCAATTCTCATTGTTCCAGACTGGCCAAGAAGGGCCTGGTATGCAGACCTCCTGAAGATGCTCCTAGAAGATCCATGGCCTCTTCTGCAACAGGGCCCGTTCGTCTATCAAGACTTACCATGGCTACGTTTGACGGCATGGAAGTTGAACGGCTGATTCTTGCCAGGAGAGGCATCCCTGACAAAGTCATCCCGACTATGATCCAAGCCAGGAAGGGGATCACGTCTAAACATTACCACCGTATTTGGAAGAAATACGTCTCTTGGTGTGAGAGCAGATAATAATCTGCGGTGGAATTTCATCTTGGACGTTTAAAGCGATTTCTTCAGACTGGTATGAATGTGGGCCTACGCCTGGGCTCCATAAAAGTCCAGATATCTGCCTTTTCCATTTTCTTTCAGAAACAATTGGCTTCTCTTCCTGAAGTCCAGACATTCTTGAAAGGTGTTCTGTACATCCAAACTCCCTTTGTGCCTCCTACGGCACCTTGGGATCTCAATTTGGGCTGCAGTTCCTCCAATCCTACTGGTTTGAACCGTTACAGGAGGTAGATGTTAAATATCTTACATGGAAGACAGTCACACTGATGGCTTTGGCTTCAGCGAGACTTGTGTCGGAGCTAGGGGTGTTGCCTTACAAGAGCCCCTACTTAATTTTCAATGAGGACAGAGCTGAACTCCGAACTCGTCAGCAATTTCTTTCTAAGGTGGTGTCCGCGTTTCACATCAACCAACTTATTGTGGTTCTGGCTGTTACGAACACCTTTGCTACTCCAAAGTCTTTGGAGGTTGTGAGGGCTTTGAAGGTGTATGTAAAGAGGACAGCTCATCACAGGAAATCTGACTCTCTGTTCGTTGTCTAGGATCCCAATAAGATTGGGTGTTCTGCTTCAAAGCAGTCCATTGCACGCTGGATCAGGCTCAGAAATCTGTTCAGGCCCACACTACTAGGTTGGTGGGTTCTTCTTGGGCGGCTGCCCAGGGTGTCTTTGCTTTTACAGCTCTGCCGAGCAGCTACTTGGTCAGGTACGAACACGTTTGCTAAGCTTTACAAATTCGATACTTTGACCAAACTGAAGGTCGTCAGAGGCCAATCAGTTCTGCAGGAACCCCAGCACTCTCCCACCTGGTTTTGGAGCTTTGGTACTCCCCATGGTATTAAATGGAACCCCAGTATCCTCTAGGATGTAAGAGAAAATAGGATTTTAATTACCTACAGGTAAATCCTTCTTTTTTTTTTTTTTTGTAGTCCGTAGAGGATGCTGGACGGCCGTCCGGTGCTCCGTTCTTCCTGCACTGTTACTTGGTTAAGTATTGTTGTTTGGTTCAGCTGTTGCTGTTCCGGTTTCAAGTTTGGTTAGCATGGCTTTCCTCTTGTTTATGCGTGCTGGTTCGGAATCTCACCACTATCTTTATTTATTCTTCTCTCAAAGTATGTCCGTCTCCTGGGGCACAGTTTCTAGACTGAGTCTGGTAGGAGGGGCATAGAGGGAGGAGCCAGCCCACACCATCAAATTCTTAACGTGCACATGGCTCCTAGTGGACCCGTCTATACACCATGGTACTAAATGGAACCCCAGTATCCTCTACGGACTACGAGAAAAGGATTTACCGGTAGGTAATTAAAATCTTATTTTTGCTATTACTCAGCTGATCAGGTAAATGCTCCTGATCAGCTGAGTACTGTGTACCCAGCGTGACCTCTGTGAGCACCGTACACACTGTCCTAGAAATGGTTCAATTTTCTATGGGCTTCTGTTGGATCGGGAGTGCGGGCTAACAAATATTAAATGATACATAAGATGAGACCTGACCTTTGCAGGAGCATTCAAAGCCATTTATGGCTAATGCTCCTGCAACAGACCTGCATGCACACCTATACAATCGTTGGCCCATTCAACCGATGCCGGGTGATCAGGCCATGGATTGTATAGGTGTTTACCCAGCTTAACTCTTCTATACATTTTTTTTATTTTTTTTGTCCCCCTTATAATTTCTTTCCATACAAATGAGTGTACTTCAGTGGAAGCAATCTCTGTTATGAAATTAAATGTGTCTGTACAAGCTGTAGTTTGTAGTCTGTACGCAAAGGTTGCTATTTATTGTGTACGTACGCACAGGTTAAATTGCTGTTATAATTAAAGCTTACCACACAGATACCCTATGTAATTTGCTGTAAGAGCAGTTCTCTGTGGATCCTCCTTCATCTGCAGCTCGAGCCCCCTCTGTTTATATGAGGTTCTCCTAAGGAAAGTGTTCTGCTGTTATTAGCTGCAGAGTGCCAATGCCGTTTGCTTGGGAGTAGTTACTGATGGAAGCTGTGTCGCTAAGGTGCTATAAGAAAGGCCGTGTGATCAATGTGTGCAATAAACCTGCAGTCCAGCTTCAGTCCCACTGAGACATTAACTGGGAAGATGAAAGAAAATGAGGCAGCAGGTTCGAAGGCTTTCAGTTACATTTACATTGCTATTCTGTGGTGAGGCAGTTGCATGACTATATCTGTAGCTTACATATCAACCGTTTTGATATATGTAGACTGGTTCTGTAAGTATACTCTTGTGTTGTCACTGCCCTGATGAAGTGTTTGGCACTGAAACAGCAAGCCCCCACATTTAGTAAGGATTTGGACTGGCACCAATGTTGGGAAGTATATAATGGGTAACTATCCTATCTTTTTTTTTTTTTTTAAGGTATATATTAGATTACATAGCTTGGAATCAATGTTAATTTTGACAAGAATGTTCAATGTAGTTTTAGTCTTAAGGTGCATACACACTGTTTCGATTCTGCCTATGTGGCAGATTTGCACTATGCGATTTCCCTCGATAACCCCCAAGCCAAAATCCACCTATATTGGCTATACACACGGTGCCTTTTTTTGCTATGGTCAACTTTGACTATAAAAAGTACTAGATTGTTCACTTGATAGTCAAAATTGACCCTCATGCACAGTCTATTTTTACTTGCGATGCCCTGCCTCTTTTTTCAGTGAAAATCTTAGATACAAAGTAATGCAATAGGATGCACAAGCAGCTTCTGCTGATTTAAATGATATGCGGCATGCCTATATTCTGTGTGCAATTGTGGCTCTATCTGCATCCAGAAAAAAATGCAAATAAAGACCCGAGGCGCTACAGAATCACACTGCACTCGCGTTATGTGTAACGCGACTTGTAGTACACAGAGCAAAGATGTAAGAGGACACATCTGATCCACTAGCACCCATAAATCCATTCCCTCCAAGAATCCATTAATCAGTTCACTCATTCAGAACATGTGATCACCCTGTCAGCATGTATCAACTGCCACCCCCCACTCACCCAACCTCCAACTAGCAGCCATTAAATTATTCACACACTCGGCACTCATTAACTCATGCCTTTCAAATCAATCAATTCCCCCTTACAGCACTAATTAACACATTTGTCCACACTGTCAGTACCCCTTAACCTCAGCCCACCCGACACCCAATAATCCATTCACCCCAAGCACCCATAAATCCATTCACCCCCCAGAATTGAACTCTCTCTCAGGACCGATTACCCTCTCTTCACCCAGCACCTATTAATCCAATCACTCCCAGAACTCATTAACCACCTTCTCATCGCCCATTATATCCACCTAACCTGCACATATTAATCTTTTCTCTAACGTCCTAAGTGGATGCTGGGGACTCCGTAAGGACCATGGGGATTAGCGGCTCCGCAGGAGACTGGGCACAAAAGTAAAGCTTTAGAACTACCTGGTGTGCACTGGCTCCTCCCCCTATGACCCTCCTCCAAGCCCCAGTTAAGATTTTGTGCCCGAACGAGAAGGGTGCACACTAGGTGGCTCTCCTGAGCTGCTTAGTGAAAAGTTTAGTTTTAGGTTTTTTATTTTCAGTGAGACCTGCTGGCAACAGGCTCACTGCATCGAGGGACTAAGGGGAGAAGAAGCGAACTCACCTGCGTGCAGAGTGGATTGGGCTTCTTAGGCTACTGGACATTAGCTCCAGAGGGACGATCACAGGCCCAGCCATGGATGGGTCCCAGAGCCGCGCCGCCGGCCCCCTTACAGAGCCAGAAGACTACCTCCACCCGGGAGAGTGGGGACTTCACCCAGAAGTCTTCCACATGATTATAAACCGTTGGGAAAAACTCGACAGGTATTGCGCCAGGTCAAGGGACCCTCAGGCAATAGCTGTAGACGCTCTGGTAACACCGTGGGTGTACCAGTCAGTGTATGTGTTCCCTCATCTGCCTCTCATACCCAAGGTACTGAGATTGATAAGATGGAGAGGAGTAAGCACTATATTCGTGGCTCCGGATTGGCCAAGAAGGACTTGGTAACCGGAACTTCAAGAGATGCTCACGGAGGATCCGTGGCCTCTACCTCTAAGAAGGGACCTGCTCCAGCAAGGACCCTGTCTGTTCCAAGACTTACCGTGGCTGCGTTTGACGGCATGGCGGTTGAACGCCGGATCCTGAAGGAAAAAAGGCATTCCGGATGAAGTCATCCCTATCCTGATCAAAGCCAGGAAGGATGTAACCGCAAAACATTATCACCGCATTTGGCGAAAATATGTTGCGTGGTGCGAGGCCAGTAAGGCCCGACGGAGGAAATTCAACTGGGTCGATTCCTACATTTCCTGCAAACAGGAGTGTCTATGGGCCTGAAATTGGGGTCCATTAAGGTTCAAATTTCGGCCCTGTCAATTTTCTTCCAAAAAGAACTAGCTTCAGTCCCTGAAGTTCAGACGTTGTAAAAGGGGTACTGCATATACAGCCTCCTTTTGTGCCTCCAGTGGCACCTTGAGATCTCAATGTAGTTTTTGGGTTCCAAAAGTCACATTGGTTTGAACCACTTAAATCTGTGGAGTTAAAATATCTCACATGGAAAGTGGTCATGCTGTTGGCCCTGGCCTCGGCCAGGCGCGTGTCAGAATTGGCGGCTTTATCCTGTAAAAGCCCTTATCTGATTTTCCATTCGGACAGGGCGGAATTGAGGACTCGTCCTCAGTTTCTCCCTAAGGTGGTTTCAGCGTTTCACCTGAACCAACCTATTGTGGTGCCTGCGGCTACTAGGGACTTGGAGGACTCCAAGTTGCTAGACGTTATCAGGGCCCTGAAAATATATGTTTCCAGGACGGCTGGAGTCAGAAAATCTGACTCGCTGTTTATCCTGTATGCACCCAACAAGCTGGGTGCTCCTGCTTCTAAGCAGACTATTGCTCGTTGGATTTGTAGTACAATTCAGCTTGCACATTCTGTGGCAGGCCTGCCACAGCCAAAATCTGTAAATGCCCACTCCACAAGGAAGATGGGCTCATCTTGGGCGGCTGCCCGAGGGGTCTCGGCTTTACAACTTTGCCGAGCAGCTACTTGGTCAGGAACAAATACGTTTGTAAAATTCTACAAAATTGATACCCTGGCTGAGGAGGACCTGGAGTTCTCTCATTTGGTGCTGCAGAGTCATCCGCACTCTCCCGCCCGTTTGGGAGCTTTGGTATAATCCCCATGGTCCTTACAGAGTCCCCAGCATCCAGTTAGGACGTTAGAGAAAATACGAATTTACTTACCGATAATTCTATTTCTCGTAGTCCGTAGTGGATGCTGGGCGCCCATCCCAAGTGCGGATTGTCTGCAATACTGGTACATAGTTATTGTTACCAAAAAATCGGGTTATTGCTGTAGTGAGCCATCTTTTCTAGAGGCTCCTCTGTTATCATGCTGTTAACTGGGTTTAGATCACGAGTTATACGGTGTGATTGGTGTGGCTGGTATGAGTCTTACCCGGGATTCAAAATCCTTCCTTATTGTGTACGCTCGTCCGGGCACAGTATCCTAACTGAGGCTTGGAGGAGGGTCATAGGGGGAGGAGCCAGTGCACACCAGGTAGTTCTAAAGCTTTACTTTTGTGCCCAGTCTCCTGCGGAGCCGCTAATCCCCATGGTCCTTACGGAGTCCCCAGCATCCACTACGGACTACGAGAAATAGAATAATCGGTAAGTAAATTCTTATTTTCACACCAAGAACTAATTAACCCTCTCACAGCATGTATTACCCCTAACCCAAGGTCCTATTAATCCTTTCAATTTAGTCACACATTAACCCAGGGATGTGAAGCTGCTGTGGACATAGACATCCCAGCATGTCCTGCCACTATTTTGTTGTTGGTTGCAGGGCATGCTGGGATGTGTAATTCAATAGCAGCTGATGGGCTGTTTATTGCTAATTCTTGCATTAATCTCTCCCTCACCCAGGACCTATTATTCCATTCACTCTCACCACCCATTAATCATTAATCACCCCCAACCAGTACAGATTAATCCATTTACAGCACCCATTAACCTCTCCCCATCCAGCACCTATTAATACAATTACTCTCAGCACCCATTAATTTATTAACATCAAGCATCCATTAACCACCCCCCCTTCAGAATCTTTTAACCTCCCCTTACCCAGCACCCATTAATCCATTTTTTCTTGCAGCACTCATTAACCCCCCCCCCCTTGACATCCATCATTTCATTCACCCATTAACTCCCTTGCCCAGCATCTATTAATACAATCCTGTCCAGTACCCTTTAAATAGTTCACCCCTCTCCCCAGCACTGATTAATTCAATCATACACCAAAAAGCCATTATGGAAGTTCAGTTGAATGTCTGGCTCCTGTTCATTTTCTTGTACAGCCTGGGAGGTGGAGCTTGCATAATTGTCTGTGTGAGGGGGAAGGTTACAAGCACCTACAGTGCTGTGTGACTGCTGTACTCTGCTGATGATACTGATGGCCAGACATCAACAGATATAAATAAATAGTTGGTGGGGCATCCGCTTTTACCAGCAGTAAGCATGATAAGGATGTCAGAGACATCATTCATTTTGACCAGGCAGCTTCAGCAGCCTTACCCCTCAGGTCCCAGCGCCATAGGCAGCTTCCTCAATCTGCATTGTCTAATGGAAGCACCAGTCCTGCTGCCACAGGATTCATGCATGTGAGGAAGAGGACCACTGCCAAATGCAGTGACTTATAACACCCTTACCCCTTCGCCCCCTTCTCTCCTGCTTTATAATGCTCTTAGCAGCTGGTGGAAGTAGTGGTGTGGAAGTATAAGGAGGGGGCGAGGAGCAGACAGAGAATGGGTCAGTCTAGCGCTGATTCACCCTGCTCATCTGATGGTTATCCAATGCAGCTGCCGATGACCCCATGCAGCTAGGAAGGAAGGGTAAGAGAGAGAAAGGTTTGGGTGCTGGGCCATGTGACCAGCTTGACCTGGACCAGTGAATATAGCTATATGACAAAGAGCGGGGGTAGCGGCAGCTGTGGGTTAGGTGGTTATTGCTAGTGGATGGTGGAAATTAGGACAGTGGAGGAGAGGGCTGGACCTCCTCCATTGTCTTCGGCAGTTCCGCACTGGGCAATAAACAAATCTGTATCAGTCGGTGCTTAAAGTTGTATATGATATTTATGCCTGTGTGCGCTTTTATAAATGAGCAGCTGTTAGCTTATTTGTACAGAAGGGTTGACATTTTACAGAGGATTTTACACCATCTTTCATTGTGGACCTTCTAGGGGTCATACTACTGGAATACCAAACAGCATTTAAGACCTCCGTTTGGTAGTAAAAATTGGGAACTATTACTGGTTTTCTGTGGTCCTTGGCAAACTGTCCCCGAACCCCTACCCAAATTCTTCCCTTGTTAGATATAATGGCAAGGTTGTGTATAAGCGATGTATTTGAGGCTATGTATTAAATGTTTTTGGTTTTAGCCATACCAGATGTGCACATTTTGGTTTTCTATTTAGTTTATTACTATGCTGCTGCTGTTGGGATTTTGCTTTTGTTATGAAACTGTCATTGCAATTATACACCATACTGGCTGAAAAATATTATTTTTTTATAAAATGAGAAATAGATGTGAAGGGACAGTAGGAGAGGTAAATATTAAAGGGAATATTAGGCAAAAACCTTTTATTTGGAGTTATGTAACATTTTCCTGGATGCATATGTTATGTTGGCAGTGACTATGTGGACAATAGAATGCTGGCGCCAGTATCCCAACGCGGTTGTTATGCTACTTAACGCATTTTAACTGGTTGGACACTATAGCTTTAAATGTGCTGCTAAATTAACCATGCAGTCATAATACCATTAAACATGCCGCTTTAGCAGCATGGCTATAGTTATGATGCACGCACAGGTAAAGTAGGAAGGAAACCAGACTGAAATAGAGATTAATAAACTGAAGGCTTGAGATGATGCATATTGTAAATACTGAATGTCCAAGAGAGAATAAAATTAGAAACTATAGGTAAAGCAAGACGACCACGACAAAATCTCAGTGAGGGTGCAGGAAGCATGTTGCTGTCTGGCCCATTCTCTTCTGGACCCACATGCTTTACACTCACTGGTCACTTCTACCCCAAAAACATGACTGATACAGTGTGGGTCACATTGCAAATACGTAATTATGGAAATAGACTCTCAAATGGAATTGATCACAGCTCCCTGTTTTTATTATATCGAACAGAGGGAAAGCAACGATTTTGACACATCTACCAAATATATTTTCATTAAAAAGAAATGTAAACTGGTTGTTGATGAGTAGTCTTTTAGAGCGGTATCCTATTAGTTGCGGTGAATTACCGCAGCTAATTGATTCCACCAGGGCTATCCTATTAGCCCCGTAGCCCGGCGCTCATCAGGGATTTTGCAGAATTCCCAATAGCCAGACTCTGGAGACCCATTTTCGGACTGTAACACATGGGGCCTCGAACTTATTACGAATCCCATGCGTTATCGCCCGATAACTGGTGATTTAACGCATGGTAAAAACGGGCTGTAATTGGATAGCCCAATAGTATCATCCGGCTAGAAAGCCTGTTATTACCGTGCGGTAAATCACCACATGTAATAGGATACCACCCTAAGGGTTTATTGTACCTGGGAAAAGATTTTGAAGATCTTGTAATACTGCTCCTGCATGAAATAAGTCAAACTATTTCACATTCCATGATTTTAGATTTTCAAAGGATTTCTACTTTTTGTTTTTGTTTTGTTTTTAAATGAATTTAGAAGCCACCACATAGTGTATCAAACACTGTAAAAATTATGAACTTCAAATAAACTTATAGCTGCTTGCTACAATGTAAAAATTTGAGTTCTCATCAAAACATAATTGGGTCATTCCATGCCAGGCATGACGCCCACCATGAAACTTTGTAAACTTGATGCTACCACGGAGCTACTAAACCATGTCAATTTTTTCTGCTCTAGGCTTCATAGTTTTTGGGTTACTGTGTAAAAGGTCAAAGTTTGGAAAAATTGCTGGGAAATGCCACTCTTGATGCTCTGTTTTTTCTGAGGTGTATCTGGGAAAAAAAAAATCGCATCTCTGTGCCTGATCCCTATGTATCACTTTGTAATTTTGACCCTTTGTCAATTGAAATATGGAGATTCTGCAAGAAAATGTTTTAGCAATCTTGCTTAACTCCGAGAGTTCATTATACATTCCTTTATGTCATACTTAATATTTTTTTTTGGTGCAAAAAAAAAAAGTGGGTTCAATTAGCATTATCAACCTAAGGCAGATGAGTTTTATGTCCCTTTTTTGTTTAAAATGAACCTTAGAATATACTTTCAAAGGCTATGAAAGAAAAATAATGGTATTTTGATTGCCTGTATGAGTATTTTAATATTTAATTATAATTCTCACCTTTAAAAATAAAAATTACGATTGGGCATAATTTTGCCCACCAGGGGAGTATTTTCACTTGTATATTTCTATGTGTATGTGCAGATTTCCAATTACACATAGGGGAGTATTCAATTAGCTGTGATAACCCTTTTTTCTTCTGCAGCAGGGTACATTGTTTTCCACAGGGAAACGGGGTGTAGAATGGTTCTTGATCCAGAGGCACCAACAGACTAAAGCTTTAGGCTGTCCCAGGATGCATTGGGGCCTCCTCTGTAAACCCTGGCTCCAGGCACTAGAGCTCAGTTTCGAGTTGGTGCCTGCAGCAACAGGTCACTTAACAGGGGGGCTTCACTGGACAGCCCTGAAAAGCTTTCTTAGAAGACTTCAAGGGCCGCAGTGCTGATCTGTCAGTGTGACATTCTGTGCTGCGGCTCCATCGCCTCCCAAGCGGCGTTGCATACTCCCGCGGCCTGTTCCCGAGTACTTGCGGCAGAGACGCTCTGGCTTTAGGCACACGGTCGCAGACTCTCTCCTGGTTCACATGGCTGAGGAGGTAAGATGGTCCCCCAGGTGGGACCCGCCATTAAATCGGGTTTCTTTCTAGGTCGGCGGACCGTAACTTTGGCGTGGACATGGTCACCGAGCATGGACCCCACTAGACCACCAAGGCATAGGAGTACAGGTCGGGTGTACTGACGCCCATTTTAATAAGACTCTGTAGTACCAGCGGGGAGGACCAGCATAGGGGAGCCGGTGCTTGACCTGTAGCCCCTCCCCCGTCCCAGGGCGCCATCTACTGCAGATTTTCCCGCCCTGGAGCTGCCTCACAAACTCACTCAGTACCTGACTGAGACATTTTGCACAGAAGGCAAAAGGTACCATAAAAAAAATACATAGTTTAGGCGGCTTTCACCATTTTCCTTGCAGGAATTGTTGCGCAAATCCTGTTTTCGCAAATTTGGAAGTGAATAGGTGCAAATTCAAAAATCACGAAAACAGGATTTGTGTGAAAATTCTTACAGTGAAAATGGGGAAATCAGCCTGTTGCCCCAAAAATGGCAAATTAACATTACAGTATAGAAGTGTATAAGAGGTCATGTTAAATAAATTTTGGGTATTACATTGCGTCATATGGCTATTATATATATATTTTTTTTTAATTGAAGAAATGATCACACCCGCGGGACACTGCGACTCGCGGGTGGGACAGCGGGACAGTGTCTGAATGGCGGCACTGTCCCGCTGGAATCGGGACAGTTGCAAGGTATGCACTTAGTACACAAGGGAAGGGCTGAAACTGCCAATTGCTAATTATTCTCTGTAGTATTATCATTATTAATGCCTCAGCCAACAGACACTGGGGCAGCAGCGTCCACATCTGAATCAGGCCCATTATGTAAACATTAAATGATAAAGTCATGAATTCTGAAACCTTTTTGTATTTGTTACAAATAGTAGCGATGCTGTATCTTGGGATCACATTTCTACAATCTGTATTTAACTGTAGAAACATTTCAAGGCTGTTACTACCTCTGTAAAAGATGTTACTGTATGTTCATTAGTACATAAACCTCACACTTTATGCAGGCACCACAATGCCATACTGTGTGCAGTGTGTGTCATTGTTAGTGTGTACTGTACAAAAGCACCTACAATCAGGAAAGCTGTTCATATAGGTATGTACCACCAGCAGCCATTTTTATATATCATCCTTTAGTTGTTCACAAACAATGTGGTCAATTCAATTCAGCGTGATGTGAATAACGGCAGGAGGGAGGTCCCGGAGCTGTTCAGTTCAGTGCGCTGTTATGTTATGTCATAGAATGCCGGTACTCACGCCTTAAACTGGGTGTTTAGTTGCGAGAACTTGCATTCTCCAACTTGCGTGCCCTGTCGCATTGCAGTTTGCGCTGCGCTAAGGCACGAAACAGCATCACTGCACTAGTTTTGTCGGATTTCTACTTGCACCTCAGGGAGGGTGTGAGCACATATCCTGTAGTCGGACTTTACTGTGCGCTGAATTGAGTAGCTTCGTGACCTCCTTGCCGGCCCTATTCACATCGCGAGGAATTGAATCGACCCCAGTGAATGAGAACTGTGGGGGAAAATCAATCAGCCCTGAAAAATTTTCGGGAGAAAAAAAAACTTTTTTTTGGGTGGGGGGCAGTTCAATTGTAACCAGTTTCTTCCCCCCCCAGAAAAATATATCCAGTTTTCATGCAAAAACACACAGGATGCAGGATAAGTTCTCAGACCTATGTGTTTTTGCGGGTTTTTGCTGGCCGGCGGTCGGGCTCCCGGCGACCAGCATACCGGCGCCGGGAGGCCGGCCGCCGGCTTACCGACAGTGTGGCGAGCGCAAATGAGCGCCTTGCGGGCTCGCTGCGCTCGCCACGCTACGGGCACGGTGGCGCGCTACGCGCGCCACACTATTTTATTCTCCCTCTATGGGGGTCGTGGACCCCCACGAGGGAAAATAAGTGTCTGTATGCCGGCTGTCGGGCTCCCGGCGCCGGTATATTGAGCGCCGGGAGCCCGACCGCCGGCATACAGAAGACCACCCCTTTTTGCAGCTGTGATTTTGAAAACAGGGCATTTATCAGGGATTATTTTCCATTTAGGAATGATGCTATGATTTTGCCTACTATAGCTACAAGATAAGGAGCTTTACAAAAAGTTGGGGACAATTTTCATCGCATGATGTCAGGAAGGTGCTGAGGTACTTGAGCATTTTGCGTTGTCACCTGAACAAGAAGCCACATTTTAATGTGTCTATCTGGACATAGGCTGAACGCTTACACGAGGGGTGGCCAACCAGTCAGAGGCAAAGAGCCAGAAAAGATCCGTAGTAAAGCGCAAGAGCCTATTTTTCACAAAGCCACACCCCATTTGTGTGCGCGCACCTTTCGGTATGACATTTGTAGGAGTATGACCTTGTGTCATAACCCCTGTTTCTCTATCGTCCTAGTGGATGCTGGGGTTCCTGAAAGGACCATGGGGAATAGCGGCTCCGCAGGAGACAGGGCACAAAAAGTAAAGCTTTACGATCAGGTGGTGTGTACTGGCTCCTCCCCCTATGACCCTCCTCCAAGCCTCAGTTAGATTTTTGTGCCCGGCCGAGAAGGGTGCAATCTAGGTGGCTCTCCTAAAGAGCTGCTTAGAAAAGTTTAGCTTAGGTTTTTTATTTTACAGTGAGTCCTGCTGGCAACAGGATCACTGCAACGAGGGACTTAGGGGAGAAGAAGTGAACTCACCTGCGTGCAGGATGGATTGGCTTCTTGGCTACTGGACATCAGCTCCAGAGGGACGATCACAGGTACAGCCTGGATGGTCACCGGAGCCTTGCCGCCGGCCCCCTTGCAGATGCTGAAGTAAGAAGAGGTCCAGAATCGGCGGCAGAAGACTCCTCAGTCTTCTAAAGGTAGCGCACAGCACTGCAGCTGTGCGCCATTTTCCTCTCAGCACACTTCACACGGCAGTCACTGAGGGTGCAGGGCGCTGGGAGGGGGGCGCCCTGGGAGGCAAATGAAAACCTATTTTGGCTAAAAATACCTCACATATAGCCTCCGGAGGCTATATGGAGATATTTAACCCCTGCCAGAATCCGTTAAGAGCGGGAGACGAGGCCGCCGAAAAAGGGGCGGGGCCTATCTCCTCAGCACACAGCGCCATTTTCCCTCACAGAAAGGCTGGAGGGAAGGCTCCCAGGCTCTCCCCTGCACTGCACTACAGAAACAGGGTTAAAACAGAGAGGGGGGGCACTAATTTGGCGTTGGAAATATATAAAAAAGATGCTATAAGGGAAAACACTTATATAAGGTTGTCCCTATATAATTATAGCGTTTTTGGTGTGTGCTGGCAAACTCTCCCTCTGTCTCTCCAAAGGGCTAGTGGGTCCTGTCCTCTATCAGAGCATTCCCTGTGTGTGTGCTGTGTGTCGGTACGTGTGTGTCGACATGTATGAGGACGATGTTGGTGAGGAGGCGGAGCAATTGCCTGTAATGGTGATGTCACTCTCTAGGGAGTCGACACCGGAATGGATGGCTTATTTAGGGAATTACGTGATAATGTCAACACGCTGCAAGGTCGGTTGACGACATGAGACGGCCGACAAACAATTAGTACCGGTCCAGACGTCTCAAAAACACCGTCAGGGGTTTTAAAACGGCCGTTTACTTTAGTCGGTCGACACAGACACAGACAGGGACACTGAATCCAGTGTCGACGGTGAATAAACAAACGTATTCCTTATTAGGGCCACACGTTAAAGGCAATGAAGGAGGTGTTACATATTTCTGATACTACAAGTACCACAAAAGAGGGTATTATGTGGGATGTGAAAAAACTACCGTAGTTTTTCCTGAATCAGATAAATTAAATAAAGTGTGTGATGATGCGTGGGTTCCCCCCGATAGAAAATTATGGGCGGTATACCCTTTCCCGCCAGAAGTTAGGGCGCGTTGGGAAACACCCCTTAGGGTGGATAAGGCGCTCACACGCTTATCAAAACAAGTGGCGGTACCGTCTATAGATAGGGCCGTCCTCAAGGACCAGCTGACAGGAGGCTGGAAAATATCATAAAAAGTATATAGACACATACTGGTGTTATACTGCGACCAGCGATCGCCTCAGCCTGGATGTGCAGAGCTGGGGTGGCTTGGTCGGATTCCCTGACTAAAAATATTGATACCCTTGACAGGGACAGTATTTTATTGACTATAGAGCATTTAAAGGATGCATTTCTATATATGCGAGATGCACAGAGGGATATTTGCACTCTGGCATCAAGAGTAAATGCGATGTCCATATCTGCCAGAAGATGTTATGGACACGACAGTGGTCAGGTGATGCAGATTCCAAACGGCACAAAGGTGTATTGCCGTATAAAGGAAGAGGAGTTATTTGGGGTCGGTCCATCGGACCTGGTGGCCACGGCAACTGCTGGAAAATCCACCGTTTTTACCCTAAGTCACATCTCTGCAGAAAAAGACACCGTCTTTTCAGCCTCAGTCCTTTCGTCCCTATAAGATCATATCTGCCCAGGGATAGAGGAAAGGGAAGAAGACTGCAGCAGGCAGCCCATTCCCAGGAACAGAAGCGTTCCACCGCTTCTGACAAGTTCTCAGCATGGCGCTGAGACTGTACAGGACCCCTGGATCCTACAAGTAGTATCCCAGGGGTACAGATTGGAATGTCGAGACGTTTCCCCTTCGCAGGCTCCTGAAGTCTGCTTTACCAAGGTCTCCCTCCGACAAGGAGGCAGTATGGGAAAAAATTCACAAGCTGTATTCCCAGCAGGTGATAATTAAATTACCCCTCCTACTACAAGAAAAGGGGTATTATTCCACACTATATCGTGGTACTGAAGCCAGAAGGCTAGGTGAGACTTATTCTAAAAAAAAAAAAAAAATTTTTGAACACTTACAAAGGTTCAAATCAAGATGGAGTCACTCAGAGCAGTGATAACGAACCAGGAAGAAGGGGACTATATAGTGTCCCGGGACATCAGGGATGCTTACCTCTATGTCCCAAATTTGCCCTTCTCACTAAGGGTACCTCAGGTTCGTGGTGCAGAACTGTCACTATCAGTTTCAGACGCTGCCGTTTGGATTGTCCACGGCACCCCGGGTCTTTACCAAGGTTATGGCCGAAATGATGATTCTTCTTCGAAGAAAAGGCGTCTTAATTATCCCTTACTTGGACGATCTCCTGATAAGGGCATAGTCCAGGGAACAGTTGGAGGTCGGAGTAGCACTATCTCGGATACTGCTACAACAGCACGGGTGGATTCTAAATATTCCAAAATCGCAGCTGATCCCGACGACACGTCTGCTGTGCCTAGGGATGATTCTGGACACAGTCCAGAAAAAGGTGTTTCTCCCGGAAGAGAAAGCCAGGGAGTTATCCGAGCTAGTCAGGAACCTCCTAAAAACAGTGCATCATTGCACAAGGGTCCTGGTAAAAATGGTGGCTTCCTACGAAGCAATTCCATTCGGCAGATTTCACGCAAGAACTTTTCAGTGGGATCTGCTGGAAAAATGGTCCGGATCGCATCTTCAGATGCATCAGCGGATAACCCTATATCCAAGGACAAGGGTGTCTCTCCTGTGGTGGTTACAGAGTGCTCATCTTCTAGAGGGCCGCAGATTCGGCATTCAGGATTGGATGCTGGTGACCACGGAGCCCAGCCCGAGAGGCTGGGGAGCAGTCACACAAGGAAAAAATTTCCAGGGAGTGTGATCAAGTCTGGAGACTTTTCTCCACATAAATATACTGGAGCTAAGGGTAAATTTATAATGCTCTAAGCTTAGCAAGACCTCTGCTTCAAGGTCAGCCGGTATTGATCCAGTGGGAAAAACATCACGGCAGTCGCCCACGTAAACAGACAGGGCGACACAAGAAGCAGGAGGGCAATGGCAAAAACTGCAAGGACTTTTCGCTGGGCGGAAAATCATGTGATAGCACTGTCAGCAGTGTTTCATCCCGGGAATGGAAACTGGGAAGCAGACTTCCTCAGCAGGCACGACCTCCACCCGGGAGAGTGGAAACTTCATCGGGAAGTTTTTTCCACATGATTGTAAACCGTTGGGAAATACCAAAGGTGGACATGATGGCGTCCCGTCTGAACAAAAAACGGGACAGGTATTGCGCCAGGTCAAGAGACCCTCAGGCAATAGCTGTGGACGTTCTGGTAACACCGTGGGTGTACCAGTCGGTGTATGTGTTCCCTCCTCTGCTTCTCATACCTAAGGTGCTGAGAATTATAAGACGTAGAGGAGTAAGAACTATACTCATGGCTCCGGATTGGCCAAGAAGGACTTGGTACCCGGAACTTCAAGAGATGCTTACAGAGGTCTTATGGCCTCTGCCGCTAAGAAGGGACTTGCTTCAGCAAGTACCATGTCTGTTCCAAGACTTACCGCAGCTGCGTTTGTCGGCATGGCGGTGGAACGCCGGATCCTAAGGGAAAAAGGCATTCCGGAAGAGGTCATTCCTACCCTGGTCAAAGCCAGAAAGGAGGTGACCGCACAACATTATCACCACATGTGGCGAAAATATGTTGCGTGGTGTGAGGCCAGGAAGGCCCCACAAAGAAATTTCAACTCGGTCGTTTCCTGCATTTCCTGCAAACAGGAGTGTCTATGGGCCTCAAATTGGGGTCCATTAAGGTTCAAATTTCGGCCCTGTCGATTTTCTTTCAGAAAGAATTGGCTTCAGTTCCTGAAGTCCAGAAGTTTGTCAAGGGAGTATTGCATATACAACCCCCTTTTGTGCCTCCAGTGGCACTGTGGGATCTCAACGTAGTTCTGGGATTCCTCAAATCACATTGGTTTAAAACCAGTCAAATCTGTGGATTTGAAGCATCTCACATGAAAAGTGACCATGCTCTTGGCCCTGGCCTGGACCAGGCGAGTGTCAAATTGGTGGTTTTTTTCTCAAAAAAGCCCATATCTGTTTGTCCATTCGGACAGGGCAGAGCTGCGGACTCATCCCCAGTTCTCTCCCTAAGGTGGTGTCAGTGTTTCACCTGAACCAGCTTATTGTGGTGCCTTGCACCTACTAGGGACTTGGAGGACTCCAAGTTGCTAGATGTTGTCAGGGCCCTGAAAATATGTTCCAGGACGGCTGGAGTCAGGAAAACTGACTTGCTGTTATCCTGTATGCACCCAACAAACTGGGTGCTCTTGCTTCTAAGCAGACTATTGCTAGTTGGATGTGTAATACAATTCAGCTTGCACATTCTGTGGCAGGCCTGCCACAGCCAAAATATGTAAATGCCCATTCCACAAGGAAGGTGGGCTCATCTTGGGCGGCTGCCCGAGGGGTCTCTGCTTTACAACTTTGCCGAGCGGTTATTTAGTCAGGGGCAAACACGTTTGTAAAATCCTACAAATTTGATACCCTGGCTAAGGAGGACCTGGAGTTCTCTCATTCGGTGCTGCAGAGTCATCCGCACTCTCCCGCCCGTTTGGGAGCTTTGGTATTATCCCCATGGTCCTTTCAGGAACCCCAGCATCCACTAGGACGATAGAGAAAATAAGAATTTACTTACCGATAATTCTATTTCTCGGAGTCCGTAGTGGATGCTGGGCGCCCATCCCAAGTGCGGATTGTCTGCAATACTTGTACATAGTTACAAAAATCGGGTTATTATTGTTGTGTGCCATCTTTTCAGAGGCTCCGCTGTTATCATACTGTTAACTGGGTTCAGATCACAGGTTGTACAGTGTGATTGGTGTGGCTGGTATGAGTCTTACCCGGGATTCAAAATCCTTCCTTATTGTGTACGCTCGTCCGGGCACAGTACCTAACTGAGGCTTGGAGGAGGGTCATAGGGGGAGGAGCCAGTACACACCACCTGATCGTAAAGCTTTACTTTTTGTGCCCTGTCTCCTGCGGAGCCGCTATTCCCCATGGTCCTTTCAGGAACCCCAGCATCCACTACGGACTCCGAGAAATAGAATTATCGGTAAGTAAATTCTTATTTTTAGTCATGTTGTACAGTGCCACATACATATAATGCCCCAGTACAGTGCCACATACGGGTGGTATTCATGTGACCGCCGGTCAGCTGACCGACAGTCACATGACCTCCTCCACCAGCCCGACCGGTCACTGTCCCGATGGTCGGCATGCCGACCAACAGGGACTATTTCGACTCGTGGGTGTCCACGACACCCATAGAGTGGGAATAGAACCCGCGGCGACCGCAGGTCGCCACCGAGCCCGCAGCGTGGCGAGCGCAGCGTGGAGAGCGCAGCGAGCCCGCAAGGGGCTTGCTGCACTCGCCCCTCCCCGCCGGGATCCCGGCGTCTGTATGCTGCCGGGATCCCGGCGTCTGTAAGCTGACCGGCGGTCAGGAGACCGCCGGTCAGCCGTACTACACCCCCACATACATATAAAAATGCCAAAAAATGGGTGCCTCCACAGTGCCAGATACACATATGTCCACACAGTGCCAGATAAATATATGCCCCCAGTGCCAGATACACATGCCCCCGCAGTGCCAGCTATGCCCCCAGTGCCAGATACATATGTCTCCACAGTGCCAGCTATGCCCCCAGTGCCAGATACACATGCCCCCACAGTGCCAGATATGCCCCCAGTGCCAGATATGCCCCCAGTGCCAGATATGCCCCCAGTGCCAGATATGCCCCCAGTGCAGATGCACATGCCCTTACAGTGCCAGATATGCCCCCAGTGCAGATGCACATGCCTCCACAGTGCCAGATATGCCCCCAGTGCAGATGCACATGCCTCCACAGTGCCAGATATGCCCCCAGTGCAGATACACATGCCCCCACAGTGCCAGCTGTGCATGTCCTTAGTGCCAGATATGCCCCAAGTGCCAGCTACACATGCCCCCACAGTGCCAGATATGCCCCCAGTGCAGATGCACATGCCCCCACAGTGCCAGCTATGCCCCCAGTGGCAGATACACATGCCCCCACAGTGCCAGCTATGCCCCCAGTGCCAGCTACACATGTCCTTACAGTGCCAGCTATGCCCCCAGTGCAGCTACACGTGTCCTTACAGTGCCAGCTATGCCCCCAGTGCAGCTACACGTGTCCTTACAGTGCCAGCTATGCCCCCAGTGCAGCTACACGTGTCCTTACAGTGCCAGCTATGCCCCCAGTGCAGCTACACGTGTCCTTACAGTGCCAGCTATGCCCCCAGTGCAGCTACACATGTCCTTACAGTGCCAGCTATGCCCCCAGTGCAGATGCACATGCCCCCACAGTGCCAGCTATGCCCCCAGTGCCAGCTACACATGCCCCCACATTGCCAGCTATGCCCCCAGTGCCAGCTACACATGCCCCCACAGTGCCAGCTATGCCCCCAGTGCCAGCTACACATGTCCTTACAGTGCCAGCTATGCCCCCAGTGCAGCTACACATGTCCTTACAGTGCCAGCTATGCCCCCAGTGCAGCTACACATGTCCTTACAGTGCCAGCTATGCCCCCAGTGCAGATACACATGTCCGTACAGTGCCAGCTATGCCCCCAGTGCAGATACACATACCCCACAATGCCAGCTATGCCCGCAGTGCAGATAGACATGTCCCCACAGTGGCTCTCCCCCCCAAGTGCTTCTTACCGTGCTGCTGCTGTGAGGGGTGGGGAGGAGAGCACAGCGCGCACCACTCCTGTTCCTCTGACTCCGGTCTCTCCTCACACGCCGGAGAGACCTTAGAAGCTGCTGTGTGTTGGGCAGCGGTGGCCGGGAGTGGATCGAGCCGCATGCGGAGGATGAAAGAGCCGCGGGTTGGCCACCACTGGCTTACACGGTCTACTCAGTGAGCATAAGGACTCTTGCAAAACGTTTGGATAGGCTTCCATGTTCTGTACTGCTTTCATTGTGGGGTACATGGAGTTTATTGATTCTGGTGAGAATGATCAGAATCCCGGACTTATTTAGGTCTGCTATATGCTTATGTTTATTGCTGATGTGTTCCATTATATAGATCAGTGTTTTTTTTTTTTTTTTTTTTTTTTTTTTGCTCTTTCTAAGTTTGTTTTGCTAGAATATTGGTAATTGTCTGACAGAATGTGTGTTACACCAATTATATGTGCACGTAACACACATGTAAATGTAATAGAGAGTGATTGTTGGTCGTCTTTTATGGCATGGTATTTGTGGTGTGTGTGTGTGTGTGTATATATATATATATATATATATATATATATATATATATATATATATATATATATATATATATATTGTGTGTGTGTATATATATATTATGTATGTGTGTGTGTGTGTGTGTATATATATATATATATATATATATATATATATATATATATATATATATATATATATATATAATACAGACTATAGAATAACCATTGATTTTATCTAGTAATATTACCATTAAATTGCATCCCATCAATACTAAATGATAGTTTAGTTCCCAGAGTGAAGCACCTGGTATCTGGTCCTGTATATAGGCAGCCACCTTACTTGACTTGCTAGTGCAGTGTACATTACATTATTAGGTATGCAATTATGCATATGGAAAGTAGAGGACAGATACATTTACCTCCTGGAGGAATAGTTTATCCAGACTATATACTTCTTATTGTATTTGAGACATTAGTACATAGTGAAACAGAGAATTATGCCTATGCCAAGCATGTTTAAATTGTTCTACTGTATTAGCTTCTGTCACCTGTGATGAGAGGCTATTCCACTTATCCACTACCCTTTCTGTGAAGTCCTTTTTCCTTAAATTTCCCCTGAACCTGCCTCCCCCCAGTTTCAGTGCATGTCCATGTGTTCTAGGATGTCTCTTTATTTGAAGAATGTCTCCCTTCTTAAACCCTTGATATATTTGAAAGTTTCTATCATTGTCCCCACATTTCTTTCTCTGCTCCAAACTATACATGTTAAGATATTTAGGGGGACATTTACTAAGCAGTGATAAAAGTGGAGAAGTGAGCCAGTGGAGAAGTTGCCCATGGCAACCAATCAGCATTGACGTAACATCTATAATTTGCATACTACAAAAGTATACAGAGCAGCTGATTGGTGGCAATGGGAAACATCTCCACTGGCTCACTTCTCCTTTTTTATCACTGCTTAGTAAATGTCCCACTTAGTTTTTCCGGGTAAGTTTTGTGGTGTAGGCCATGCTCTGTTTCAGTTATCCTTCTCCAATGTATTTGTATCCTTATGGACTTATAGAGCTTTATTCATACCTTTATATATTATGCGTACTGTATTAACATATTCCACAGTAGAGTACAATTATTGAGAAAAACTGATCATAGCATGATAACACTAAAACATACAGTGAAGCCAATGTTGAGTGGGCTCTTATTGTTAGGGCTTACAGACATGAAGTATGTAGCGCTATCACTCTTCCTTTTTCAGGTGGATCTTACAAGAGGCATGATTAGTGGTATTGCTAAACCTGCAGTAGGGTTACAACCATTTTATTTCTCTTATTTCTGGCCCTCACGTGTCCTCCGCTCCTTGTACTTCGGTTTACAGGTTTTAATGATTGAGGTCAGTTTGTCTCAGTGTCACATGGGATAACAATGAACACGCTACACTGCTGTCCTTGGGTGCCCAGCACTGGTGTGCGCTCTCCTCTAGCGCCCACTGCCTGCCAGTAAACCCTGCTAAGGGCAGCCAATCTTGTCTGACTGCTGCCAGCTCACTGATTGTGGGTCCTGACTGTCAGCAGTGGGATGCAGGCCATCACACGTGCTTATATAATGCATGTGGGAACATCCACTTGGGCAGTGTGGGACAGGTGAGTCCCGGGACACTGAATACCAAAAGCCATGTCTACAGGATTGAACTCCTCTTGGCAGCTTTCACTCTAACAAGTCACCTGTAGCCAGGGCAATGCACTATGCATCAACGTGGAACAATCAGCAGCAGCGTGCTGGACTGACTGATGTTATTGGCTGAAATAATGGCGGTGCACCCAAATGTTATCGGTTTGGTGGCAGAAAGAGAGTTGTCAGTGGATTCGGGCTACAGGCCTGGTGGAAGCAGCAGTCTTGTCCGTGACATGAGCACTCTCTCTCTCTGTGGCCAGTCAGGTTTCCTGATATTCCCTGTTCTGGGCAAACCTCCTGACAGATCTCATGATTGCTGGACTGTCCGCGGAGGAATCCTGGATGGGTGGCAACCCTAGATGTATGGCATAAAATACAAAGTACAAATGCATGTCTGTTTTTGTATGTTTTAAATGCACCTGCTTTTGGTTTTTAAAAAAAATTAGGCTAAAGCAAAGTTGGCAGCGACCAGGACCCAAACTACATTTATTAAATAAACTGCAATTGCAACTGGTCAGTAGCATCCACTGTACAACAGATATACGTCACATACTGTACCTCACGTGTCATTTACGTTGTAATTACACCTGTTTTTTAATCATTTATTTTATATGCAAAAAATTCATTTAATATTAGACATCAGTTACCGCAAAACGTTCTCTAGTACAGCAGAAGCAACGCCCCATTTCGTTTATGAAAATAAAACAAAAAATCAGTTTGCCAAAAAGAATTAAAAAACAAAAACATAATATATTTCTGACAAAGAAATTGCCAATCTGCATCTGCAGAACATTTGCAAACAGCCGATGAACAGCAATTTGCTGGTGCTAGGAACCATCATCATCACATTCTGCTATCTGAACTTGCCCCTATGTCATTGCCCCATCTACATGTGTTTGCAGTAGCGCAATCATGGCCTACAGTCGAGTGTTCCCGTCCCAAATACAAGCAAGCATAAGTGGCAGAATCACACAAGTCACTCAAGCAACGCTACACAACTTGGTGTAGTGGTCACTCTGCATCAGTCCCAGTATTTCCCATGCTGTCCTATCACCTTTGTGTTGCCAATGCGTTCAAATTGTGGTCACTTCTTTGTAGTGCAGCTTGCCTTATTTATTTTTTTAATCACTAAATGTGTATGTCTCCCAAAATAGCTGCAAATGTAAATGAATTGTTTAAATATGTACTGACAATACTGTTCATTGTGAAACACAAGTAACCGTTAAACACAAGAAAAACGACTCACTGAGGATTGCTTGCTCCCTATATAGGTTGATATAACATGCTGCAAACACATTAAATTGGCTGCGTGAACATCTGGTGCGTATGAG
Source organism: Pseudophryne corroboree (assembly GCF_028390025.1). Classification (NCBI taxonomy): domain Eukaryota; kingdom Metazoa; phylum Chordata; class Amphibia; order Anura; family Myobatrachidae; genus Pseudophryne; species Pseudophryne corroboree. The sequence goes on along the minus strand of NC_086451.1, from coordinate 101,737,115 downwards.
GACCTGGAGACTTATGTGGAGTTTGTGCTACACAGAGGCTTCCCTGTGGATACCTGCAGAGAAAAGTGAAGTGGAGCTGCAACACTGAAGCCTATTCATCATGGTGAGTGATCATTTAATTTACTGGTGGAGGTAAGGATTTTACCAATGGCACAAGGGCCTTATTTTGTTTTCAAGGTAGTTCTGTGCAATGTACCTCCAAAGATTAATTTTGTACCAAGAATCAGAGCTTTCACTGAAAGCTAATGACGCTTATAATGCAATGTGATATTGATGATAATGTGCATTATTCACAGCATAATGGGACAAAAAAGATTTCAAACTGGAACTGTGCTTTAAAATTTATTCAATTGTTTTTTTTAAGATCATAGGTTATGATTTTAGATCTTGAGACCGCTCCTTCAAAAACAGCATTAAGAATGGTCTGATTTTCTTCTCTCTGTTCTCTCTTATTTGTGCACTGCTACATCTGACGTCGTCCAACACTGGCTGATGCTGCCACTCATTGCGGGCTTCATGTATGGGAATAATGCCCAACATGCCTTGCGTCATTGGTTTCTGCAGGTGCTGTCGGAATATGATCACAGGTACCAACAGCAGTCGTCTTCTGCCCACAATGACAAATATGCCCAAGAATGATCCTATTGTTTTTTTATTGGGTCAGTATTGGGCATCATGGCGCTTTGCGGGTTTATGTTGCGATTTTGATAATAATTTTTATCAGTTAACAAAATGCAAAGTGAATGAACAGAAGAGAAATCTATATCAAATCAATATTTGGTGTGACCACCCTTTTCCTTCAAAACAGCATCAATTCTACTAGGTACACTTGCACACGGTTTTTAAAAGAACTCGACAGGAAAGTTGTTCTTGTTCCAAACAACTTGGAGAACTAATCACAGATCTTCTGTGGGTGTAGGCTTGCTCAAATCCTTCTTCGTGTTATCCTAGACAGACTCAATGATGATGAGTTCTGGGCTCTGTGGGGGCCATATAATCACTTCCAGTCCTTCTTGTTCTTCTTTACGCTGAACATCATTCTTAATGACTGGCTGTATGTTTGGGGTTGTTGTCCTGCTGCATAATGAATTTGGAGCCAATCAGACTCCTCCCAATGGTGTTGCATGATGGATAAGTACGTTCCTGTATTTCTCAGCATTAAGGACATCATTAATTCTTACCATATCCCCAACTCCATTTGCTGAAATGCAGCATCGAATTTGCAAGGAACCTCCACCATGCTTATTGTACTACGGCAAACAAACTGCTTTCTGTTAGAGCCAAATATTTGAAAGCCCACTTGCTGCCATTTTTCTGCACCCCAGTTCCTGCATTTTCGTGCATAGTTCAGTTGCTTGGCCTTGTTTCCACGTCGAAGGTATGGCTCTTTGCCTGCAGTTCTTCCATGAAGACTACTTCTGGACAAACTTCTGTGAATAGTAGATGGGTGTACCTGGGTCCCACTGGTTTCTGCTAGTTCTGAGCCGATGGCACGACTGAACATCTTTCAATTTCAAAGGAAAGTAAGCAGGATGTGTCTGTCTTCTGATGCACTAAGTTTCCTTGGCCGACCACTGTGTCTACGGTCCTTTGCCTGTTTCTTTGTGCTTCTTTAAAAGAGCTTGAACAGTGCATCCTGAAACTCCAGTCTGCTTTGAATTCTTTGACTGGGAGAGACCTTGCTGATGCAGTATAGCTACCTTTTGTCTTGTTGCTGTGCTCAATCTGGCCATGGTGTATGACCTGTCACATGAAACGGTCTTTCACAACCTCACCTTTGTAGCAGAGTTTGGCTGTTCCTCACCCAGTTTTAAGCCTGCTACACAGCTGTTTCAGTTAATGACTGTGTTTCAACCTACATATGAAAATGATTATCGTTATCCCCTGTGTTATCGTTATCCCGTTTGGTATGACTGGTTAATCATATACCTGACTGTAATCCTACAAAATCCCTGATTTTGCAAGTGTACCTAGAAGAGTTGATGCTGTTTTGAAGGCAAAGGGTGTTCACACCCAATATTGATTTGCTTAAGAACTCTCTTCTGTTCGTTCACTTTGCATTTTGTTAATTGATGAAAATAAACTATTAACACTTCTATTTTTGAAAGCATTCTTAGTTTGCAGCATTTTTTCCACACTTGCTTAACACTTTTGCACAGTACTGTATACCGAATATAATAAAAGGCTAACACTGTTCCTCACCTCTATGGGGGGAATGCAGGTGTTTTGCGCGCCGGCAGCCTCTAGATGCCGCCGGACAGAGCAATGCAATTGTTAATCTGTTCGGGCGTACTCAGCACTTGGTGCCCAATGGAGCAACTTGAGGTTCTCAGTTGGACGCCATCTAGTGGCCAGTGCAAAAAACAAATAAAAAACAATAAACACCCCCCATAGAGGTGAGGAGCAGTGTTAGCATTTTTATTATATAGGATATACACTGCTCAAAAAAATAAAGGGAACACTAAAATAACACATCCTAGATCTGAATGAATGAAATATTCTTATTAAATACTTTGTTCTTTACATAGTTGAATGTGCTGACAACAAAATCACACAAAAATTATCAATGGAAATCAAATTTATTAAGCCATGGAGGTCTGGATTTGGAGTCACCCTCAATATTAAAGTGGAAAAACACACTACAGGCTGATCCAACTTTGATGTAATGTCCTTAAAACAAGTCAAAATGAGGCTCGGTAGTGTGTGTGGCCTCCATGTACCTGTATGACCTCCCTACAACCCACACAAGTGGCTCAGGTAGTGCAGCTCATCCAGGATGGCACATCAATGCGAGCTGTGGCAAGAAGGTTTACTGTGTCTGTCAGCATAGTGTCCATAGCATGGAGGCGCTACCTGGAGACAGGCCAGTATATCTGGAGATGTGGAGGAGGTCGTAGGAGGGCAACAACCCAGCAGCAGGACCGCTACCTCCGCTTTTGTGCAAGGAGGAACAGGAGGAACACTGCCAGAGCCCTGCAAAATGACCTCCAGCAAGCCACAAATGTGCATGTGTCTACTCAAACGATCAGAAACAGACTCCATGAGGGTGGTATGAGGGCCCGACGTCCACAGGTGGGGGTTTTGCTTACAGCCCAACACCGTGCAGGATGTTTGGCATTTGCCAGAGAACACCAAGATTGGCAAATTCGCCACTGGCACCCTGTGCTCTTCACAGATTTAAGCAGGTTCTCACTGAGCACATGTGACAGACGTGACAGAGTCTGGAGACGCCAAGGAGAATGTTCTGCTGCCTGCAAGATCCTCCAGCATGCCCGGTTTGGCAGTGGGTCAGTAATGGTGTGGGGTGGCATTTCTTTGGGGGGCCGCACAGCCCTCCATGTGCTCGCCAGAGGTAGCCTGACTGCCATTAGGTACCGAGATGAGATCCTCAGACCCCTTGTGAGACCATATGCTGGTGCGTTTGGCCCTGGGTTCCTCCTAATGCAAGACAATGCTAGACCTCATGTGGCTGGAGTGTGTCAGCAGTTCCTGCAAGACGAAGGCATTGATGCTATGGACTGGCCCGCCGTTCCCCAGACCTGAATCCAATTGAGCACATCTGGGACATCATGTCTCGCTCCATCCACCAAAGCCACGTTGCACCACAGACTGTCCAGGAGTTGGTGGATGCTTTAGTCCAGGTGTGGGAGGAGATCCCTCAGGAGACCATCCGCCACCTCATCAGGAGCATGCCCAGGCGTTGTAGGGAGGTCATACAGGCACGTGGAGGCCACACACACTACTGAGCCTCATTTTGACTTGTTTTAAGGACATTACATCAAAGTTGGATCAGCCTGTAGTGTGTTTTTCCACTTTAATTTTGAGGGTGACTCCTAATCCAGACCTCCATGGGTTAATAAATTTGATTTCCATTGATAATTTTTGTGTGATTTTGTTGTCAGCACATTCAACTATGTAAAGAACAAAGTATTTAATAAGAATATTTCATTCATTCAGATCTAGGATGTGTTATTTTAGTGTTCCCTTTATTTTTTTGAGCAGTGTGTGTGTGTGTATATATATATATATATATATATATATATATATATATATATATATATATATATATATATATATATATATATATATACACTATAATTTCATGCACAATACACAAACATACATTTCCCCATAGTCTTGCAAAATAAGAGACTTTATAATTTATAAGCAATAGAATGAATCTGTTCATTCCTTTTGGTCTACTGTAAATATACCAGGGTGATGTGCTCTTTTATGTGTTGTATTCGTGCTGTTTAGTTCCAGTGTGAGATTTGGAGAAATCTTAATATGATCCATGAATTGGGTCATTTTTTTTGTTATACAAATGTTATTAGTTAGGGGGGAAAAATTCACATAGTTAGGTACAGTATAATTAATATGATTTTAGAACCAGTGCTCCCTGACACATGAGACTTATCCATTCCTGTCATAAGCCAAATAAAATTAAATAGGATTTATTTATTTTTACATGGCACTGACACTTGCAAGAACGAGCTTTCGATGTCTGAAGAGCATGAATTATTAAATAGAGCTAAAGGAGATTTTAAGATGAATATTTTCTGATCAAAACATCGCTAGCATACAGTTGCGAAATTCAAGGTGACTTTGAAACATTTATGCTGCAGTCTGCTGGTGCAGTGGTGGGTTTTGGTATTCTCATTGTCCTTTTCAGCGCTGTCGAGGTGGCTCAGCAGTTCTGTGTTGCATACATTAGGAAAATGTGCAGGTCCTGCTGTTGCACAGATATTGTTATTGTCACTGTGACTAATTTAGACCTTGGTAGAAAAAAAAAAAAACACCAAGCCATGCAGAATATAACACATTTATTGCTTTATTGTGATTGCTACAAGTACATAGAAGATTTAAGTGAATACTTTGCACGTTACCATCTAAAAGAGGGAAATTTATTCCAGTTTCTACCTTTTTGGTTTATGAAACGGACACACGAAAAGGAAAGAATATTATAGGTTATAGACCAGTGCTTGTCAACGTTTTAGTGTCCATGGCTTAAAAGGAGAAGAATTGTAGCTGTGGGGCAGTTTTAACTGTCTGTTACTGAAACACATTATTACATTCGGAAAGGTTTTTTGGGAAAAATATACATGTGTCCTCATACATCCAGCCTCAATACACTACACATCGCAAAAGGTCTGGCGTGAGTGAGCCGTCAGGTCCTGTGCAACTCTGCTAACGTCAGATGTCTTTTTGCTGAAAGTGCATCTTAGTCATAATGCAATGTAACTAGGACGCACGAGGAGACTGATATGATTAATTTGATGTATGACACTTGTATATTGTGTGTGACTCGGTCTGTTTTACGAAGCTGAACAGATGGAAAAAGCTGTTGCTACTTTGTAGCACTTCGTGTGTCACATATCCGATTAATCGGCACAGTCTCCTCATGCGTCCTAGCCGTGTCTAAGACGCATTTTCGGCAAAAAAGATGCCCGACACTGTAAGTTTCCCACGGGACCTGGAGGGCCAAGAGGTGTTGTTTGGTGTGACTACAGCAAAGATGCATGAGGACATGTCTGTATGTATTAGTTGTGTACATACAGTATATGCACATATATTTGCAGTCCATTTGTATAAGTTATAGATTATTTTTTTTTGTGTGCCATTTACGGTTATTCGATATTTTCTTATTGCTTTTGTTTCTAGGAAACTGTATTTCTTCTCTCTGTCTACATCCACCTAGTAATTGTCCATTATTTCCCGAGGGCATATACAGCATTCAGGAACACGATTTGCCTGCCACAGTAAGAGTGCTGGAGGGCCATTCAATATAGGAACATGGGGTACATGGTCACCGAACATGTTTGACACTGTACTGGGCTTAATAACTGCACAGGATGAAATGACTCTTCAATGCTATCCACCAAGGAGGAATTGCACAAAATTGTCTTACACGCTACATTCTTGCAGGCCATTTATGCATCATTTATAGGTTCCTGACAAAATGTTTATTGTTTTGGAATAGTCAAAGAATTTAACTATACGGTCCCTATACTGCCTATGATTGTACGTAGTCATTATGAATGTAGATCAAAATGTCAAAATTCGATACTACATCCACCTTCAATTGGATACTGTACCTCTGAGAGTACATGCATATTTATCATAGTGTTCATTCTAGCACCCTGCACCTGTAACATTCTGTGATGTTCTACTTTCCTGCTTGGGATGTCCCTTTCTGCTTTGGTGCTTCTAGCACACTCTCTGGTCTATCTCAGCACTGAGATCAGGTCCAGAGGGTCATATGTATCAAAAGGGCAGATGTATTAAGCCTGGAGAAGTGATAAAGTGGAAGGTGATAACGCACCACCCAGTCAGCTCTAGGGTGGCCAATCCCGGGATTGGGAGCATCGGGATCCCAGTATTTAGGCCAAAAATCGGCCGTGATTCAATCCCAGGATTGGAAGCTCCAATCCCAGTGATTGAGCGATCATGCGGTCCTATGTTTTTTTTAAAGCCGGGCAGCGTTGAGCGTCCTCAGGACGCTCAGATGCTGCCTGGCTCCCTCCTCCCGGCACTCCTTGCGCCACGCGATAAAGTGGAGAGATATAAAGTACCAGCCAATCAGTTCCTGTCATTTTTCAAATCCAGCCTGTAACATGACAGGAGTTGATTGGTTGGTACTTTATTTCTCTCCAAGCTATGATACATATGCCCCAGAGTAGGCAGGAAAAGGCAACTGCATGGGTTTTGACTGGTGCAGGGTGCTAGAATGAACACTATGTCAGGGTAATGTCTGCTCTGCAATGGAACAAGGCCAATACATGCCCATGAGGCTTTGAATGGTGTTTATAAGAACTGGTGTACATGTACAATGTACCATAAAACCCATGGCAACCAATCAGCATTTTTCATGTTTTATTTTGTTAAAATTATCTTTATTGAAGCATTATATGCATACATCACACAGTATACAAGAAAATACATTTATTCAATCTGTATGTCATCTGGCAATGCAAGTATTGCACAAGATCGAGATTAATGATTCACTTACACACGGTGAGATTTTTCTTTGCGTTTTTGACTATATAGTTAAAACCGCAAAGAAAGTTAGTGCAGATCGCAAGGTGAAAGTCACCTTGCGATCCCAATGCGATACCGATGCATGGTCCCGCGCGGTCGGTATCGCAAGCCTAGTTAGACTGTGCAGGCAAGTCCATTTTGACTGTCATATAAAAGATAGTCAAAATTGACACTTAGCCAAAATTGGACAAAGCCAGTATCGGAAACAGTCATATGCTTACGTTACCTATCTAGTCCCTGTCGCATAGTGAGAATCGGGCATAGCCCACATCTCAGCGTGTGTATGCACCTTTAGATGGAAGTCGATTGTTTCAACTCGAATCACAATATCATTCTTCACATATAAATAGGTGATATATAATGCTGCAGATAACAAAATAAAAAAATAAGAGAAAATAGAAGTACGGACGCACATCTCTTCCCTTTTAGTGGCTCGTTTTTATGAGTGGCTTTAGCGGCTCATTTCTATGGATAGTGTAGATATGTACAGTAACTTTCCCAAATTATTAAAAATGTCTCCACTATCTGTTCCCTTTCTAAAGTTACTTCAAACCAATCCATGCGTAACAGATAAAATGTTTTATTTTTATTGTTATTTACAACATGACGGCAAACATCTGGTTACTATGGATTACAGCACATTTTTTTTGACCACAGCTTTTCCTAAATGTCACGTATGCATAAGAATTCAGGCAACAATATTATTATGTTATTGATGTATCAAAATAATTTTGACCTGTATAGGTCAATGAACGGGTCACCCAGAATAATTGAAGCGGACCTTGGCCGGGACCCTTCTTCCGGCGGGGTGAGCATTCCTGTTGCTCATGGCGCCCTCTGCTGGCTGGCTCCAGCATACTCTGTAAGTCTGGCCGGCCATCAAAAAGGTCTGGGAGAGCACTGGATAGGTGTTCAGAGCGCATATGAACACTGCTCTCTAATTAAAACATACACTGAGACATTATATTTGCGCAGATCCTGTCAAGTTTTTAAGTGCTCATTATATGCCGTTATCGGTAAAATCACCACGCTTGTCTGGCTGCGATACCTGTGCTACAAAAATTAGGCATAGGCGCTTGTAAAGCTGGGAAATTGTAAAGGGTATATCAGTGAGACCAAAATAATGAAAAAATATATTCATTGTTTCCAAGAAATTAAATATATATGAAAAATGGTATATGCAGTTTAAGAACACACATTAACCTTGGGTTATATGAATGTAACTTGCACACAAAGAAAACCCTGAAAAGAGAGAATCTGCATCTTGAATCAATCCTGAATACATATAGAATGTCAGATCACTGCAGCCTTTCCTATGTGAATAGCATTAAACCTTGTTGAAATTCCCCTGCAGTTGCATCTGCTGAGTCTTTCTGTTACATTATCCAGCTTTTCAAAAAACTTGTGGACTTCAGCTGGGCTGTCCTAGATTAAACCTCAGATTCTAAAGTACTTTTAATGTCATTGTTTTGACCCCTAGGTGAGATTTTCTTTTCTATGGTTAGCGGTACATCATGTGCTGGGAGAGGAAGGAAATAGCTGACCTGCTTTCAGTGTATGGTAGTGCCAAGCAAAAAATATTATACTGAGGATACCCAAACTGTTAACAGTGACAGCGTTGGAACACGGTACCCTCCTTTTTGTATAGGAAATATAATAAATGCTCAAACCACACTTTAATATATTGTGGATTAAGTGATATACACAGTTATGATTTAATACCCTAGGGACATTGGAACCAGACACACAAAAAATGTTCCCATACGGGTTGTGGTGGCCATGCCAACAGAAAAGGAATCTGCGTTCAGTGTTAATATGAAAGTATCTGTGCCCTCTCATTCTTCTCGCTTTGTTCTGCTGTTCTGAACAAAGCATGTGCATTGACCTACTGAAAGCACCAAACAATTTATAGCCTGTGCCCTATTATAAAAGTGCCTTCCGAGCAAGGGTATAAGGACATCTGTCTCAAATAGCGAGCGATAGAAAATGTGGTGCATCCACTACAGTACCAGCAAAATGATGCGCACAGCACATTTTATAACTGGCTCAATGTCGGCACGCAGAAATGTACTTTGCTGGATTAACAGTTTTTGTGTTATTAAGTGCACATAATAAACATACATTATATGTAAACAATTGAAGGGGAAATACAAAGAAGGCTGAAATTAGAGGACGTATTACTTTTCTATAAAAATACTTAATACATTGACTTAAAGGAAGATCTCCATCTGCTTAATGGAAATGGATTCAGAACGACCTGGAAGAGGAAGGAGCCTGAAGAGGAAGCGATGGAGTTGTCAGAAACGCATCTACAGATGTGTCCTCATACAGTTTTGCGCCAGGTTCCGTGACACTCAGCTTGTGCTAAGTGTCTTTTTGCCCGGATTTGCGACTTAATCACAATGCGATGCAACAAACCCGCTCCACCAGACTGCACTAATTACTTTGATATGTGACACTTGTACATCTGTGTGCGACTGAGTCTGAATCTGTATGTGAAGTGAAATTATGCAGCGGACGCAGCATTTTTCACGCCCAGGTCCCTTGGTGCCTCGTATACAGATTCAGGCTCACAAACAGGTGTACGAGTGTCGCATATCAGATTAATCAGTGCAGTCTTGTTAAGCGGTTCTGTCACATCGCATTGCGACTGAGATGCAAGTCCGAGCTAAAAGACGCAATAAAGGATGGCACAAGACGTGTCACTGGTCACTCGCACCAGCTTCTCGCACTGCATGACGTATTGAGGCTAGGTATACTGCAAAGTATTTTAGTAAAATGTATTAATGTAATGTATTATATTTAATGGTTCACCTTTTAAATCAAAGCTTTATTTTGTTCTGTTTGGCTGTTGTGAAGTTGCATTATTAATGCTGTGCTTTTTATTCTTTTTTCCATTAAAGCGATCCATCCGATCATTTGCTAATGATGATCGCCATGTTATGGCAAAGCACTCCACAATATACCCCTCTCCAGAGGAGCTGGAAGCCGTCCAGACCATGGTGTCTACAGTGGAATGTGCCCTAAAGCATGTCTCAGACTGGATGGACGAGGACCATCAATGTGTGACAGTGGAGAATGACCTTCAACCTAAACAAGAGGACCAGGACGAAAGCTCCAAGTAAGACATGATTGATGTTGACTGGCTTTTATAGCCCACACATGCTGCGTAGTTACAAGCTTGCTGTACACACAAAAGCCAAGTTTATGACAATAAATAAAGTAACCATTAAATTGTGTTACAGTGAAGATCCCTTATACAGGCTTCCAATCTAGACCGTGGTTTGAAGCTTTGTATGCTGCATTTGTAAGTCTGATTCTTATTAATTTTGATATGCAGCAGTTTATTTCAGTTTGGCAGTGCTTACTGTCTGCAGACAACAAACCTAAAAGGGCATTTCTTCCTTTACTAAACTATGGGCAGATCAATTAATATCCTACGGGAAGGGTTTCAAAACTCCAGTCCTCAAGGAACCCTAACTTTGGCCAACCGGATTTTACAATCTTATAGGCCCTACACATTAGTCGATTTCACGGAACGATATGAACGTTCTCGTTCATATCGTTCAGTGTGTAGGCACCAACACTCGTTCATCGTTGGTGTCGGGACGTTTATGCATGCAGGCCAGTATGGACAATCTCGTCCATATTAGCATGCACTGCTATGGAGCCGGATGACGGGGGGAGTGAAGAAACTTCACTCCCCCTGCCGCCGGGTTGCCTTTCGACCGTATCCGCCGTCTGGCAACTCGGCGGCGGATCGCCGAGTGTGTAGGGCCTATTAGATGATTTTTGGTCTGAATCTGTGATCTGTGAACCCCATACATTGCAGATTTATTTACCCAATCATCTGCAAAATGTAAAATTGTCCCAATCGATTGCTGATGTATGGGGGCCTTTAGGTGGGTCCCTGAGAACTGGATATGGGAAACACTGTCCTAGAAGGTGATTTCAATTTGGAGCGATGTACCGCACTTGACCATTTGTTACAGTAGGCAATCTTCGCTAATTTTCCTGCAAACTTCACATTGGCTGCGAAGAACAATTAATGAAGATACTGATTGTAAAGTGCCTTTTACTTTCAGAGGCCTTTTTGTACACCATGAAGAATGAAATCCCCCACTAAGATCAATTGACATAATGTAAACCCATATCTTGTTGCTTAGAAGATACAGGTTCTTGACTGTAAGGAAAACTGTACATGGTGTAGTCAGGACATAATAGAAAATATCAGAACATTTTTTTTTTTATTAGAGAAGTCTAATAGTTTCATGGCTTATGGTCCTCAACAAATGTGTTGAAAATCTACGTGTGTTGAACAAATGTGTTGAAAATTTTGCAAACCTGCAACTGAAGCTTAATTAGGCCCTTTATTTCCTGTTGCTTTTGCAGTGAATATTCAAATGAGGTTTTTTTAATCTTTATCAGAGAAGAGAGAGAATTCTTAAGCAATTTAGTGAAAAATGCAAATCAATGGAGGCAGCCCATTTGTTTCCAGTGAGTCACTTCCAGACAGCGTACCTGGGACCATCTCACACCTGCACACTTTGCCATTTTTCTGCATATTGGCCCTCATTCCGAGTTGATCGGTTGCAAGGCGAATTTAGCAGAGTTACACACGCTAAGCCTACGCCTACTGGGAGTGTATCTTAGCTTCTTAAAATTGCGACCGATGTAATCGCAATATTGCGATTACAAACTACTGAGCAGTTTCTGAGTAACTTCAACCTTACTCTGCCTGTGCGATCAGTTCAGTGCTTGTCGTTCCTGGTTTGACGTCACAAACACACCCAGCGTTCGCCCAGACACTCCCCCGTTTCTCCAGCCACTCCTGCGTTTTTTCCGGAAACGGTAGCGTTTTCAACCACACACCCATAAAACGCTGTGTTTCCGCCCAGTAACACCCATTTCCTGTCAATCACATTACGATCGCCGGAGCGATGAAAAAGCCGTGAGTAAAAATACTATCTTCATTGTTAAATTACTTGGCGCAGTCGCAGTGCGAATATTGCGCATGCGTACTAAGCGGATTTTCATTGCGATGCGATGAAAAATACAGAGCGAACGACTCGGAATGAGGGCCATTGTACACTGTACATTTCAAGTTTGCTTAGCATGCTTTATAGTAATTCACATTTTCAAAGCTGCTCCTCCCTTATTCACTGGCCTTTACATTTCTTCTTCAACAGTGATGCCTTGCTGTAGTCTTTTGTCATACCATTCCCAGAAAGCAGCAGAAAAGCTGGTAAATGTGCTCCATACAGTATACTAGAGAAATACTCTGGTAGTGCGGAAATGGTTCCAGAATATGGAGTGCATTCACCGTCACTCTTCTGTACTACTATAGTGTAAATATCAAGTATAATGTAAACATTCAATGTTTGCCACTAAAACTTTATAGTACTAAAAGAAGAAGATGAAATAATACTGCAAGCAAGTTATTTACGAAAAATATAATTATTGAATCAGTGACTGATTACTTAAGGTGGGTACACACTGAGCGAATAGAGCCACGATGGGGGCATTCCTGATCAATGCGAACGACACATCGTTCCGTGTGAATGACAGATACTGATGGCGAGGCGCGCACTCACGGGTCGCTGGCGACTGCTACACTTCTTTTGAACACGCAAGAAGATCAGGGGGTGTTGTTAGCGATGCCATGCTGCCGAATGCCGCATGGCTCGCGCTGCCGTTCGTCGCTGCCGGTATCAGCAAGTGTGTGTGAACTTGCCAATGCTGGCCCCCCGCCGGGCTCGATGTGTCATTCAGTGAAACATTTGTGCCGTGTGTACTCCCCTTTAGCCATCTAAATGATAGATCCCTTTCCTCTTGTCTGGAACTTAATAACAGCATACAGTATGGTAGTAAGCATATAAATATGGTGGAAATCTATATTTTTTAAAGTAATATGAAGAGTCCTGGGAGTTTATTTACGAAGCGTTGGTTATAAAACCCAGCAAGCCATGGCTAGTAAAAGCATTGCGTTTAAATTTATATATATTTAAAAAGGGCAATCAGAACAACACAACTTTTTTGTTTTGTTTTTTATTAATTGTATTATTAGACTGGATAGAGTTCTGAATTGCTGGATGTCAAGAGGTTGCTAGAAGATATTTAATACCTTGAATAAGTCTATCTGTATAGAGAAACCTTTTTTTCCCTCATACATCCTAGAGGATGCTGGGGACTCCGTAAGGACCATGCGGTATAGACGGGATCCGCAGGAGACATGGGCACACTAAAAAGACTTTGACTGGGTGTGAACTGGCTCCTCCCTCTATGCCCCTCCTCCTCCAGTTAGACTCTGTGCCCAGGAGTGACTGGACACACACTAGGGGAGCTCTACTGAGTTTCTCTGGAAAGACTTTTGTTAGGTTTTTTATTTTCAGGGAGACCTGCTGGCTACAGGCTCACTGCATCGTGGGACTGAGGGGAGAGAAGTCAGACCTACTTCTTCTTAGTTCAAGGGCTCTGCTTCTTAGGCTACTGGACACCATTAGCTCCAGAGGGTTCGATCACTTGGTGCGCCTAGCTGCTTGTTCCTGGAGCCGCGCCGTCACCCCCCTCACAGAAGCCAGAAGAAAGAAGCCGGGTGAGTATGTGAAGATCAGAAGACTTCAGTGCTCCCACACACCAACAGCACTCACAGGGTGAAGGGCGCTGGGGGGGAGCGCCCTGGGCAGCAAGTTACTGATGGTCTCTCCACTGGCACAAGATCAATATTCGGTGCCCGGGCACCGTGTACGATACCCCCGTCAGTATATGCATAGCAGCGGTCACGCTGCGCGCCATTGCTTCCACACACCAACAGCTTTACAAGGGTGCAGGGCACTGGGGGGGGGGGGGGGCGGCGCCGCCGCGCCCTGGGTGGCAATATTTTACCTCAAATTAGGCTGGCATAGGCACTGTATACGGACCCCTACCAGCATAAAAATATATATTTATAACGGGGCTGAAGCGCGCCGAGAAGGGGCGGGGCTTAGCCCTCACAACAGATGTCGGCACCATTTTCTCAATGTCCCCGCCAAAAGCAATGTACACAGTACAAACGAGGGGGGGCACAGTTTGTTAGTGCTTTATAGAGGAAATATAGCACTATTTTAGAAATGGTCATCTAATCTTTGTGTTGTGCTTATATATCTGTGTGTTCCCTGTCAGATATACCCACTATAACATTTTAGTCCACATATGTCGACACAACCGGCTGTGGGGATCACTGTTGGCATCTCCGGCGCCTGTGGGTACTTGATTAGGTAGATGCAGTATCAGCTGGTCGGTAGTTGTATGCTTATCAAAAGTAAACACTGTATGGGAACCACAGTAGTAGGTGGGTGTCCCTGTCGGCATCAACTGTTATTACTGGTAAATTAACATGTGTAACAACCTTATACCTGTATATATATTTATGTGTATATGTATGGTAGGATTCCATGGGCCTGTAGCTCGAGCACAGAGATGGTAGTATATGTGGGGGAGTGTTATTAAAATTATTTATGTATACTACCCTCGTTCCCCTCGGGGTTGCAAAAATGTTATTTCTCTATCGTCCTAGTGGATGCTGGGGTTCCTGAAAGGACCATGGGGAATAGCGGCTCCGCAGGAGACAGGGCACAAAAAGTAAAGCTTTAGGATCAGGTGGTGTGCACTGGCTCCTCCCCCTATGACCCTCCTCCAAGCCTCAGTTAGATTTTTGTGCCCGGCCGAGAAGGGTGCAATCTAGGTGGCTCTCCTAAAGAGCTGCTTAGAAAAGTTTAGCTTAGGTTTTTTATTTTACAGTGAGTCCTGCTGGCAACAGGATCACTGCATCGAGGGACTTAGGGGAGAAGAAGTGAACTCATCTGCGTGCAGGATGGATTGTCTTCTTTGGCTACTGGACATTAGCTCCAGAGGGACGATCACAGGTACAGCCTGGATGGTCACCGGAGCCTCGCCGCCGGCCCCCTTGCAGATGCTGAAACAAGAAGAAGGTCCAGAATCGGCGGCATGAAGACTCCTCAGTCTTCTTAAGGTAGCGCACAGCACTGCAGCTGTGCGCCATTTCCTCTCAGCACACTTCACACGGCAGTCACTGAGGGTGCAGGGCGCTGGGAGGGGGGCGCCCTGGGAGGCAATGAAAACCTATTTCTCTATCGTCCTAGTGGATGCTGGGGTTCCTGAAAGGACCATGGGGAATAGCGGCTCCGCAGGAGACAGGGCACAAAAAGTAAAGCTTTTTCCGATCAGGTGGTGTGCACTGGCTCCTCCCCCCTATGACCCTCCTCCAGACTCCAGTTAGATTTTTGTGCCCGGCCGAGAAGGGTGCAATCTAGGTGGCTCTCCTAAAGAGCTGCTTAGAAAAAGTTTAGCTAGGTTTTTTATTTTACAGTGATTCCTGCTGGCAACAGGATCACTGCAGCGAGGGACTGAGGGGAGAAGGAGTCAACTCACCTGCGTGCAGGATGGATTGGCTTCTTGGCTACTGGACATCAAGCTCCAGAGGGACGATCACGGGTACAGCCTGGATGGTCACCGGAGCCACGCCGCCGGCCCCCTTGCAGATGCTGAAGACAGAAGAGGTCCAGAATCGGCGGCTGAAGACTCCTGCAGTCTTCAAAAGGTAGCGCACAGCACTGCAGCTGTGCGCCATTTTCCTCTCAGCACACTTCACACGGCAGTCACTGAGGGTGCAGGGCGCTGGGAGGGGGGCGCCCTGGGAGGCAAAATGATTACCTATAAAGGCTAAAAATACCTCACATATAGCCCTAGAGGCTATATGGAGATATTTAACCCCTGCCTGATTTCTCTAAATAGCGGGAGACGAGCCCGCCAGAAAAGGGGCGGGGCCTATCTCCTCAGCACACGGCGCCATTTCCTCTCACAGCTCCGCTGGTCAGGACGGCTCCCAAGTCTCTCCCCTGCACTGCACTACAGAAACAGGGTAAAACAGAGAGGGGGGGGCACATTTATGGCGATAATTTGATATAACAAAGCAGCTATAAGGGAGCACTTATTATAAGGCTATCCCTGATATATATATAGCGCTTTTGGTGTGTGCTGGCAAACTCTCCCTCTGTCTCCCCAAAGGGCTAGTGGGTCCTGTCTTCGTTAGGAGCATTCCCTGTGTGTCTGCTGTGTGTCGGTACGTGTGTGTCGACATGTATGAGGACGATATTGGTGTGGAGGCGGAGCAATTGCCAAATATGAGGATGTCACCCCCTAGGGAGTCGACACCGGAATGGATGCCTTTATTTATGGAACTACGGGATAGTGTCAACACGCTAAAGCAGTCGTTTGACGACATGAGGCGGCCGGAAAATCAATTAGTGCCTGTCCAGGCGACTCAAACACCGTCAGGGGCTGTGAAACGCCCTTTGCCTCAGTCGGTCGACACAGACCCAGACACAGGCGATGACTCCAGTGGTGACGGTGACGAATCAACCGTATTTTCCAGTAGGGCCACACGTTATATGATTTTGGCAATGAAGGAGGCGTTACATTTAGCTGATACTACAGGTACCACTAAACAGGGTATTATGTGGGGTATGAAAAAACTACCTATAGTTTTTCCTGAATCAGAAGAATTAAATGACGTGTGTAATGAAGCGTGGGTTGCCCCTGATAAAAAACTGATAATTTCAAAGAAATTATTGGCATTATACCCTTTCCCGCCAGAGGTTAGGGAGCGCTGGGAAACACCTCCTAGGGTGGACAAGGCGCTAACACGCTTATCTAAACAAGTGGCGTTACCCTCTCCTGAGACGGCCGCACTTAAAGATCCATCAGATAGGAGGATGGAAAATATCCAAAAAAGTATATACACACATGCAGGTGTTATACTACGACCAGCTGTAGCGACTGCCTGGATGGGCAGTGCTGGGGTAGTTTGGTCAGAGTCCCTGATTGAAAATATTGATACCCTGGACAGGGACAATATTTTACCGTCGTTAGAACAAATAAAGGATGCATTTCTTTATATGCGTGATGCACAGAGGGATATCTGCACACTGGCATCACGGGTAAGTGCTATGTCCATTTCGGCCAGAAGAGCTTTATGGACGCGACAGTGGTCAGGCGATGCGGATTCAAAACGGCATATGGAAGTTTTGCCGTATAAAGGGGAGGAGTTATTTGGAGTCGGTCTATCAGATTTGGTGGCCACGGCTACAGCCGGGAAATCCACCTTTCTACCTCAAGTCACTCCCCCACAGAAAAAGGCACCGACTTTTCAACCGCAGCCCTTTCGTTCCTTTAAAAATAAGAGAGCAAAGGGCTATTCATATCTGCCACGAGGCAAAGGTCGAGGGAAGAGACTGCAACACGCAGCTCCTTCCCAGGAACAGAAGCCCTCCCCGGCTTCTACAAAAGCCTCAGCATGACGCTGGGGCTCCTCAAGCGGACTCGGGGATGGTGGGCGGTCGTCTCAAAAATTACAGCGCGCAGTGGGCTCACTCGCAGGTAGATCCCTGGATCCTGCAGATAATATCTCAAGGATACAGGTTGGAATTAGAGACGGATCCACCTCGCCGTTTCCTGAAGTCTGCTTTACCAACGTCCCCCTCTGAAAGGGAGACGGTTTTGGAAGCCATTCACAAGCTGTACTCTCAGCAGGTGATAGTCAAGGTACCTCTTCTACAACAAGGGAAGGGGTATTATTCCACTCTTTTTGTGGTACCGAAGCCGGATGGCTCGGTAAGGCCTATTCTAAATCTGAAGTCCTTGAACCTGTACATAAAGAAGTTCAAGTTCAAAATGGAGTCACTCAGAGCAGTGATAGCGAACCTGGAAGAGGGGGACTTTATGGTATCCTTGGACATCAAGGATGCGTATCTCCACGTTCCAATTTACCCCTCACACCAGGGGTACCTCAGGTTCGTTGTACAAAACTGTCACTATCAGTTTCAGACGCTGCCGTTCGGATTGTCCACGGCACCTCGGATCTTTACAAAGGTAATGGCCGAGATGATGATTCTTCTTTGAAGAAAAGGCGTATTAATTATCCCATACTTGGACGATCTCCTAATAAGGGCGAGGTCCAGAGAACAGCTAGAGATGGGATTAGCACTGTCTCAAGAAGTGCTAAAACAGCACGGGTGGATTCTGAATATTCCAAAATCCCAGTTAATGCCGACAACTCGTCTGCTGTTCCTAGGGATGATTCTGGACACGGTTCAGAAAAAGGTTTTTCTCCCGGAGGAAAAAGCCAAGGAGTTATCCGAGCTTGTCAGGAACCTCCTAAAACCAGGAAAGGTGTCTGTACATCAATGCACAAGAGTCCTGGGAAAAATGGTGGCTTCTTACGAAGCAATTCCATTCGGCAGATTCCACGCAAGAATTTTCCAAAGGGATCTGTTGGACAAATGGTCAGGGTCGCATCTTCAGATGCACCTACGGATAACCCTGTCTCCAAGGACAAGGGTGTCTCTTCTGTGGTGGTTGCAGAGTCCTCATCTATTGGAGGGCCGCAGATTCGGCATACAGGATTGGATCCTGGTGACCACGGACGCCAGCCTGAGAGGCTGGGGAGCAGTCACACAAGGAAGAAACTTCCAGGGAGTATGGACGAGCCTGGAAACGTCTCTTCACATAAACATTCTGGAACTAAGAGCAATATACAATGCTCTAAGCCAGGCAGAACCTCTGCTTCAGGGAAAACCGGTGTTGATCCAGTCGGACAACATCACGGCAGTCGCCCATGTGAACAGACAGGGCGGCACAAGAAGCAGGAGTGCAATGGCTGAAGCTGCAAGGATTCTTCGCTGGGCAGAGAATCATGTGATAGCGCTATCAGCAGTGTTCATCCCGGGAGTGGACAACTGGGAAGCAGACTTCCTCAGCAGACACGATCTTCACCCGGGAGAGTGGGGACTTCATCCAGAAGTCTTCCACATGCTGGTAACCCGTTGGGAAAGACCAATGGTGGACATGATGGCGTCTCGCCTCAACAAAAAACTGGACAGGTATTGCGCCAGGTCAAGAGATCCGCAGGCAATAGCTGTGGACGCGCTGGTAACGCCTTGGGTGTACCAGTCGGTGTATGTGTTTCCTCCTCTGCCTCTCATACCAAAAGTATTGAGAATTATACGGCAAAGAGGCGTAAGAACGATACTAGTGGTTCCGGATTGGCCAAGAAGGACTTGGTACCCGGAACTTCAAGAGATGATCACGGAAGATCCGTGGCCTCTACCTCTAAGGAGGGACTTGCTTCAGCAGGGTCCCTGTCTGTTTCAAGACTTACCGCGGCTGCGTTTGACGGCATGGCGGTTGAACGCCGGATCCTAATGGAAAAAGGCATGCCGGAAGAAGTCATTCCTACTTTGATTAAAGCAAGGAAAGAAGTAACCGTGCAACATTATCACCGAATTTGGCGAAAATATGTTGCGTGGTGCGAAGATCGGAGTGCTCCGACGGAGGAATTTCAACTGGGTCGATTCCTACATTTCCTGCAATCAGGATTGTCTATGGGTCTCAAATTGGGATCTATTAAGGTTCAAATTTCGGCCCTGTCGATTTTCTTTCAAAAAGAATTGGCTTCAGTCCCTGAAGTCCAGACCTTTGTTAAGGGAGTGCTGCATATACAGCCTCCTGTGGTGCCTCCAGTGGCACCGTGGGATCTCAATGTAGTTTTGGATTTTCTAAAATCTCATTGGTTTGAACCACTAAATAAGGTGGATTTGAAATATCTCACTTGGAAAGTGACCATGCTTCTAGCCCTGGCTTCTGCCAGGAGAGTGTCAGAATTGGCAGCTTTATCTTACAAAAGCCCATATCTGATTTTCCATTCGGACAGGGCAGAACTGCGGACTCGTCCGCATTTTCTCCCTAAGGTGGTGTCAGCATTTCATCTGAACCAGCCTATTGTAGTGCCTGCGGCTACAAGTGACTTGGAGGACTCCAAGTTACTGGACGTTGTCAGAGCATTAAAAATATATATTGCAAGAACAGCTGGAGTCAGAAAATCTGACTCGTTGTTTATATTGTATGCACCCAACAAGATGGGTGCTCCTGCGTCTAAGCAGACGATTGCTCGTTGGATTTGTAGCACAATCCAACTGGCACATTCTGTGGCAGGCCTGCCACAGCCTAAATCTGTAAAGGCCCACTCCACAAGGAAGGTGGGCTCATCTTGGGCGGCTGCCCGAGGGGTCTCGGCATTACAACTTTGCCGAGCAGCTACGTGGTCAGGGGAGAACACGTTTGTAAAATTTTACAAATTTGATACTCTGGCTAAGGAGGACCTGGAGTTCTCTCATTTGGTGCTGCAGAGTCATCCGCACTCTCCCGCCCGTTTGGGAGCTTTGGTATAATCCCCATGGTCCTTTCAGGAACCCCAGCATCCACTAGGACGATAGAGAAAATAAGATTTTACTTACCGATAAATCTATTTCTCGGAGTCCGTAGTGGATGCTGGGCGCCCATCCCAAGTGCGGATTATCTGCATAAATTGTACATAGTTATTGTTAACTTATTCGGGTTATTGTTGTAGGAAGCCATCTTTCAGAGGCTCCGCTGTTATCATACTGTTAACTGGGTTTAGATCACAAGTTGTACGGTGTGATTGGTGTGGCTGGTATGAGTCTTACCCGGGATTCAAAATCCTCCCTTATTGTGTACGCTCGTCCGGGCACAGTACCTAACTGGAGTCTGGAGGAGGGTCATAGAGGGAGGAGCCAGTGCACACCACCTGATCGGAAAAAGCTTTACTTTTTGTGCCCTGTCTCCTGCGGAGCCGCTATTCCCCATGGTCCTTTCAGGAACCCCAGCATCCACTACGGACTCCGAGAAATAGATTTATCGGTAAGTAAAATCTTATTTTTTGGCTAAAAATACCTCACATATAGCCTCCGGGGGCTATATGGAGATATTTAACCCCTGCCAGAATCCGTTAAGAGCGGGAGACGAGGCCGCCGAAAAAGGGGCGGGGCCTATCTCCTCAGCACACAGCGCCATTTTCCCTCACAGAAAGGCTGGAGGGAAGGCTCCCAGGCTCTCCCCTGCACTGCACTACAGAAACAGGGTTAAAACAGAGAGGGGGGGCACTAATTTGGCGTTAGAAATATATAAAAAAGATGCTATAAGGGAAAACACTTATATAAGGTTGTCCCTATATAATTATAGCGTTTTTGGTGTGTGCTGGCAAACTCTCCCTCTGTCTCTCCAAAGGGCTAGTAGGTCCTGTCCTCTATCAGAGCATTCCCTGTGTGTGTGCTGTGTGTCGGTACGTGTGTGTCGACATGTATGAGGATGATGTTGGTGAGGAGGCGGAGCAATTGCCTGTAATGGTGATGTCACTCTCTAGGGAGTCGACACCGGAATGGATGGCTTATTTAGGGAATTACGTGATAATGTCAACACGCGGCAAGGTCGGTTGACGACATGAGACGGCCGATAAACAATTAGTACCGGTCCAGACGTCTCAAAAACACCGTCAGGGGTTTTGAAACGCCCGTTTACTTTAGTCGGTCGACACAGACACAGACAGGGACACTGAATCCAGTGTCGACGGTGAATAAACAAACGTATTCCTTATTAGGGCCACACGTTAAGGGCAATGAAGGAGGTGTTACATATTTCTGATACTACAAGTACCACAAAAGAGGGTATTATGTGGGATGTGAAAAAACTACCGTAGTTTTTCCTGAATCAGATAAATTAAATGAAGTGTGTGATGATGCGTGGGTTCCCCCCGATAGAAAATATGGGCGGTATACCCTTTCCCGCCAGAAGTTAGGGCGCGTTGGGAAACACCCCTTAGGGTGGATAAGGCGCGCACACGCTTATCAGAACAAGTGGCGGTACCGTCTATAGATAGGGCCGTCCTCAAGGAGCCAGCTGACAGGAGGCTGGAAAATATCATAAAAAGTATATACACACATACTGGTGTTATACTGCGACCAGCGATCGCCTCAGCCTGGATGTGCAGAGCTGGGGTGGCTTGGTCGGATTCCCTGACTAAAAATATTGATACCCTTGACAGGGACAGTATTTTATTGACTATAGAGCATTTAAAGGATGCATTTCTATATATGCGAGATGCACAGAGGGATATTTGCACTCTGGCATCAAGAGTAAGTGCGATGTCCATATCTGCCAGAAGATGTTTATGGACACGACAGTGGTCAGGTGATGCAGATTCCAAACGGCACAAAGGTGTATTGCCGTATAAAGGAAGAGGAGTTATTTGGGGTCGGTCCATCGGACCTGGTGGCCACGGCAACTGCTGGAAAATCCACCGTTTTTTACCCTAAGTCACATCTCTGCAGAAAAAGACACCGTCTTTTCAGCTTCAGTCCTTTCGTCCCTATAAGAGTCATATCTGCCCAGGGATAGAGGAAAGGGAAGAAGACTGCAGCAGGCAGCCCATTCCCAGGAACAGAAGCGTTCCACCGCTTCTGACAAGCTCTCAGCATGACGCTGAGACCGTACAGGACCCCTGGATCCTACAAGTAGTATCCCAGGGGTACAGATTGGAATGTCGAGACGTTTCCCCTGCGCAGGCTCCTGAAGTCTGCTTTACCAAGGTCTCCCTCCGACAAGGAGGCAGTATGGGAAACAATTCACGAGCTGTATTCCCAGCAGGTGATAATTAAATTAGCCCTCCTACAACAAGAAAAGGGGTATTATTCCACACTATATTGTGGTACTGAAGCCAGAAGGCTAGGTGAGACCTATTCTAAATCTAAAAAAATTTGAACACTTACAAAGGTTCAAATCAAGATGGAGTCACTCAGAGCAGTGATAACGAACCGGGAAGAAGGGGACTATATGGTGTCCCGAGACATCAGGGATGCTTACCTCCATGTCCCAAATTTGCCCTTATCACTAAGGGTACCTCAGGTTCGTGGTACAGAACTGTCACTATCAGTTTCAGACGCTGCCGTTTGGATTGTCCACGGCACCCCGGGTCTTTACCAAGGTAATGGCCGAAATGATGGTTCTTCTTCGAAGAAAAGGCGTCTTAATTATCCTTTACTTGGACGATCTCCTGATAAGGGCAAAGTCCAGGGAACAGTTGGAGGTCGGAGTAGCACTATCTCGGATACTGTTACAACAGCAGGGGTGGATTCTAAATATTCCAAAATCGCAGCTGATCCCGACAACAAGTCTCCTGTGCTTAGGGATGATTCTGGACACAGTCCAGAAAAAGGTGTTTCTCCCGGAAGAGAAAGCCAGGGAGTTATCCGAGCTAGTCAGGAACCTCCTAAAATCAGTGCATCATTGCACAAGGGCCATGGTAAAAAAATGGTGACTTCCTTCGAAGCAATTCCAGTCGGCAGATTTCATGCAAGAACTTTTCAGTGGGATCTGCTGGACAAATGGTCCGGATCGCATCTTCAGATGCATCAGCGGATAACCCTATATCCAAGGACAAGGGTGTCTCTCCTGTGGTGGTTACAGAGTGCTCATCTTCTAGAGGGCCGCAGATTCGGCATTCAGTTTTGGATGTTGGTGACCACGGAGGCCAGCCCGAGAGGCTGGGGAGCAGTCACACAAGGAAAAAATTTCCAGGGAGTGTGATCAAGTCTGGAGACTTTTCTCCACATAAATATAGCTAAGGGTAAATTTATAATGCTCTAAGCTTAGCAAGACCTCTGCTTCAAGGTCAGCCGGTATTGATCCAGTGGGATAAAACATCACGGCAGTCGCCCACGTAAATAGACAGGGCGGCACAAGAAGCAGGAGGGCAGTGGCAAAAACTGCAAGGACTTTTCGCTGGGCGGAAAATCATGTGATAGCACTGTCAGCAGTGTTTCATTCCGGGAATGGAAACTGGGAAGCAGACTTCCTCAGTAGGCACGACCTCCACCCGGCAGAGTGGGAACTTCATGGGGAAGTTTTCCACATGATTGAAAACCGTTGGGAATTACCAAAGGTGGACATGATGGCGTCCCGTCTGAACAAAAAACGGGACAGGTATTGCGCCAGGTTAAGAGACCCTCAGGCAATAGCTGTGGACGTTCTGGTAACACCGTGGGTGTACCAGTCGGTGTATGTGTTCCATCCTCTGCTTTTCATACCTAAGGTACTGAGAATTATAAGACGTAGAGGAGTAAGAACTATACTCATGGCTCCGGATTGGCCAAGAAGGACTTGGTACCCGGAACTTCAAGAGATGCTCACAGAGGACTTATGGCCTCTGCCGCTAAGAAGGGACTTGTTTCAGCAAGTACCATGTCTGTTCCAAGACTTACCGCAGCTGCGTTTGACGGCATGGCGGTGGAACGCCGGATCCTAAGGGAAAAGGCATTCAGGAAGAGGTCATTCCTACCCTGGTCAAAGCCAGAAAGGAGGTGACCGCACAACATTATCACCACATGTGGCGAAAATATGTTGCGTGGTGTGAGGCCAGGAAGGCCCCACGAAGAAATTTCAACTCGGTCGATTCCTGCATTTCCTGCAAACAGGAGTGTCTATGGGCCTCAAATTGGGGTCCATTAAGGTTCAAATTTCGGCCCTGTCGATTTTTGTTCCAGAAAGAATTGGCTTCAGTTCCTGAAGTCCAGAAGTTTGTCAAGGGAGTATTGCATATACAACCCCCTTTTGTGCCTCCAGTGGCACTGTGGGATCTCAACGTAGTTCTGGGATTCCTCAAAACACATTGGTTTAAAACCAGTCAAATCTGTGGATTTGAAGCATCTCACATGAAAAGTGAACATGCTCTTGGACCTGGCCTGGACCAGGCGAGTGTCAAATTGGTGGGTTTTTTCTCAAAAAAGCCCATATCTGTTTGTCCATTCGGACAGGGCAGAGCTGCGGACTCGTCCCCAGTTCTCTCCCTAAGGTGGTGTCAGTGTTTCACCTGAACCAGCTTATTGTGGTGTCTTGCGCCTACTAGGGACTTGGAGGACTCCAAGTTGCTAGATGTGGTCAGGGCCCTGAAAATATAGGTTCCAGGACGGCTGGAGTCAGGAAAACTGACTTGCTGTTATCCTGTATGCACCCAACAAACTGGGTGCTCTTGCTTCTAAGCAGACTTTTGCTAGTTGGATGTGTAATACAATTCAGCTTGCACATTCTGTGGCAGGCCTGCCACAGCCAAAATATGTAAATGCCCATTCCACAAGGAAGGTGGGCTCATCTTGGGCGGCTGCCCGAGGGGTCTCGGCTTTACAACTTTGCCGAGCGGCTATTTAGTCAGGGGCAAACACGTTTGTAAAATCCTACAAATTTGATAACCTGGCTAAGGAGGACCTGGAGTTCTCTCATTCGGTGCTGCAGAGTCATCCGCACTCTCCCGCCCGTTTGGGAGCTTTGGTATAATCCCCATGGTCCTTTCAGGAACCCCAGCATCCACTAGGACGATAGAGAAAATAAGAATTTACTTACCGATAATTCTATTTCTCGGAGTCCGTAGTGGATGCTGGGCGCCCATCCCAAGTGCGGATTATCTGCAATACTTGTACATAGTTACAAAAATCGGGTTATTATTGTTGTGAGCCATCTTTCAGAGGCTCCGCTGTTATCATACTGTTAACTGGGTTCAGATCACAGGTTGTACAGTGTGATTGGTGTGGCTGGTATGAGTCTTACCCGGGATTCATAAATCCTTCCTTATTGTGTACGCTCGTCCGGGCACAGTATCCTAACTGAGGCTTGGAGGAGGGTCATAGGGGGAGGAGCCAGTGCACACCACCTGATCCTAAAGCTTTACTTTTTGTGCCCTGTCTCCTGCGGAGCCGCTATTCCCCATGGTCCTTTCAGGAACCCCAGCATCCACTACGGACTCCGAGAAATAGAATTATCGGTAAGTAAATTCTTATTTTTGCCTGGTTACTACTCCCTGCTGTCGACGAATACTAGGTTTTCTGTCGACCTTAATGTTTGCTGGTAGATCCACACCTGGGGCATTCAGTACATGGTCATACACATTCAGAACACCTTAATGTCACTAGGGGGGTGGTATTCATGTGACCGCCGGTCATCTGACCGACAGTCACATGACCTCCTCCGTGAGCCCGACGGCTCACTATCCCGATGTTCGGCATGCCGACCAACAGGGACTATTTCCACTCGTGGGTGTCCACGACACCCATAGAGTGGGAATAGAACCCGTGGCGTGGCGAGCGCAACGAGCCCGCAAGGGGCTTGCTGCACTCGCCCCTCCCCGCCAGGATCCCGGCGTCGGTAAGGTGACCGGCGGTCAGGAGACCGCCGGTCACCAGTACTACACCCCACTAGGGACCCGTAGGTCCCGGACAATCCGCTTATATGTATGAAAGACATAGATATATAAATATAAATAAATATATATATATATATATATATATATATATATATGTGTGTATATATATATATATATATATATAATTTAGGAGATGTGTGTAATTGTGTATTACATTATGTATATTCATATTATGATTTATAATGAATGCTGCAGTATTCCTTTTTCATGTGCTGGTTGCTCTGTTAATAAAGCTCTAGGTCGGCCGTGACGAGTTGGTTTCAGATCCTCCCAAGGAGTCCGAATGTTTATTCTTTTCCCGCCGCGGATAGAATACTATGAAAGTCAACTCCTGGTCGACACGGTGCCCTGTCACAAAGGATCGCATACAGGAAGCTAAGTGATATTTTATTTCTATGCTTTGGGCTTTTGCATTACATGCACATGAGGGAGTGTTTATATTCGGAAAGGCATCCGATAGAATTACCCTAAAGAGAGAGGGGATGTTTCTTTTGTTGATTCTTCTCTATAACATTGCGGCAGGCAGCCGTGCGTATACAGGAGGTGTGGCCGGGGGAATGCTGAGGCTGACTCTGAGAGATACTGGAGTTTTTCCCGGTGACTGTGTACCGCTTTTTGGGGATGCCTCAGTTCAGGCATTCTCGGCGGATACTGCTGGTGAGTCTAACTTCGTGAGTTAGTCTCCTTCACAACGGTTGGTGACTCATTCTTTTGTGGGATGCAGTCGTTTTAACCGTTCGATGCCGTTCTTTTTTCCTTTTCTGTGCAGACAGTGGACGGTGAAAAGGTAAGAGTTCTGCAGCCTTGTGTGGTTCGCAGAAGCGGATGTCGTTTTCTGTATCTACCACATCCACCACATGTCCCTGAGTCTATCTGGCTGGAGCTCACTCCGGTAGGAAACTCGTCTACTACTTTTCAGTCAATCCGGGAATAGACTAGAACCTGTGAGTTAATTATAGAATCCAAAGGGAGGACTTTCTGGTGTTACAGATGTTTCCCCGCACTGATTTTTCTAATAGATCTTACCGTTTCCCCTCTGGAAGGGGAGGTAGTACGCGACGCCATACCAGAGGTGCGTCAGGTTCAGGGCATTGTCCTGCTGTCCCTGGTTTAAACAAAAAAAAAGTAAGAGGTTTAAATGCGTTGTTCTCTGCATTCAGATTACCTGGGTGGATACTCAGGATTGTCTTTGCCATTTCACCGGAGTGATGGCAGTGGGGATGGTATTCTTTTAATAATAAGAGCCATGGATGTTCTGTACCGGGACACACTCCTGATTAAGGCGAGGTCAAGACACAGGTGGTGCAAATCGTTGTTTTCTCTCTGTCTGTTTTTCAACACAGGGGAAGGCTGTTGTTCCCAACGACGCAGGCGTTGGAGGTGTGTATCAGAATAAATACAGAACGGTTGAAGTTCTGTGTGTTCCTGTGGAAAGATCTGAGGACCCGGAGTCGGATCAGATTTGCAGTGACAATCCATCAATTTGTTCCGTTGATGAAGAAGATTGGTGCGGCCTAAGAGGCTTTTTCGGTGAGCTGGTCAAATGCCAGACTGGTTTTCACGGGGCCAATTGGAGATGTGGTCCGGGTCTCACCTACGCATGCACTGGAATATAATCCTAATGGCCAGGTTTTCCCTCCTGTGGTGTCTGCTCAGTTCTCACCTCCTAGTGGGACAAAGGTTCGGAATACAGGATGAGATACTGGTGTCCATGCATGCAGATCTCCGAGACTGGGGAGCAGTCCGTGCAAGGGAAATATTTCCAGAGGAAAAGGTCAAGCTGGGAAGCTGGTCGGCAATAAGTTTTCTTGAATTAAGAGCTATTTTCAAGGAACATATGCTTCGTGATCTGCCCGTGTTAATTCTGTCGGACGACTTGACAGCAGTGGTGTAAGTAAGCCGCTAGGGCAGAACAAGGAGAAAAGCGGCGATGGCAGATGCCGGAAAAAGTTTTCCGCTGGGTGAAAAGACTGGTAAACGCTATATTGGCAGTCTTCGTTCCGGATGTGAACGACGGAAACTTAGATTCCTCCTGTAGACGCGATCTCCATCTGGGAGAAATATGGTCCGTCATTGAGAAGTTTTCACTGAAGCGACAAGTCTTTGAGGAGTGCCTCCATTGGACATGTTGACGTCTTGCCTCAACGAGAGATCTCAGTAATATTGTTCCAAGACACTCAAGCTATAGCAGTGGACGTCCTCGGGGCACCTTGTGTGTTTTTCAATTGGTCTATGTGTCCCCTCAGTTTTCACTCTTTTGAAGGTGATAAACGTAAGTAGAACAAAGGTTCAGGTGATCCTCATTGTTCCGGTCTAAACGAGGAGGGCTTGGTATCCAGTTCTTCAGGATTTACTCATAGAAGATCTCTGGCTTCTTCCTCTACGTGAGGAACTGTTACAACAAGATTCGGGCGTGTATCAAGACTTACCGCGGCTGCGTTTGACGGCGTGGCGGTTGAACGCCATATCCTACCCAGAAAAGAATATTCCCAGTGAAGTCGTTCCACACTTCTTCGGGCTAGATAAGAAGTAACGACAAAGCCTTACCACCGTGTTTGGAGAAAATGTTTGTCTTATTGTGAATCCAAGTTGGCTACTACGGAAGGTTTCAGCTGGCTCGTTCTGCTCCATGCTTTGCAAGACGGTGTGGGTGCAGGCCTAAAGTTAAATTCCATTTCAGTGCGGTTTTGGCCTAATAAATTTTCTTTCGAGAAAGAATTGGCAACCTTTCCGGAAGTTCGGTCCTTCGAGGAAGGAGTACTGCACATCCAACCTCCATTGGCACCGTGGGACCTTGACGTGGTGTTGCGTTTTCCTGTGTCAAACTGTTGGAACCTCTATGAAAGGTTATGTTAAGAATTCCCTTTTGGAGAGTGGTCATGCTTTTGGCTTTGGCGTCCGCAGGGTGGATGTCGGAAGTAGCGGCTGGGTCTCACAAGAGCCCCTGTTTGATCATCCAGGTGGATAGAGCGGATTTGAGAACTCTGATAATAGTTCTGCCAAAAGTTTTTTTTCGATGTTTCGCAGAAACCTGCTTATTTGATGCCTGTGGTTGCTTAAGCATTGGCTGATTCAAGGTCTCTCGACGTAGTCAGGGCTTTGAATATTTCTGTCACCAATTTGGCTCAGATCGGGGAAACAGAGGCTCTGTTTGTCCGGTTTGCCCCAGCGTGATTGGGGCTTCTGCGTCTATGCAGTCTGTTATACCCTGGATCTGTGATACGATTGAGCGTGCTCGTTCTACGGCTGGTTTGCCGTTGCCGAAGTCTGTGGAGACCCATTCTGCTAGGAAGTTGGGCTCTTCGTGGGCGGATGCCCGAGGAGTCTCGGCGGTTCAGATTTGTCGAGCGGTTACTTGGTCGGGTTCAAACACTTTTGTTAAGCTCTACAAGTTTGATACCCTGGCTGATGGAGACCTCATGGTTGCTCAATCGGTGCTGCAGAGTCGTCTGCACTCTCCCTCTCGGTCTTGAGCTTTGGTATAAACCCCATGCTCCTTACGGAGTCCCCAGCATCCTCTAGGACGTATGAGAAAATAGGATTTTACCTACCGGTAAATCCTTTTCTCTTAGTCCGTAGAGGATGCTGGGCGCCCGTCCCAGTGCGTACTGTCTCTGCAGTTATTGGTTATGGTTACACTCTTGTGGTTCTTTTTTGTCAGGCTGTTGCTGACGTTGTGAATGTCAGGGCATGCGGTGTCTTATTATCGGTTGTGTTGACACACTGGTTGTGTTACATATTCTCTCAGCATGGGGCTGTGTATTGTTCATGCCGTTGGCTGGTATTCTATTGAATGCCACGTTCTACGGTGTGTTCGTGGTGTGAGCTGGTATGACACTCACCGTGTTTGCACAATAAATTCTTTCCTCGAAATGTCTCCCTGGGCACCGTTTTCTAACTGAGGTCTGGAGGAGGGGCATAGAGGGAGGAGCCAGTAAACACCCAGTCAAAGTCTTTTTAGTGTGCCCATGTCTCCTGTGGATCCCGTCTTTACTCCATGGTCCTTACGGAGTCTTCAGCATCCTCTACGGACTAAGAGAAAAGGATTTACTGGTAGGTATTAAAATCCTATTTTTTCCTTTTCACTTTTCCAATTATAGTATATGCTTTGCAACTCCAAGAAAGGTCGGTCTTTATCTTCTATAGTCATCTGTAATACCCCTTTCAGACTGACAATAGCCGGGTTGCACCCGCGAATGTGTACACAGGTGCTTCCCAGGTGCGACCCGGCTTGAGACCCATTTCAGACTTGCGGCCCGACCCGGCATATTGCCGGGTTGTTGACGTCTCCGGTGATGCTACCGGAGGCTGTGCTTGGAGATAATCATCTCCAAGCACTGCCTCCTCCTATGCAGAGAACGGGTGCCGGGTCGCCCTGACCCGGCATACCCGTTCACACTACACCGCATCCTGGGACTATCCCATATTCAACCCTGGGCGAATCCTGGGATGAAATGCCGGGATATTCTTACAGGACCCTTTCACACTGAGCAAATTCCCGTGTTGATGCGCGTTCATGTGCAGTAACCCGTGAAATATTTGTCAGTCCGAAAGAGTTATAACTTGCCATTATGCTTCTGCTGTCTCCCTTTTATTTCTTTGCCTTGTTCCAGAAAATCTTTTAAGGCTCTATTTATTAACATGGGCCACAACCGGCGGTATCTTTCATTTTGTACTTCTGCTTCTCTAAATGATACAAACGTAGATGCCACCAATACTCATCATCATCAATCCTTACCCTTCTTGGGATTTTTTTTTATTTTTTTTTATATCATCGGCCAGAAGTCTTATTCTGCCAGAAAAAGGTCAACGCAAAATGCACATGAGCAACTCCTGTACACGCATGTGCATTGTTGATTAATCTGGCTGGTTTCCAGAACAGCCGGAGAGCTCACAGGACTGGCTCATCAACAACACTGCTGGGAGATGGAATCAGGCCCGCCTGTGTTGCAGAGAAAATAGAGCACTTCTGGAGTATTGGAACCTTTGAGTGAACCTCTCAGACTGAAGAATCAAAACAGAGTTTAAACGTTACTTTAGCATACCTCCCAACTGGGACAGTCCCGCTAATTGGACACTATACCTCTGTCCCTCCCGCGGGTCGCAGTTGGGAGAGATAGTGATCACAGCTCCTCTGCAATGCAGCCGGTGATCACACTGAATAGAGGACATGCACATGCGCACGGCAACTATCAGCACAAGGAGGGGGAGTCGAGGGCTGTCCAGCACCTCGTGGAGCGATGGACATGTCCCCAAAATGACAAAAACGAGGGTCGTGGCATTAGACCACGCCCCCTTACTGTGAGACCCGTCCCTCTACCTGAAGCTCCTCCCCCTTTTCAGCCACGTCCCGATTCAGAAGAGACAGAAGTTGAGAGGTATGACTTTAGGTTAAGTAGCTAGAAAGGAAAACTCTGAATTGGTGCTTTCAGTCACTAGAAAACCTTTACAAAGATTAATAAACCATGCCAATGGTTCACAGTAAGCCGATAGTATCTAGTATCTAATTATAACAGGGCTTGACAAATCCAGGTCGCCATGTCAACCAGATATTGGTGCCTGGAGATCAGGGCCAGGTACACGGTGAGGAGGGTTCTGTGCCGGGTAGCCAAAGAAATATCGCCGACAGCATTTCAAATGTGGCACCGCCGCCAGCCAATCAGGAGCAGTGGCACTGCACGGCGGAACAGCAGCCAATCAGGAGTAGTGGCTCCTGATTGGCTGCCGGGCTGCGAGCTCCGATTGGTTCGTGAGCCGGCGCCACATTTAAAATGGTTGCCCACCTGCACTTGGCTGCCCACCGCTCTGCCTGGCTGTCCCCATCATGCTCAATGTCTGGTTCCGCTGCAGTTGCTGCCCTGCATTCCTGCTGCTGGGCCTTCATCTGCAAGCTGTCCCGCAGACTATCTATCTGTGAGACACACTCCCCTGAATCTTCATTGTGACTGGGCTGCTTTTAGAGGGCTCCGGATGCCCTCCTACTGCAGCCTTCATAGTGAGGAACTCCCATAACAAATCCTCAGGCCACAGTGAGTACCAGCACTGTACCACCTCTGTCAGTTTTGTTTTTTGTTAATTTGGATCTGGCTTATTCAGTGTTTTTTTTTTGTTTTTTTTTGTGGATGTGGCTTTTTCAGTGTTTGTGGATCTCGTGCAGCTCTGGAGCTTAGCTGCTCAGTAGTATGTGTGTGTTGGGGGGGGGGGGTATTGTTTGCTGGGGGCACACTAGCTGCACAGTGATGTGGCTGCGAAGGCTGGGGGGACAGTGATGGTTCATTTGGGACGGTGATGTCTGGCTCGTACGCTTTTTTCCTGGTCCCTACATTTTAGAAAAAAATTTCAAGCATTGAATTATAATCATATTAATAAAATAAATGAACATGAATAAATAGTATACATTACAAACAGAAACAAGTACAGATGTGTCCACTTACATCTAGCCTTCCTGCACGTTAAAGAGCTCTTCTAGTCACACCATGCTATGTCGTGACTTGGTAGCCGAGTGTCTTATTGTGCAGCTTTTTCTGATGCTGATAGAATGCACAAGCAGCTTTTGTTGATTACAATGATATGCGGCATGCCTATATTCCGTGTGTGACCGCAGCTGTATCTGCATACAAAATGCTACGTTACAGTGATTTCCTAGAAAATGCTAGTAAAGTACCATTTCGTATTGAGATAGTCGTAGATGTGCAGAGAATATATGCATGCTGTATAGCGTTGTGAATAAAACGCACTTTTGTAAAAAAAAAAAGCCTGATGCTAACTGAGATGCATGTGACCTGTCGGCCCACTCATGCCAGGTCTCTTCTACTACATGGCGTATTGAGGCAAGATGTATGAGGACACATCTGTAAGGTACATTAAAATTCCACTCTTGTAGTTCGACACTTTGTTGCAGTTGTATAATTCCAG
Source organism: Pseudophryne corroboree (assembly GCF_028390025.1). Lineage (NCBI taxonomy): Eukaryota > Metazoa > Chordata > Amphibia > Anura > Myobatrachidae > Pseudophryne > Pseudophryne corroboree. The sequence continues at coordinate 101,704,000 of NC_086451.1, read as the reverse complement.
TACTGGGTGTCAAGGGATATCTAAGTCTTCTTCTCTGAATCTACAAAGTTACCACGAATGCGCAGACAGAGTTTAAGTATCACGGGCTGACAGCAAGCTCATGAATTCGCAATAATGATTCCGTATAATACACAGTTAAGTAAATATTAAATCAATCTTCCTTCTACCCGGGGCCGGGACCGGTTCGAAAGGAAGTAGTCCTTACTAATGTCCTTTTCTCCGACTGGGTCCACAGGTTATCCACAGGATAACATTGGGGATATGCCGGAGCGACATCGGAAATGACACCAAATAGTCACAAGCTTTCTGGCCTCCCAGGATGCATCGGGGCTCCTCCATATAATCCCGCCCACCGACTCAGTCAAATCGTTTTTTTGTTTGGTGCAGCAGGAGCCGGACCATGGTCACAGGGCTGCTGTTAAAGCAGCCCTAAGCTTTTATTTTATTTTTATAGTCTTACTATGTTTTGAGTTATCTTTCTTAACAGCGTCTTAAACGCATGCTAGAAAGAGTCGCTCCAACAACTCTTCACCGGGTCGCAACAATGCTTACCTTCGGGTATTAGTGCTGTCTCGGCGGGCATCTGCGACGGATGTTCTAGCAGGTCCAGCAGGCGTTACCAGGCTGTGGCCGGAGCATGGGGAGTAGGTAAGGCATCGGTTCCACTTACTAGGGGATTCCGGACACAGCTGCACTGTATTGGAGACTACAAACAGTGGTTGATGCGCCGCCACTCTTAAGTGCTCCAGCGCTATGCTTTAAGGATCATAGGCGCCAGGACTAGGTTGAGGCCGCGATCCTTGGAGTTTATCAGCAGGGGGAGTCAGGCGCTTTCCTGGTCGCCCCTCCCCCCAGTTCATGACCAGTTTCCGTGCGTCTCCCGTCCATGAACTGATGACCTCACTTCCGTCTCAGACGCTACCATGAGGGTACTTGGTCGCAGCTTAGGCCGCTGCGGTTGTGTACACTAGAGTTGCCGCCGAGACCGGGTCGCAGACAGGTGCGTCTGCATACACTCATCGTTCACTGAGTGTCTGTGTCCGTTATCAGTTACCGGAGCGGCAGTGTACACTAGTAGCGTCTGAATCCACTCAGCGTCTTTTGAGCATATTGATCGATCTTGGAAGTGGGGTGAGTCTCCCTGTATCCCACTCTACTGAGTAAAGGTTATACAGTACTAAGATTCTATCTACTTGTTAGTATGAATAGTTAATTTTGGTACACAATGCATATGAGGCCTGTAAAGTACTGTTGTTTTCTGCATATTATGTCTGAAAAACTTGTTGTAATAGCTGTTTAAAAACAGAAATACAGTAATTGTACTCCTACATACTAGAAAAGTATTTTTGTGGTTGATTATATTCTCATATGACAATTTTTAACATGTGACTGACTGCTAGTGTGATTGCTGACTTTTATGTTTGTCGGTATTGTTTCTGAACCTCAATTCAGGTGCACGGGTTGTGGTCAGATTGATATCACTTCTATATCTATATAGGTGATTTTCAGTCACAGAGAGTGTAGTATTTGTAAATAAAACAAATTATTTACCATGTCTGTGAGCGGCAAAAGACGAGGATACTTTATCAGGGACTTCTACACCCTTAACATGCTTATCTGGTAAAAGGATTTTGCATGGAATAGCCCAGTATCTTACTTATGAGGGGCAACGCCCTGCAAGAAGGGATGTGGTAGCACAGACCTTGTCTACAATAGCTGACAGATTAGCACCTGCAGTTCCACCCCCGGGAATAGGTTACACTATTAACCCATACATGCAGCTCCCTTCTTATGGTTTGGTTCCAGCAGCTTCTACAAGTAGCCAGGCTATTAAAACCAGTGTAGATACATCCATGTTACAGACTACACAAAATTATACAACAGATGAGGATACAGTGTATTCAAATACCCCATATGATGATCAGTCGGAGGGTTTCAGCTTAGAGGGTATAGTAGCTGAGCTTATTGATGCCATGAAGGCTAGTCTGTCTCTAAAGGAATCAGCCAAAGCAGTGTCAAAATCTAAAGCACCTATGTTTAAACGTCCAAAAACAGTTAGGACTGAATTTCTAGAGTCAGAAGATCTGACGGAAATGATGGAAGGACCTTGGGCTACACCCAATAAAAAGTATAAGATTCCGAAAAAATGGGATTCTTACTATCCTTTTCCAGCTGCGGACTGTTCAAAAAGAGAAGTGCCTCCTAAAGTAGATGCACATGTTGTGCGACTTGTGCGTAAATCTATTTTACCATTGCCATCTACCTCACTGAATGATGTCACAGATAGAAGAGTAGATGGTTTCTTGAAAAACATTTTTTCTCTGTCAGGGTCTGTTGTAAGGCCAGCTATGGCTTCAGCCTGGATGGCGAAAGCAGTGGTAGAATGGGCGGAGGAACTAGAGAGTGGCCTCTCTGCTTCTACCTGGGAGCAGGTGTCTCATCTAGGCTGTATAAAACAAGCTGCACAATATTTGGAAGAAGCAGCAATTGATATAGGTACGATTGCTTCTAAAGCATCAGCCTTGACGGTAGCCGCTCGCAGAGCAATTTGGCTACGTACTTGGAAAGCGGATGCAGAATCCACGAAAGTTTTGGAAGCTCTGCCTTTCGCTGGTGATATTCTGTTTGGAAAACAATTGACAGATATTCTAGAATCGGAAGCTGCATCCAAGAAGGTCAGGTTTCCGGCTAGTTATAACCCTAAGCCTAGGGGTTCGAAATTTCGGCCATTTCGATGGCAAGGCAGAGCAAAAGGGAAAGAGGAATTTAAGCAACCCCAGTTCAATAAATCAACTAGGGGTAGGAAGCAATGGGCCAATAGACGCCCAGCTTCCAAACCAGAACAGAAGCCATCAGTCTGAGGGTGCGGGCCTCCGCCTGGAGGACTCCAGGGTTGGGGGCCGACTCCTTCACTTTGCACACACATGGCATCAGTAGACGACAGATGCTTGGGTGCGGAAGGTGGTATATCTCGGTTATGTTTTCCCTTTCAAGAGGCAGCCTCCTCAAAGGTTTTTTTTTTTGCACCAGCCCGTCTCGTATAGAGTCGAAGGCCAACGACCTGCAAGAAGCAGTTCAGAAATTGCTTCAGTCTGGGGTAATTATCCCAGTTCCCCACACACAATGGGGACAGGGTTTTTACTCCAATCTATTTGTGATTTAGAAGCCAAATAAGTCATTCTGACCAATTCTCAATCTCAAAATGTTGAACAAATACATTTGGGCTCCAAGGTTCCACATGGAAATGTTACATTCCATAATTTTGGCTATGGAACTAGCAGATTACATGATATCTTTGGATATACAGGATGCTTACCTACATGTGCCCATAGCACGATCCCATCAGTGTTACCTTAGGTTTGCCATCTTCAGCAACATTTTCAGTTCCAGGCTTTGTCCTTTGGGCTAGCGACAGCCCCCAGGGTATTTACCAAAATTATGGTGGTTATGGCAGCTTATCTCCGCAAACCGGGGATAATATTTTTTCCATACCTCAATGATCTTTTAATCCTGGCACAATCCCAGGAATTACTCTTGAGCTATCTCCAACAGACGATAGTCTGTCTACAAGGACACGGATGGCTCATAAATTGGGAAATATCGTCTCTGAATCCGTCACAACGGATGGTTCATTTGGGGGCCATATTGGATTCAAGTCTACAAAGAATAGTTTTACCTTGGAAAAAGATATCCAAGGTGCAAGAATGACTCAGGAGTTTTTACACAGACCATATCAGTCCATGCAGCAATGCGACTGATGGGTCTGATGGTGTCAACATTCGACATGGTGGAATATGCACAATTCCACTCCAGACCTCTACAACACTTCATTCTGACCAGATGGAACGGAAGACATCAGACAATAAAAAGACAGATGATAAAGCTTCCAGTAAACGTAAAAATGTCATTAACCTGGTGGCTTCAGATGGACCATCTAGACACGGGGAGACCCTTTTGGATAACAGATTGGCAAGTCCTGACAACAGATGCCAGTCTTCAGGGCTGGGGAGCGGTGTTCGAAAGTTTCTGGTTCCAGGGAAAATGGACCATGAGGGAAAGTTGCCTGCCAATAAATCTGTTGGAAATGAGGGCCATATATATATGGCTCTGGTTCAGGCAAAGGACATTATGCAAGGAAGACCAGTCCAGATCCGCTCAGACAATGCAACAGCAGTAGCGTACCTCAATCATCAGGGAGGAACTCACAGCAAAAGGGTTAATGGAGGAAGTAACTCACGTACTAAGACGGGCAGAACTCCATCTTCCGGCATTGTCCACAGTGTTTGTTCCAGGAGTGCTGAACTGGGAAGCGGACTTTCTCAGTCGACACTCCTTTCAGGAAACCGAATGGGCGTTACACCCGGAGGTGTTTCAGACTCCAGTAAACAGATGGGGTCTGCCAGAGTTAGATCTCTTGGCGTCCCATCTGAACAACAAAGTTCCGATATATGGGTCAAAGACAAAGGATCCCGGGGCGATCCTTGTAGATGCACTGTCAGAGAAATGGGAATTTCATCTGGCATATCTGTTTCCTCCAATCTCTCTGTTACCCTGGGTGGTGAGGAAAATAAAGCAAGCAAAGGGGGCTATAATTGTAATAGCCCCAGCTTGGCCCAGAAGGCATTGGTACACAGATCTACTAAGGATGTCCGTGGAAGCTCCAATACAGCTCCCTCAACGTCCAGATCCACTAATGCAGGGTCCTTGTTATCACAGCCATCTGGATCGTCTGTCTTTACGGCGTGGCTGTTGAAACCTCTATCCTAAAGTCAAGAGGATTTTCACAACAATTAATTCAAACTATGCTTAGAGGAAGAAAACCTTGTTCAGCTTGTATTTATCATCGAATATGGCAAGCCTATATTCATTGGTGTAGTGAAAGGAGTATAGATCCAAGATCTTTTAGAGTATCCAGGATTTTGGATTTCCTTCAAGCAGGATTGGATAAGGGGTTAAAAGTAGCTTCCTTGATAGTTCAAGTATCAGCATTAACTGTATGGTTTCAGAAAAAGATTGCTAACCTACAGTATGTGCGTACTTTCTTTCAGGGAGTGTTGCACATTCAACCTCTGTTTGTTCCTCCTGCAGTTCCCTGGGATTTGAACCTGGTTCTTAAAATCCTTCAGGGGGCTCCGTTTGAACCACTAAAGTGAGCTGATCTTAAATGGTTGACGGCTAAAGTTCTCTTTTTCTACTGACGATGGCGTCAGCTAGAAGAGTGTCAGATTTAGGAGCACTGTCGTGTAAGTCTCCTTTTCTGATCTTTTATCCAGATAAGGCAAGTCTCAGAACTAGATCTGGGTATCTTCCGAAGGTGGTCTCAAAGTTTCACCTTAACGAAGAGATTGTAGTCCCGGCTTTTCAGGTATCGGGACTTTCTGCGGTAGAAGCGTCGCTGGACGTGGTCTGTGCGTTAAGAAAATGGATTTCACGAAAGAGGATGGCCTGCTAGTAAACAGACGCTGGCAAGATGGCTCCGAATGGTAATTTCAGAAGCATATTCTCGTGCTGATCTCCCTGCTCCGGCTAATGTCTCTGCGCACTCTACCCGTAAGGTAGGTGCTTCAGCAGAACAGATTTGTAAGGCAGCCATATGGTCTTCCATTAACACATGCATTAGACATTATGCCTTGGATACTTTTTGCCTCTCATGACGCGGAATTCAGGCGAAAGGTTCTCCTGTCTAATCAGGAGCGTCCACACAACTAAAAATGGCTTTGGGAATCCCAATGTTATCCTGTGGATAACCTGTGAACCCAGCCGGAGAAATAGACGTTATGGTAAGAGCTTACCGTTGATAACGGAATTTCTCCTATATCCACAGGGATCCCACCCTGACGCACCTGATTTGAGGATCTTTACAATCACTAAACCTCTTTCCTCTTGTATGGAAGGGTGTGCATGTGTGTTCTTATCGCCTGAATAGGTTTCTACATGATGCTCCTGCCTAGATTGCTGTGAAAACAACTGATTTGACTGAGTCGGTGGGCGGGATTACATGGAGGAGCCCCGATGCATCCTGGGAGGCCAGAAACCTCATGACTATTTGGTGCCATTTCCACTGTCGCTTCGGCATATCCCCAATGTTATCCTGTGGATACCTGTGGACATAGGAGAAAGTCCGTTATCAATGGTAAGTTCTTACCATAACGTATATATCCATTTGTGTGTAGTTTCACCATGTATATCACCCTCTGAGTTGCAATGTATTCACAAGTATGTGTCCCCTATATACAATCAGCTCTCTTCGGCAGACTTTAAGTGCAGGCAATCCGTTACCATAGCGTGGAATAAGTCCCACAGGCCGATTACACCTGGTGGTAGAAATATTGTTGGTGTGTCACGCCTGAGGACTTCGGTAGGCTTGGTTGGCGTTGGAAACTGGAGCTGGGGTAGCTGGAGAGTGGAAGTAGTGTGGGGGCTTAATCCAACTCCTACTCTTGGAGTGTAGTGCAAAATAAGATATGTAGGTTAGTGGACTTTATGTAGATGCTGCGGCAATGGCTGTCCCAAAGGCGTGAAAGAGATCATTAGTAACAGGAACTGGAACCGTACCAGCAACAGGAACTGGCACCAGATAGTGAACGGACTGGAAACGGATTAGTTAACTCTGGCACCATGGTATCATGGAGCTCAGCACAGAGCTGCATACACTGTGGTATCAACGTTGTACTGGCAACTTGGGAATGGCCAAGCTTTTCCCTTTTATAGGTATCAGTCACTTGTGATTGGCTGCTGTGATCAGCTGACTGGAGACCAGCTCTTGGAATGGCTGAAATTCATCAGGTAACTTCCTTACACATGGCTGCGTACATGTGAGCGTTTTGGCCGGAACTTTAATTTGAAGGAAGTAGGCCCGAACTCCGGAGCAATGGAGGAAGAGCAGCGGGCTGCGGTGACCGATGCCCAGAGACAGTATGACACCAAGGGGAACACTGGGCAGTGGCAGTGCGGATAGGCCTCAGCAACCGCTGGGAGCGGCACTCACACACAGACCCCAGCACCATCCAGGAGAGACACCACAAAGGTAAAGATATTCTAACACTCTGAATTGTGACATGCTGCACTTGGTTTTTCGAACACAGTCGCACTTGTCAGCTGTATGTGTCTCAACGTCCTCTGGGTTTGCCATTCTACTGTTCTGAAAGCAACTGCTGGGATACTCGCACAGTGCGGTCCAGGATCCTCACGCATTGCGTCACCATCACATGACTTTCCCAAAGGTATGCTACAAAAAATTTGCCAGAAAGTTTTTCTTTCCGGTAGTTATTGCAGGTACATTGCTGGGGACCTATATTGAGCATAGAGCTAGTTTACCAGTGAGTCTGCATCTGTGTCTCACACTTGCCTAACATCTATACACGACTACAACTGCTGCCTTTTACAAGGTTACTTGTTCACTGGGGTTTTGTTTTAAGCTTTTTTTGCCTCCTGTTTTTCGATGGTTTGATTGATGAAAACTACATCATCTGGCTGGTGCACTAGGATGTTGGTTACTCTTGAGACCCTTGTAACTTCTAATCAGACCACTTATCTATTTTTCATTTGGATCTAGAATGGTGTAGGTCTATTCGTCTTCAACATGTGAGTCTTCTGTTTGCTTAAACCAATACTAAATGGAATCAGCTACAGTATTAGTGTCCAGAACTACTCAGTATCAACTGCTTGGTTTTGTTTTAAAGATGATAGGAATGTGACCCTTTTTCCTTTTTTACTAAAGTCTGTTTATTGTGTAGCAGAAATTAATTTTTTGTAATCGAGAGATTACGTAAAGCAAAGTACCTCTTCCCAGAAGTCTATTGACGGGGTGATGTGATCTCCAGATGTGTTACAATTTATCCACATGACTCTGGCTTCTACAACAATTTGAGCTTATATCTGGAAAAACAATGTGTAGCTTGTCAGAGCACTAGATCCACCTTGAAACCATTTCTTAACAACCATAATATATAAAAGGTCATATTGAAGTACCCATGAGATGCCACCAGAAGCCCTTCTTTGCAGTATTTGTGTGTCTCCACAATTCTTCTTCCAGCCTATGAAGATGTGAGAAGATATTGGCTGTCGCAATTGTGCTTATGTCTGAAGCTTCATGCCCAGGCAGCAGCTTATATAAAGAATTCTGGTGGGTGGTGTGATTCACACTCTTATTGACCCAGCAGGTACACCTATGCAAATGATGTGTTTGATTCTGTGTGTGTGTTTGTGTGAGTTGGGGGGGGGGTGGGGCATTGAATCTATTGTACCTGTGGGCTGCTGGGTGTTTTTTGAAAGTCTCTCTCAAGGGGGAATCTGTGTTGCCTACATGTGTAGTAAATGGAGCTTGCTTATTTCCCTGGCAACTACACCAGTCGTCAGGTGGCATACTGTACCACCAGTGTGAAAGGGAACTGTATGATCATACACCATACGAAGTGACACTCCCTGGGTGCCCACTCACTCCCAAGGTGACCCAACAGACTTAAATGCAAAATACATTGCGGAAAGTGGTACCCTAAAGGAGTTCCCAACTTCCCAGACAACTACACCTACATCAGGTCTCTACATCACCAGTTGCACCACTAATTTGTCTGTTGACCTTGTTAGGAGTACTGTGCCTCCCATGCATGCAGGCAATAAACCAGTAGTTTTTCAAATCCCAGACGGGATGCGGTTACAATCCCGACTGTCAGGATCCCGGCACACAAGATACGGGCAGACGCCTGTCATCATTTCCCACACATTTAGGCAACACGGGCAACCTCGAGACACACAGTTGAGCTAATTTACTGGATTTATCTATAGAGTCTGTAGTCTGCATTGAGACTTGCATCTGCTATTCAGTCCTGAAACAGAACTCCAAAGCATAAAAGCAGTTGTGTGTAGATTGATTCCGCTTTACTTGTTTCCTATCCCAACATTGTTGTCTTAACTTGTGACCATGTTGGAAGATTTTGTTTTTTTATTTTCTCTTCTGTCCTATGGGATGCTGGGAATCCATGTAGTACCATGGGGTATAGATTGGTCCACTCGGAGCCATGGGCACTTTAAGAAATTGATAGTGTGTGCTGGCTCCTCCCTCTTTGCCGCTCCTACCAGGAGGCGGTCACGTCTCTGGAAGCTCCTGAAGAGTTTTCTGCATTTATTTTCTGTGTTTGTTCTTTTCAGGCAGGACTGGATGGCACCAGCCTGCCTGCTTTGTGGGACTTAGGGGGAAGGGGAACGGCCCAACCTCTCTCAGGGTTCCATTCCCCGCTGACAGGACACTGAGCTCCTGAGGGAACTGTTTGCAAGCTCCACCATGGCGAGTGTACATTCTTGCAGCACGCCGCCACCCCTATCAGAGCCAGAAGAACGAAGAGTGGTGAGTACTAAGCCGGCGCCCCTGTTAGCAGGTTGCCGGACATTATGGCGTCATGAGGGTATGGAGACACACGACTTCTAAAGGGGGCAGACTGTGTTTCCCGCTGTGTACGGACACAGATGCTGAACAGCGAACACATTACCCAGACTGGCAATATAGCCATAAAAGGAGTCTGTTTCCATTTTATGCAGAAGACACATACAGTCAGTATAAAAAAGTGCGGGAAGACCGTGCGCCATTGAAGGGGCGGGGCTTCACTATGAGCGGATCCAGCAGCTCACCAGCGCCATTTTCCCTCTGCAGCTGACACAGACGCTGACTGACAGGGACGCGCAGCTCCTCCGGAGAGACTCCACATTACCTCAGCCGTACAAGAGGGTCATAGCAGGGGGGCAGCGATTGTTAGTGTACTATTGGTTTCATTCTGACCTGATCGCTGCGCAGCAAAGAACTGCAGCGAGCGATCAGGTCAGAACTGCGCATGCGCCGGCGCCACAGTGCACCGGTGCATGGCTGACAGCCGACTGCTGTCGTTACCTAGCGATCGCCGGCAGAGGCGGCGTTTGGCCGCCGTTTTGTGGGCGTAGTCCAGTCAACGCAGGCGTGGCCGGACCGAGGGGGGGGCGGGCAGCAGCGGATGCGTGACGTAACAAGCAGCCGCTGCAAGCAGGGCAGTGAGGAGTAGCTCCCGGCTAGCACGCAAAAGCTGCGCTGGCCGGGAGCTACTCCTGAAGTACAAAAGCATCGCCGCTGTGCGATGCTTTTGCACTTCTGCGACGTGGCGGTGACTGATATGCGGGGCGGGATAGCCCTGTGCTGGGTGTCCCTCCGCAAGTCTGTGTTACTGATCGTAGCTGTGCTAAATTTAGCATAGCTACGATCAAGCTGGAATCACCTCCTTAGTCCCTAATCTAAGTACTTAGTCTGCAACCCGGCTAAGCTTGGCATTAACGTTAAGTGTGCCGTGTGCTGGTTCCATACTCCCTCTGTGTCTCCGTGGAAGGGCTCTTTGTAGGTTAATTGTGCATTTAAACTTTTCCTGTGTGTGCTGTCACTATACAGTATGTCAGGCAAAGAGTGTTTCATGTAAAGGACAATGTTCCTCTTCCCCAGGGAGAAGTGAGTACCAGAGCTGGATTAAGGCATTCGAGGGCCCAGGGTACTTAAGACAGGGGGGCCCTGAGGTCTCACATTAAAAAGCATAAAATACACTGCTCAAAAAAAAATAAAGGGAACACTAAAATAACACATCCTAGATCTGAATGAATGAAATATTCTTATTAAATACTTTGTTCTTTACATAGTTGAATGTGCTGACAACAAAATCACACAAAAATTATCAATGGAAATCAAATTTATTAAGCCATGGAGGTCTGGATTTGGAGTCACACTCAAAATTAAAGTGGAAAAACACACTACAGGCTGATCCAACTTTGATGTAATGTCCTTAAAACAAGTCAAAATGAGGCTCAGTAGTGTGTGTGGCCTCCACGTGCCTGTATGACCTCCCTACAACCCACACAAGTGGCTCAGGTAGTGCAGCTCATCCAGGATGGCACATCAATGCGAGCTGTGGCAAGAAGGTTTGCTGCGTCTGCCAGCATAGTGTCCAGAGAATGGAGGCGCTACCAGGAGACAGGCCAGTACATCAGGAGACATGGAGGAGGCCGTAGGAGGGCAACAACCCAGCAGCAGGACCGCTACCTCCGCCTTTGTGCAAAGAGGAACAGGAGGAGCACTGCCAGAGCCCTGCAAAATGACCTCCAGCAAGCCACAAATGTGCATGTGTCTACTCAAACGATCAGAAACGGACTCCATGAGGGTGGTATGAGGGCCCGATATCCACAGGTGGGGGTTGTGCTTACAGCCCAACACGGTGCAGGACGTTTGGCATTTGCCAGAGAACACCAAGATTGGCAAATTCGCCACTGGCGCCCTGTGCTCTTCACAGATGAAAGCAGTTTCTCACTGAGCACATGTGACAGATGTGACAGAGTCTGGAGACGCCAAGGAGAACGTTCTGCTGCCTGCAACATCCTCCAGCATGATCGGTTTGGCAGTGGGTCAGTAATGGTGTGGGGTAGCATTTCTTTGGGGGGCCGCACAGCCCTCCATGTGCTCGCCAGAGGTAGCCAGACTGCCATTAGGTACCGAGATGAGATCCTAAGACCCCTTGTGAGACCATATGCTGGTGCGGTTGGCCCTGGGTTCCTCCTAATGCAAGACAATGCTAGACCTCATGTGGCTGGAGTGTGTCAGCAGTTCCTGCAAGATGAAGGTATTGATGCTATGGACTGGCCCGCCCGTTCCCCAAACCTGAATCCAATTAAGGACATCATGTCTCGCTCCATCCACCAACGCCACGTTGCACCACAGACTGTCCAGGAGTTGGCGGATGCTTTAATCCAGGTCTGGGAGGAGATCCCTCAGGAGACCGTCCGCCACCTCATCAGGAGCATGCCCAGGCGTTGTAGGGAGGTCAAACAGGCACGTGGAGGCCACACACACACTACTGAGCCTCATTTTGACTTGTTTTAAGGACATTGCATCAAAGTTGGATCAGCCTGTAGTGTGTTTTTCCACTTTCATTTTGAGTGTGACTCCAAATCCAGACCTCCATAGGTTAATAAATTTGATTTCCATTGATAATTTTTGTGTGATTTTGTTGTCAGCACATTCAACTATGTAAAGAACAAAGTATTTAATAAGAATATTTCATTCATTCAGATCTAGGATGTGTTATTTTAGTGTGCCCTTTATTTCTCTGACGTCCTAAGTGGATGCTGGGGACTCCGTCAGGACCATGGGGAATAGCGGCTCCGCAGGAGACAGGGCACAAAAGTAAAAGCTTTAGGATCAGGTGGTGTGCACTGGCTCCTCCCCCTATGACCCTCCTCCAAGCCTCAGTTAGATTTTTGTGCCCGGCCGAGAAGGGTGCAATCTAGGTGGCTCTCCTAAAGAGCTGCTTAGAGTAAAAGTTTTGTTAGGTTTTTTTATTTTCAGTGAGTCCTGCTGGCAACAGGCTCACTGCATCGAGGGACTTAGGGGAGAGAAGTGAACTCACCTGCGTGCAGGATGGATTGGCTTCTTAGGCTACTGGACACCATGAGCTCCAGAGGGAGTCGGAACACAGGTCTCACCCTGGGGTTCGTCCCGGAGCCACGCCGCCGACCCCCTTGCAGATGCCGAAAAGTGAAGAGGTCCAGAAACCGGCGGCAGAAGACTTTTCAGTCTTCATAAGGTAGCGCACAGCACTGCAGCTGTGCGCCATTGTTGTCAGCACACTTCATAGCAGCGGTCACTGAGGGTGCAGGGCGCTGGGGGGGGCGCCCTGGGCAGCAATGATAGTACCTTATTCTGGCTAAAAATACATCACATATAGGGGGCGGGGCCTATTCTCCTCAGCACACAGCGCCATTTTCCCTCACAGAAATGCTGGTGGGAAGGCTCCCAGGCTCTCCCCTGCACTGCACTACAGAAACAGGGTTAAAACAGAGAGGGGGGGCACTTATTTGGCGATATGTATATATATATTAAAATGCTATAAGGGAAAAACACTTATATAAAGGTTGTCCCTGTATAATTATAGCGTTTTTGGTGTGTGCTGGCAAACTCTCCCTCTGTCTCCCCAAAGGGCTAGTGGGGTCCTGTCCTCTATCAGAGCATTCCCTGTGTGTGTGCTGTGTGTCGGTACGTGTGTGTCGACATGTATGAGGACGATGTTGGTGAGGAGGCGGAGCAATTGCCTGTAATGGTGATGTCACTCTCTAGGGAGTCGACACCGGAATGGATGGCTTATTTAAGGAATTACGTGATAATGTCAACACGCTGCAAGGTCGGTTGACGACATGAGACGGCCGGCAAACCAATTAGTCCCTGTCCAGGCGTCTCAAACACCGTCAGGGGCGTTAAAACGTCCTTTTACCTCAGTCGGTCGACACAGACACGGACACTGACTCCAGTGTCGACGGTGAAGAAACAAACGTATTTTCCTTTAGGGCCACACGTTACTTGTTAAGGGCAATGAAGGAGATGTTACATATTTCTGATACTACAAGTACCACAAAAAAGGGTATTATGTGGAGTGTGAAAAAACTACATGTGGTTTTTCCTGAATCAGATAAATTAAATGAAGTGTGTGATGATGCGTGGGTTTCCCCCGATAGAAAATTATTGGCGGTATACCCTTTCCCGCCAGAAGTTATGGCGCGTTGGGAAACACCCCTTAGGGTGGATAAGGCGCTCACACGCTTATCAAAACAAGTGGCGTTACCGTCTCCAGATACGGCCGCCCTCAAGGAGCCAACTGATAGGAGGCTGGAAAATATCCTAAAAAGTATATACACACATACTGGTGTTATACTGCGACCAGCGATCGCCTCAGCCTGGATGGGCAGCGCTGGGGTGGCTTGGTCGGATTCCCTGACTGGAAATATTGATACCCTTGACAGGGACAGTATTTTATTGACTATAGAGCATTTAAAGGATGCATTTCTATATATGCGAGATGCACAGAGGGATATTTGCACTCTGGCATCAAGAGTAAGTGCGATGTCCATATCTGCCAGAAGATGTTTATGGACACGACAGTGGTCAGGTGATGCAGATTCCAAACGGCACATGGAAGTATTGCCGTATAAAGGGGAGGAGTTATTTGGGGTCGGCCACGGCAACAGCTGGAAAATCCACCTTTTTACCCCAAGTCACATCTCAGCAGAAAAAGACATCGTCTTTTCAGCCTCAGTCCTTTCGTCCCCATAAGGGAAGAAGACTGCAGCAGGCAGCCCATTCCCAGGAACAGAAGCCTTCCACCGCTTCTGCCAAGTCCTCAGCATGACGCTGGGGCAGTACAAACAGGTGCGGTGGGGGGTCGTCTCAAGAGTTTCAGCACGCAGTGGGCTTACTCGCAAGTGGACCCCTGGATCCTACAAGTAGTATCCCAGGGGTACAGATTGGAAATTCGAGACGTCTCCCCCCTCGCAGGTTCCTGAAGTTTGCTTACCAACGTCTCCCTCCGACAGGGAGGCAGTATTGGAAACAATTCACAAGCTGTATTCCCAGCAGGTGATAATCAAAGTACCCCTCCTACAACAAGGAAAGGGGTATTATTCCACACTATATTGTGGTACTGAAGCCAGACGGCTCGGTGAGACCTATTCTAAATCTGAAATATTTGAACACTTACATACAAAGGTTCAAATCAAGATGGAGTCACTCAGAGCAGTGATAGCGAACCAGGAAGAAGGGGACTATATGGTGTCCCTGGACATCAAGGATGCTTACCTCCATGTCCCAATTTGCCCTTCTCACCAAGGGTACCTCAGGTTTGTGGTACAAAACTGTCACTATCAGTTTCAGACGCTGCCGTTTGGATTGTCCACGGCACCCCGGGTCTTTACCAAGGTAATGGCCGAAATGATGATTCTTCTTCAAAGAAAAGGCGTCTTAATTATCCCTTACTTGGACGATCTCCTGATAAGGGCAAGGTCCAGAGAACAGTTGGAGGTCGGAGTAGCACTATCTCAAGTAGTTCTACGACAGCACGGGTGGATTCTAAATATTCCAAAATCGCAGCTGTCTCCGACGACACGTCTGCTGTTCCTAGGGATGATTCTGGACACAGTCCAGAAAAAGGTGTTTCTCCCGGAGGAGAAAGCCAGGGAGTTATCCGAGCTATTCAGGAACCTCCTAAAACCAGGCCAGGTGTCAGTGCATCAATGCACAAGGGTCCTGGGAAAAATGGTGGCTTCTTACGAAGCGATTCCATTCGGCAGATTCCACGCAAGAACTTTTCAGTGGGATCTGCTGGGAAAATGGTCCGGATCGCATCTTCAGATGCATCAGCGGATAACCTTGTCTCCAAGGACAAGGGTGTCTCTTCTGTGGTGGCTGCAGAGTGCTCATCTACTAAAGGGCCACAGATTCGGCATTCAGGACTGGGTCCTGGTGACCACGGATGCCAGCCTGAAAGGCTGGGGAGCAGTCACACAAGGAAAAAATTTCCAGGGAGTGTGATCAAGTCTGGAGACTTCTCTCCACATAAATATACTGGAGCTAAGAGCAATTTACAATGCTCTAAGCTTAGCAAGACCTCTGCTTCAAGGTCAGCCGGTATTGATCCAGTGGGACAACATCACGGCAGTCGCCCACGTAAACAGACAGGGCGGCACAAGAAGCAGGAGGACAATGGCAGAAACTGCAAGGATTCTTCGCTGGGCGGAAAATCATGTGATAGCACTGTCAGCAGTGTTCATTCCGGGAGTGGACAACTGGGAAGCAGACTTCCTCAGCACGACCTCCACCCGGGAGAGTGGGGACTTCATCGGGAAGTCTTCCACATGATTGTGAACCGTTGGGAAAGACCAAAGGTGGACATGATGGCGTCCCGCCTGAACAAAAAACTGGACAGGTATTGCGCCAGGTCAAGAGACCCTCAGGCAATAGCTGTGGACGTTCTGGTAACACCGTGGGTGTACCAGTCAGTGTATGTGTTCCCTCCTCTGCTTCTCATACCTAAGGTACTGAGAATTATAAGACGTAGAGGAGTAAGAACTATACTCGTGGCTCCGGATTGACCAAGAAGGACTTGGTACCCGGAACTTCAAGAGATGCTCACAGAGGACTCATGGCCTCTGCCGCTAAGAAGGGACTTGCTTCAGCAAGTACCATGTCTGTTCCAAGACTTGCTGCGTTTGACGGCATGGCGGTTGAACGCCGGATCCTAAGGGAAAAAGGCATTCCGGAAGAGGTCATTCTTACCCTGGTCAAAGCCAGGAAGGAGATGACCGCACAACATTATCACCACATGTGGCGAAAATATGTTGCGTGGTGTAAGGCCAGGAAGGCCCCACGAAGAAATTTCAACTCGGTCGATTCCTGCATTTCCTGCAAACAGGAGTGTCTATGGGCCTCAAATTGGGGTCCATTAAGGTTCAAATTTCGGCCCTGTCGATTTTCTTTCAGAAAGAATTGGCTTCAGTTCCTGAAATCCAGAAGTTTGTCAAGGGAGTACTGCATATACAACCCCCTTTTGTGCCTCCAGTGGCACTGTGGGATCTCAACGTAGTTCTGGGATTCCTCAAATCACATTGGTTTAAACCGCTCAAATCTGTGGATTTGAAATATCTCACATGGAAAGTGACCATGATGTTGGCCCTGGCCTCGGCCAGGCGAGTGTCAGAATTGGCGGCTTTGTCTCACAAAAGCCCATATCTGATTGTCCATTCGGACAGGGCAGAGCTGCGGACTCGTCCCCATTTTCTCCCTAAGGTGGTGTCAGCGTTTCACCTGAACCAGCTTATTGTGGTACCTGCGGCTACTAGGGACTTGGAGGACTCCAAGTTGCTAGATGTTGTCAGGGCCCTGAAAATATAGGTTTCCAGGACGGCTGGTGTCAGGAAAACTGACTTGCTGTTATCCTGTATGCACCCAACAAACTGGGTGCTCTTGCTTCTAAGCAGACGATTGCTAGTTGGATGTGTAGTACAATTCAGCTTGCACATTCTGTGGCAGGCCTGCCACAGCCAAAATATGTAAATGCCCATTCCACAAGGAAGGTGGGCTCATCTTGGGCGGCTGCCCGAGGGGTCTCGGCTTTACAACTTTGCCGAGCTGCTACTTGGTCAGGGGCACACCCTGGCTGAGGAGGACCTGGAGTTCTCTCACTCGGTGCTGCAGAGTCATCCGCACTCTCCCGCCCGTTTGGGAGCATTGGTATAATCCCCATGGTCCTGACGGAGTCCCCAGCATCCACTTAGGACGTCAGAGAAAATAAGAAATTACTTACCGATAATTCTATTTCTCGTAGTCCGTAGTGGATGCTGGGCGCCCATCCCAAGTGCGGATTGTCTGCAATACTTGTACATAGTTATTGTTACAAAAATCGGATTATTATTGTTGTGAGCCATCTTTTCAGAGGCTCCGCTGTTATCATGCTGTTAACTGGGTTCAGATCACAGGTTGTACAGTGTGATTGGTGTGGCTGGTATGAGTCTTACCCGGGATTCAAAATCCTTCCTTATTGTGTACGCTCGTCCGGGCACAGTATCCTAACTGAGGCTTGGAGGAGGGTCATAGGGGGAGGAGCCAGTGCACACCACCTGATCCTAAAGCTTTTACTTTTGTGCCCTGTCTCCTGCGGAGCCGCTATTCCCCATGGTCCTGACGGAGTCCCCAGCATCCACTACGGACTACGAGAAATAGAATTATCGGTAAGTAAATTCTTATTTTTTTTGAGCCGTGTGTGTGTGTGTGTGTGTGTGTGTGTGTGTATGTGTGTATATATATATGTGTGTGTGTGTGTGTGTGTGTATATGTATGTATATGTATGTATATATATATATATATATATATATATATATATATATATATATATATATATATATATATATATATATATACGCACACACACACAATATCGTGGTGCCAGGTTAAAAAACATTGATATCATCACTCGCTTTACCCAAAAGAAAAGGGAAAATGCAAAAACCAGCACTCACGATTTAGATGAAAGTAGAGAAAAGGATTTATTTTTCAATGACAATCCATAGTCAGTACATCCAACAACTGTGGCCCGACAGCTGTTTCAACGCATACTGGTTTTCATCAGGGGCTAATGACACAGAGCCCAGGAACATACATATATAGCAATAAACGGCGCCAACACTTTACAAAGCAAACCCATGCTGTGGGAGGGCTATCAACAAGAGCTGTGCGCTCATTGGATGCCTCCGTGGGATGGGCGTTACAGGCAGTGTAGTCAGGGTAAACAAACCCAGCTCCCCACATAGCAACAGCTGAGGCTTCATGTGTCACCGGCACTGTCAGATGACACGCAAATGAGTGCCATCAGCGTTAGTGAATGTAGCCACCACTGAAAATATTAACATACAGATACCTGATCAAAACCCTTCGGGGCAGCAGCTGACAGTAATTGAACGTCCAGACAAAGAAATGCATAAAGTTGCATAATAACCATAGTAAAGCAAGTAAAGCAAAGCGTTTGTGAAAAATATATATACACGGATACTCAAAAATGTGCATAACTTTAGAGGTAACAACCCATAAATCCATTACTGACACTAGAATCGTACTCCTTTCTTGAGAATAGCCTGCTCATTTCTTGAGCATAGCCAGCATAGATGCACAAGCAGAAAATTAACACATTACCATCCAAAGTGTAAAATCACCAGCAACAAGCACTGAAAACGAGGAAGGTGGAAAAAAAAATTGCATAAAACGTGGACATCTACAGCGGGGGTACATGACAATCGAGCCTGGGAGTTAATTGTTCCCTATTGTGAAGTGGATTCTTCTTCCACTTCACAATAGGGTACGATGAATCCCCAGGTTTGTTTGTCATGTACCCCCGCTGTAGATGTCCACGTTTAATGCCATTTTTTATACCTTCCTCCAATATTTAGGCTGTTTATTCACAGGCACATTTGAGAGAATATTGCTCCCATTTCACGCAACTTTGGTAAGCTAAGCAGATATGGGTCTGGTCCCGCAGTGGATGGGAGTCCTTTGAATCAATATTTTCAGTGTTTGTTGCAGGGAGGGAGCTTCCTTCTTCCAGCCTGCGTGCTCAGCCAGTCACTGAGCCGCAGGCTGCCATTGCTGCTTGACATCCTGTTGGGTGGCTCAGCAAATTGTCCAGCCAGCTCTGCAGCGCTGGCGGCTGTGACTAGCGTCACAGCTGGGCTCCCAGTGCGGAGGGGAGTGCATTGCAGTGCCGCGGATCGGATTAGAGATCCGATCTCCGGTGGGTGGCCCTTTCAGTCAGGGGGGGCCCGGGGTACTTACCCCCAGAGCTCCTCTTAATCCGGCTCTGATGTGTACTTAATGTAGTGTCCCTTCTCTGGCTGGTGGGGCAGAACCAGCATGGCTGGACTCCATTAGGGGAATGATTTCCACAATCTCTACTAAGTTATCTCTGAATGAAAAAGAGACGCAATACTTGAGACAGTCTATGACTGAGTTTATGAAAAGAGACTCAGTACCCAAGTCAGCGTCTCAGTCCCCTGCCATTTGTCCGCAAAAACGCACTTTGGCCCATATCCTGCAGTCTGATTCGGATGATGAAGGGTCAGACATGGAGGAGGGTGAGGTGGACTCAGAGGTGGGGGAGGGTACTAGAGGCTCTTATAGAAGCTATCAGAGAAGTTCTGAATATCCCTGATAAGGTGACAGAGGAGATTGAGGAATCTTATTTTAATATAAAAAAGAAATCCTCAGCCACTTTTCCTGTGTCAAAGGAATTAAATACCCCGTTTGAAGAACCATGGGTTGATCCTGATAGGACATTTCAAATCCCTAAACGGTTATTATTATCCTTTCCTTTTCCTCCTGAGGATAGGAAAAAATGGGAAAATCCACAAATAGTGGATGCATCAGTATCCAGGCTCTCAAAAATTGCCTTGGCTGTCCTGGGTGCAGCCTCCCTGAAAGACGTGGCTGACCGCAAGATTGAGACTATGCTCAAATCTTTCTATACAGCTGCGGGGGTGGCCCAGAGACCCACTATAGCATGTGGGTGGCTTACGCGAGCCATTGCTAAATGGTAATAATTGTGGGGTTAGATACCTTACATCAAGGGGAGATTGTACTGCTACTGCAACATATACAGGACTCGGCGAACTTTATAGTGGAAGCCATGAAAAAAAATAGGCATCCTTAATGCACGCACTACAGCTATGGCAGTGTCTGCAAGCAGGGGTCTATAGCTATGCCAGTGGACAGTGGATGTGGACTCCAGGAAAGGCGTGGAAGGCCTACCTTTCACAGACGAGGCCTTATTTGGAGATGAACTAGACAAATGGATCTCTAAATCTACTGCGGGTAAGCCCACATACCTTCCTTCTGCAGCTCCCCCAGCCAGGAAGGCCTACTCAGGACCCAATTTACAGTCCTTTCGGACTGCCAAGTTTAGCGGTTTGCCATGGCAACTCCAAAGGTTCTTCTACCGCCACCAGAGGCGCTAGAGGTAAACCATGCAAACCAGCAACTGCTGGTTCACAGGAACAGTGCTCAAGCTCTGCTTTCTCAAAACCTTCAGCATGACGGTGGACCGAGATGCCTGGAAGACTGGCAGGTGGGAGACCAGCTAAAATCCTTCAGTCACAACTGGGCAACATCCTGCCAGGATCCCTGGGTCATAGATCTTATTTCCCAGAGCTACAGACTGGAGATCCAGGAGATCCCACCTCACAGATTCTTCAGGCTTACCAGTTTCACAAGAGGCAAGTATAACTTTACAGAACGCCATTCAAAAACTGGTATATACCCAGGTCATTGTTCCAGTTCCACCTCATCTACAAAACAAGGGGTACTATTCCAACTTGTTTCTAGTACCGAATCTGGACGGTTCAGTGAGGCCAATTCTGAACCTCAAGTCGTTGAACCCGTACTTACGAGTGTTCAAATTCAAGATGGAGTCTCTGACAGCGGTGATCTCAGGTCTAGAGGGGGAATTCCTAGTGTCTCTGAGTATTAAGGATGCGTAACTTCACATTCCAATCTGGCTGCCTCATCAGGCTTATCTACGATTTGCACTGCAGGACTGTCACTACCAGTTCCAGGCCCTGCCATTTGGTCTCTCCACGGCATCGAGAGTGTTCAACAAAGTGATGGCAGAGATGATGTTTATACTCCGCAAACAGGGAGTGAACATAATTCTGTACCTGGATGGTCTACTGATGAAGGCACCGTCCAGGGAGCAGTTGTTAGACAGCATTGGCCTCTCAACCAGACTACTCCTGGATCATGAGTGGATTCTGAACCTACCAAAATCTCACCTGGAACCGACACAGAGGCTTCCTTTCCTGGGAATGATACTGGACACAGTCTCAGAGTGTCCTTCCCTTGGAAAAGGCTATGATAATCCAGTCGATGGTTCGGGCTGTCCTGAAGCCAACACGGTTCTCGGTGCATCTGTACATTCGCCTCCTGGGGAAAATGGTGGCCTCTTACGAGGCGCTTCAGTATGGAAGGTTTCATGCGAGGCCCTTCCAACTAGATCTATTGGACAAAAATGGTCTGGATCACATCTTCACATGCACCAGAGGATCAGTCTGTTGCCAAGAGCCAGGATCTCCCTTCTGAGGTGGCTACAAACTTCTCACCTTGTCGAGGGTCGGAGGTTACGAATTCAGAATTGGATTCTGCTAATCACAGACACAAGCCTCAGAGGTTGGGGAGCATTCACCCAGTGGGTGCAGTTTCAGGGAAGATGGTCAAGTCAGGAAGTTGTCCTTCCAATAAACATCCTGGAACTCAGGGCTATCTACAACGGCCTTCTGCAGGCCTCATCTCTACTTCGGAATCAGGCCATTCAAGTCCAGTTGGACAGTGTGACAGCGGTAACGTTCATAAACCGACAGGGCGGAACAAAAAGCAGAGCAGCAATGTCAGAGAATTCTCTGGGCAGAAAAAAAAGCTGTGGCGTTGTCGGCGGTCTTCATTCCGGGAGTAGACAACTGGGAAGCAGACTTCCTCAGCAGACACGACCTGCACCCGGGGGAGTAGGGCCTTCACCCAGAGGTGTTCTGGTGGTTGATACGTCAGTGGGGATATCCACATGATGGCCTCTCGACTCAACAAGAAGCTCAAGCGGTATTGTTCAAGGTCGAGGGACCCACAAGCAGTGGTGGTAGACGCTTTGACAACTCCGTGTGTCTACCATCTGGTGTACATGTTTCCTCCACTTCCACTGATCTCAAGAATTCTAAAAAGAATAAAAAGGGAAAAGGTTCAAGCAATCCTCATTGCTCTGGACTGGCCATGAAGGGCCTGGTATGCGGATCTTCTCGAGATGCTGCTCGAAGATCCGTGGCCTCTACCTCTTCGCGAGGATCTTCTGCAACAGGGCCCGTTCGTCTATCAAGACTTACTGCGGCTACATTTAACGGCATGGAAGTTGAACGGCTGTTTCTAGCCAGGAGAGGGATTCCTGACAAGGACATCCCGACTATGATCCAAGCCAGGAAGGGTGTAACGTGTAAACATTACCACCGTATCTAGAGGAAATATGTCTCTTGGTGTGAGAGCAGACAATATTCTGCGGTGGACTTTCATCTGGGATGTTTCCTGCTTTTTGGCCTTGTTTATTTTCTTTCAGAAACAATTGGCTTCTCTCCCCGAGTTCCAGTTCTTGAAAGGTGTTCTGCACATCCAACCCCCTTTTGTGCCTCCCACGGCACCTTGGGATCTCAATTTGGTGCTGCAGTTCCTCCAATTGGACTGGTTTGAACCATTACAGGAAGTTGACGTAAAGTACCTTACGTGGAAGACCGCCACACTGTTAGCCTTGGCTTCAGCAAGACGGGTGTCTGAACTAGGGGCGTTGTCTCATAAGAGCCACTACTTAATTTTCCATGAGGACAGAGGTGAACTCAGGTGACAGAGGTATCCTGCTTCAAAGCAGTTAATTGCACGCTGGATCAGGCTCACTATCCAGCTTGCTTATTCCACGGCAGGCTTGCCGGTTCCAAAATCTGTACAGGCCCACTCGACTAGGTCGGTGGGTTCTTCTTAGGCGGCTGCCCTGGGTGTCTCGGCCTTACAGCTCTGCCGAGCAGCTACTTGGTCAGGTTCGAACACGTTTGCTAAGTTTTACAAGTTCAATATTTTGGCATCTGAAGACCTTCAGTTTGGTCAATCAGTTCTGCAGGAACCTCAGCACTCTCCCACCCGGTTTTGGGAGTTTTGGTACTTCCCCTTGGTACTAAATGGATTCCCAGTATCCCCTAGGACGTAAGAGAAAATAGGATTTTAATTACCTACCGGTAAATCCGTTTCTCCTAGTCCGTAGGGCAGGTATTCCCAACCACGGTCCTCAAGGCACACCAACAGTGCAGGTTTTAGTGATATCCAGGCATCAGCACAGGTGACTTAATTAGTAGCTCAGTTATTTTGATTTAACCATCTGTGCTGAAGCCTGGATATCACTAAAACCTGCACTGTTGGTGTGCCTTGAGGACCGTGGTTGGGAATGCCTGCCGTAAGGGATACTCACCACTTTCCTTATCTATCCTTCTCTCAAAGTATGTCCGCACACTATGAAATTGTTAAAGTGCCCATGACTCCGAGTGGACCCGTCTATACCTAGTGTTCACGCTAAGCAGTTTTAGCAGGGCACCGCGCTCTGACCAATTCTTTTAAGGGCAAAACCTGCCCTGCCCTTTCTGCGGCGCCCTGCTAAAACAGCTGCCCACTTCCTGCCCTCACAGCGTGTAAAGATGCGCGCGTGGCATCCATTCACGCTGAGAGAGCGCTTGGGGGAAGCCCAACACCTCCGCCCCCTTTTTATTAAGTCTGCGGGCTGAACCGCCCACTTTTATTACCCGTAATGACCCACCCCCTATTTTGCATGGCTACGCCCCCTTTTCGGCACACACCCGCTTGTGCCCCTCTAGGTCCGGTGCCCTGCCCGGATTCTAGAGTGAACACTATATACCCCATGGTACTAAATGGATTCCCAGTATCCCCTACGGACTACGAGAAAAGGATTTACCCGTATGTAATTAAAATCCTATTTTTACTGGTCCAGGGACTTAAGGATTATATCCCTTCCCATACAACATTTGTTTCTGACCACGTTGTGTAGACAGAAAGGGAATTGTGCTTTTTATAGGGCCTCCCTTCTTTTATAAAGAATATAATGATAAATCCTGGTAAAGCTGAAGCCACCGTGTGAGAATTGATCTGACCGTTGCTAGTTCGCCTTCTTTACCAAGAAATCATGTAAGCAACATACTACGTCTTGCTTGAGCACTATTGCATAGGTAAATTTTCGGTGTTCTTTGAGCTCAGTGCATTGTAATAGTCATAGTATGTACTATATCAGAATTATGGTTTAGTTCATTAGCAGAAACTGATTTAATCAGGATATATTATTAAGTTAAGGAGCGGAGACTGAATCCCCTTTAACCTGAACTGGAGTTAAAATATAAAAGATTTGGTGATTTACTACTCTTTTTTTATTGGGAATTAATTTTAAGCCCACCAAGTTGTTGAGACATGTGTAAAACATTTGCTAGTTCCTCCTTCATAGTAACTTGGCCTTCCAAAGGCATGTTTTTAATGACCAAGACTTCTTATGTATAGATAAAGAGAGGTTAAACGCATCTGCGCATTCTCTTAAATTGAACATGCGTTACTCAAGGGGTGGTATTCAATTCTTTTCACCCCCTCCCACACCTGTTCTGTTTCTGCTGACGGGCGTGGTATTATCATTTCAGCTCGCAACCCCTGGGGTAGCGAGGGCGCCCATCCCTTTTACGCAGCTAAACCGGATTACTATGGGCACAATATGCGCCATAACGGAGATCACTTTAGAAAGGAAATTGGGCGTGATATATCATTTAAATACCGCCCAACGTATGCTAAATTTAACTCCTTTACATTTGCGGACAAAGGGAGAGTAACTGGGAGGATAACTGCCTGTAGGCTAGGGTGTGTTGACATAATTGCAAAATTGCAATGCTCAAAATTGCAATGCTCAACTCTGCATAGAATTGCATTCTATGCAGAGTTCAGCATATGCAAAGGTACACCTGTGTTCAGATCGATCTCTGTCACCAGCAATAGGTATGGTGCACATAGTATGAGTACCAATAGTATGAGGTACCAATTTCACTTTGTCCTCTTAGGGGTTTAATCCCATCAAGTTTTGCCCATCTTGATCTTCACTGCAATAAGTAAGGCTTTATTGTGTGAATGTTTGTTGGCGTTCTCAGGCTAGGCAGCCCTTCAGAGTGAAGGCAAAAAAATGCACCTTCTAATACATTTCTGTTTTACTGGAGTAACGATGGAATCTCTCGATGGTGCTACAGTGTTGCGTCAATAATTCTAGGAAATTCTGTATTCTCTACATTTCCATGTAGAATACCAAGGAGAGATGGAAGTTATTAATGTCCATGCACATAGTCTAAATCTATGGAAAGAAATGGTGGTGGGGCCGGGGGGGTGGGTGGTCTCTGTATGATGCAAGTGTATTTTTTCAACTTTATGCTTATGTCATCTTCTGAACATTTTCTAAAGTTGCGGCATCATGCATTGTTGTATTTTCTTGTTCTGTAAAGTCTTGGAGTCATTTTTTGGGAAAACAGGCCACAAACTACTTACACGGACGGTGCAGTGGTTAGCATTACTGCTTGACAGCACTGAGGTCATGGGTTCAATTCCCACCATGGTCCTAACTGTGCGGAGTTTGTATATTTGCCCCGTGCTTGCATGGGTTTCCTCCGGGTACTCCGGTTTTCTCCCACAATCCAAAAATGTACTGGTAGATTATTTGACACCCCCCCCAAAAAAAAAAAAAAAAAAAACTAAAAAAAAAAACCTCTAGCGTGAATGTGTGTGTGTGTACATGTGGTAGGGAGTATAGATTGTAAGCTCCACTGGGGAAGGTACTGATGTGAATGGTCAAATAGTCTCTGTAAAGCGCTGCGGAATATGTGTGCACTATATAAATAACTGGTAATAATAATAAACTATTTACAAAGCTGATCTGTTTTACAGCGGTTTTAAGCATAAAAGTGAGGTCAGTGATATTTTATTTATAGCATTTATTAACATATGATGGTTCCTTTAAGAATAGGAAGAAAAAAAAAGTTTTCTGCAGCAAATCCTGTTTCTGATTAAATAGCATGGTACAGCTTGCGCTTAGTGACACAAATGCATTTTGACAGTGTAGATACCACTATTAACTTAATGCTAATTAAAGAAAAGCAATTAAAAAATTACTAGTGCTTTTCTGTGTTTCTTGCTAGAGAACACATCAGTGTCCCCAAATTATATAAATGCAATTTTCATCCTGACAAGGTGCTCATTTATCAAACCTTCTCGTTAGTCATATAACCTTGAATTGACCCCTTTAAACTATATACATTGTGTTTTAAATATTGTAGCTTTCACCATAAACATTAAATAATTTGTGGGGGGGGGGTTTTGTGTGTTTTTTTTTTTTTACTTTCAATGCCATAAAGCATTAATCGTACAATTTTGCTATTTAAAGTTCTTTTGACAAGTATACGAGCACCTTAAGACGTCTTACATCTCTTCACTTTTTTGAAGTGGGTGGGGTAAAAAAAGCTTTAGCCAATCAAATCATTGGAATGTTTATAGGAGCAGTAGATGAGTGTGCTGATCTTGTGGAAGGCAGAAACATATGCCGAGAGCAAACAACGGAACAGAGTGGGAATGCTCGTAATGACAGAATATTGCAGGCACAACATAGCTAATTTTGCCTCGATGCAAATGGGGATTGCCAATGGGTGCATATTAAAATGAGCACTGTTGTGCTCCCATAATAATCCGTGGTGTATAAAGCAGTTGAAGAATAGTGGAAGGACCATGGTCTCCAACAGCAGTACAAAGTAGTGATGTGCAACTCCTGCCATAGTTGATGCAGGTAAAATGTGGTGTCAAACACAGCCCTATATACAATGTATTATTTATTTATTACCAGTTATTTCTATAGCGCACACATAGTCCCCAGCACTTTACAGAGAATATTTGGCCATTCACATAATTTCCTGCCCCAGTGGAGCTTACAGTCTATATTCCCTACCACATGTAACCTACCAGTATATTTTTGGCTTGTGGGATGAAGCTGGAGTACTCAGAGGAAACCCATGCAAGCACGAGGAGAATATACAAACTCCTCACAGTTAGGGTCATAGTGGAAATTGAACTCAAGACATCAGTGCTGTGAGGAAGTAATGCTAAACATTACACCGTCCGTGCTGCCTGTAACATACAGTGAAGGTCTTGCACTGTGCACGTTTTTCTTTTTCTAGCTTTTTTTTCCCCTCCCACATTTACAGTTAAACATAAATAATATCTCACAGATAGGATGAGCACTGTTTTACAAATACAACATGTTCCTCACTGGATGTGGTATGTCAACAGTCATGAGAATGTCTGCACAGTCATGCGGATGTTGACCATGCTGACATTCATCATTTACACCGTGATGAAATGGGGACATGTTTGTATGCTGACATAGCATCCTTGGTGACCCAGCAGTAACGTACCTGCTTCAGAAAGCTCCAATGGCGTCTTCCGGGTTCAGTTGGTCATATGATCATCACATCTGGGTTAGATATCCGATCCTCTGCTGTTCTGCCCTATCCCCTACTGCATGTTTGTCCAACCAATGGCTCTACAGCTGTTGTGAAACTACAAGTCCCAGTATGTGACAGTTTTGCTACTAGGGAATTCTAAAACTGTTGCAGGGCATGCTGTGATGTGTAGTTTCACAACAGGTGGAGAGCCACAGGTTGGCCAGGCTGCCCTACTGTAATCCATTACCATTTTTCTAGAACCTAACCTTACCCTCCCCACCCGCTCCCCCCAACCCCGCAGTCTAACCATACCACACCTGTCCACAGCCTAGCCCTAATGTTGACATTCTAATGTTGACATTCCCATTGCCTGTCAACATTTTAACAATGTCAGTGACATAACTGTCAACACTATGGTGTCAACATTTTAACTACATCCCTTACTCTGTTACGAAATGTAAGTAATATGTGCTGTTGTATCTCACCACTTCTTGATGTAGACCGCAAAGGTAGTCTACAAAACTGTATTGGCTGTGGTGAGGCTAAATCAAGGCAGTATAAAGCCTGAACAGTATTTGTTTTAAAAACAAATAAAGCAAAACTTTCTTGGTATCGCATAAGGCCCATACACACTAGGCGATTTTGTGCTCAAAGTGCTGTGGCTCACTTTTGGTGTTTTGAGCTACTTTGAGCTAAAAACCTCCTAGTGTGTATGGCCGGGCGATGAGCGCTGATGCGTGCTCCCGCATCATTGCTGCCCACCGCCGCCCGTCGGCCTGTTTTACTGGCCGAGTGAACCACTTTCCACAGTCTCCTACTTTGGAAAGTGATTCACCCCCGTGAACATCGCCGCGCCGGGTGATGATCGCAGTGTATGCACTGAGCGATTTTCCTGCCAGCGATGATCACATCATTGCTGTGCATACACACTGGGCAAAAACACCCAGTGTGTATGAACTTTCACTGACATATTTGCCAGATTTGCCTAAAAATAGGATTTTAATTACTTACCGGTAAATCCTTTTCTTGTAGTCCGTAGAGGATGCTGGGGTCCATTTTAGTACCATGGGGTATAGACAGGTCCACTAGGAGCCATGGGCATTTTAAGAGATTAATGGTGTGTGCTGGCTTCTGCCTCCCTCTATGCCCCTCCTACCAGAATCAGTCTAGAAACTTTGCCCAAGGAGACGGAGATACTTCGAGAGAAGGAAATACACAGATAGTGGTGAGATTCACACCAGCTCACACATGCAACAAAAAGAAAGCCAAGCTAACCAACTGGGAACAATTCAGCAACAGCTGAACCAACAATACTGAACCAAGTAACAATGCAGGAATACGAAGCACTGGGCGGGCGCCCAGCATCCTCTTCGGACTACGAGAAAAGGAATTAAAATCCTATTTCTCTTACGTCCTAGAGGATGCTGGGGACTCCGTAAGGACCATGGGGATAGACGGGCTCCGCAGGAGACATGGGCACTAAGAAAGAACTTTAGGTATGGGTGTGCACTGGCTCCTCTCTCTATGCCCCTCCTCCAGACAGTTTATTACTGTGCCCAGAGGAGACTGGGTGCATTACAGGGAGCTCTCCTGAGTTTCCTGGAAAAAGTATTTTGTTAGGTTTTTTATTTTCAGGGAGCCTGCTGGCAACAGACTCCCTGCATCGAGGGACTGAGGGGAGAGAAACAGACCTACTTTAATGTTAGGCTCTGTTTCTTAAGCTACTGGACACCATTAGCTCCAGAGGGAATGGAACGCAGGTCTCACCCTCGCCGTTCGTCCCAGAGCCACGTCGCCGTCCTCCTCGCAGAGCCGGAAGATAGAAGCCTGGTGAGTATGTGAAGAAAGAAGACTTCAGAGGTGGCAGAAGACTTCAGATCTTCATAGAGGGTAACGCACAGCGGTAGCGCTGTGCGCCATTGCTCCCACACAGCACACACACAGCAGTCACTGTAAGGGTGCAGGGCGCAGGGGGGGCGCCCTGGGCAGCAATAAGGACCTCCAACTCTGGCTATAATAGTGTTATACAGGCTCTGCACTGTATATATGAGACCCCCGCTTTGAAAATTTTCAGCGGGACCGAAGCCTGCCGCTGAGGGGGCGGAGCTTGTTCCTCAGCACTCACCAGCGCCATTTTCTCCACAGCACACTGCTGAGAGGAAGCTCCCCGGACTCTCCCCTGCTTACCATGGTGAAAGAGGGTTTTTAAGAAGGGGGGGGGGCACATAATTTGGCGTAAAAGAGGTAAAACAGCGCTATCTGGGTAAACAAATTGTGTTTTTTCCTGGGTCATTGGCGCTGGGTGTGTGCTGGCATACTCTCTCTCTCTCTCTCTCTCTCTCTCTCTCTCTCTCTCTCTCCAAAGGGCCTTGTGAGGGAACTGTCTTCAGATAAGAGGTTTTCCTGGTGTCTTGGTACGCGTGTGTCGGCATGTCTGAGGTAGAAGGCTTTCCTAGCGAGGAGGTGTGGAGCAAATGAATGTGGTGTCTCCGTCTGCAACGCCGACACCTGACTGGGTAGATATGTGGAATGTTTTAAGTGCTAATGTGAGTTTATTGCACAAAAGGTTGGACAAAGCTGAGTCCAGGAATTATGCAGAGAGTCAGGCCCTGCCTGCCCCTAATTCGCAGGGACCCCCGGGGTCTCAAAAGCGCCCACTATCCCAAATAGTAGACACTAATACCGACACAGATTCTGACTCCAGTGTCGACTACGATGATGCAAAGTTACAGCCAAAATTGGCTAAAAGTATTCAATATATGATTATTGCAATAAAGGATGTTTTGCATATCACAGAGGAACCCCCTGTCCCTGACACGAGGGTACACATGTATAAGGAAAAGAAACCTGAGGTAACCTTTACCCCTCATCAGCTGAACGAGTTATTTGAAAAGGCTTGGGAATCTCCAGACAAACTGCAGATTCCCAAAAGGATTCTTATGGCGTATCCTTTCCCGACTAAGGACAGGATACGGTGGGAATCCTCCCCAAGGGTAGACAAAGCGTTGACGCGCTTATCCAAAAAGGTAGCACTGCCATCCCAAGATACGGCTACCCTCAGGGATCCTGCTGATCGCAAGCAGGAGGCTACCTTAAAGTCCATTTACACGCACTCTGGTACCTTACTCAGACCGGCGATAGCGTCGGCTTGGGTTTGTAGCGCTGTAGCACCGTGGACAGATACCTTATCGGCGGAATTGGATACCCTGGATAAGGATACCATTTTATTGACCCTGGGTCATATTAAAGATGCTGTCTTGTATATGAGGGATGCTCAGAGACATTGGCCTACTGGGTTCTAGAGTCAACGCTATGTCGATTTATGCTAGATGAGTCCTATGGACCCGGCAATGGACAGGTGATGCCGACTCAAAGAAGCATATGGAGGTTTTACCTTACAAGGGTGAGGAATTGTTTGGGGAAGGTCTCTCGGACCTGGTGTCCACAGCTACGGCAGGTAAATCAAATTTTTACCTTATGTTCCCTCACAGCCTAAGAAAGCGCCACATTATCAAATGCAGTCCTTTCGGTCAAATAAAAACAAGAGAGTACGAGGATCGTCCTTTCTTGCCAGAGGTAAGGGCAGAGGAAAAAAGCTGCCAACCACAGCTAGTTCCCAGGAGCAGAAGTCCTCCTCGGCCTCTACAAAATCCACCGCAGGACGCTGGGGCTCCGCTGAGGGAGTCCGCCCCAGTGGGGACACGTCTTCGACTTTTCAGCCACATCTGGGTTCACTCACAGGTGGATCCCTGGGCAATAGAAATTGTTTCCCAGGGTTACAAGCTGGAACTCGAAGAGGTGCCTCCTCGCCGGTTTTTCAAATCGGCCCTACCAGCTTCTACCCCAGAAAGGGAGATAGTTTTAAATGCAATTCACAAATTGTGTCTTCAACAGGTGGTGGTCAAAGTTCCCCTGCTTCAACAAGGGAGGGGGTATTATTCAACCCTATTTGTAGTCCCGAAACCGGACGGTTCGGTCAGACCCATTTTAAATTTAAAATCCTTGAACCTATACTTGAAAAGGTTCAAGTTCAAGATGGAATCGCTCAGAGCGGTCATCGCCAGCCTAGAAGGGGGGGATTTTATGGTATCCCTGGACATAAAGGATGCATACCTTCATGTTCCCATATATCCACCTCATCAGGCGTACCTGAGATTTGCGGTACAGGATTGTCATTACCAATTTCAGACGTTGCCGTTTGGGCTTTCCACGGCCCCGAGGATTTTCACCAAGGTAATGGCGGAAATGATGGTGCTCCTGCGCAAGCAGGGTGTCACAATTATTCCGTACTTGGACGATCTCCTCATAAAAGCAAGATCACAAGAGCAGTTGTTGAACCGCGTGTCACTTTCACTGAAGGTGTTACAGCAACACGGCTGGATTCTCAATATCCCGAAGTCACAGTTAGTTCTTACGACTCGTTTGACCTTCTTAGGCATGATTCTGGATACGGACCAGAAAAGGGTTTATCTTCCGATAGAAAAGGCCCAGGAACTCATGACTCTGGTCAGGGACCTATTGAAGCCAAAACAGGTGTCAGTGCATCACTGCACTCGAGTCCTGGGTAAGATGATGGCATCTTACGAGACCATTCCCTTCGGCAGGTTCCATGCCAGGACCTTCCAATGGGACCTACTG
Source organism: Pseudophryne corroboree (assembly GCF_028390025.1). Taxonomy (NCBI): domain Eukaryota; kingdom Metazoa; phylum Chordata; class Amphibia; order Anura; family Myobatrachidae; genus Pseudophryne; species Pseudophryne corroboree. The sequence goes on along the minus strand of NC_086451.1, from coordinate 101,671,951 downwards.
GACAAGTGGTCCGGGTCACATCTACAGATTCATCAGTTGATCACCCTGTCCCCCAGGGCAAGGGTGTCTCTCCTGTGGTGGCTACAGAGTGCTCACCTTCTAGAGGCTCGCAGGTTCGCCATTCAGGACTGGATTCCGGTAACCACGGACGCGAGCCTCCGAGGTTGGGGAGCAGTCACGCAGGGAAAAAACTTCCAAGGTCTTTAGTCAAGCCAGGAGACTTGTCTTCACATCAACGTCCTGGAGCTGATGGCCATATACAACGCCCTTCGTCAAACGGAGACTTTGCTTCGCGATCTACCGGTTCTGATTCAGTCAGACAACATCACCGCAGTGGCTCATGTAAACCGCCAAGGCGGCACAAGGAGCAGAGTGGCAATGATGGAAGCCACCAGGATTCTTCGCTGGGCGGAAAATCACGTAAGCGCACTGTCAGCAGTGTTCATTCCGGGGATGGACAACAGAGAAGCAGACTTCCTCAGCAGACACGATCTACATCCATGAGAGTGGGGACTTCATCAGGAAGTCTTCGCACAGATTGCAAGTCAGTGGGGACTGTTCCAAATAGACATGATGGCGTCCCGCCTCAACAAAAAACTACAGAGGTATTGCGCCAGGTCAAGAGACCCTCAGGCGGTGGCAGTGGACGCCCTGGTGACACCATGGGTGTTCCAGTCGGTCTATGTGTTTCCTCCTCTTCCTCTCATCCCCAAGGTGTTGAGAATAATAAGAAAAAGAGGAGTACAGACAATTCTCATTGTTCCAGATTGGCCGCGAAGAGCCTGGTATCCGGATCTGCAGGAAATGCTCACAGAAGATCCGTGGCCTTTTCTTCTATGACAGGACCTGTTGCAACAGGGGCCCTGTCTGTTCCAAGACTTACCGCGGCTGCGTTTGACGGCATGGCGGTTGAACGCCGGATCCTACCGGAAAAGGGCATTCTGGATGAGGTCATTCCTACTCTGATAAAGGCTAGGAAGGACGTGACCGCTAAACATTATCACCGTATATGGCGGAAGTATGTTTCTTGGTGTGAGGCCAGGAATGCTCCTACGGAAGAATTCCATCTGGGCCGTTTCGTTCACTTCCTTCAAACTGGAGTGAATTTGGGCCTAAATTAGGCTCCATTAAGGTTCAGATTTCGGCCCTATCCATTTTCTTTCAGAAGGAATTAGCTTCTCTCCCAGAAGTACAGACTTTTGTGAAGGGAGTGCTGCATATTCAGCCTCCTTTTGTACCTCCGGTGGCGCCTTGGGACCTTAACGTGGTGTTGAGTTTCCTTAAGTCCCACTGGTTTGAACCACTTAAAACGGTGGAATTTAAATATCTCACTTGGAAAGTGGTTATGTTGTTAGCCTTGGCTTCTGCTAGGCGAGTGTCGGAGTTGGTGGCTTTGTCTCACAAAAGCCCCTATCTGGTTTTCCATGTGGATAGAGCAGAATTGCGGACTCGTCCTCAATTCTTGCCCAAGGTGGTTTCATCTTTTCATATGAACCAACCTATTGTGGTGCCTGTGGCTACGCGGGACTTGGAGGATTCCGAGTCCCTTGATGTAGTCAGGGCTTTGAAAATTTACGTGGCCAGAACGTCTCGGGGTCAGGAAAACAGAGGCACTGTTTGTCCTGTATGCAGCCAACAAGGTTGGCGCTCCTGCTTCTAAGCAGACTATTGCTCGCTGGATCTGTAACACGATTCAGCAGGCTCATTCTACGGCTGGATTGCCGTTACCAAAATCGGTTAAGGCCCATTCCACCAGGAAAGTGGGCTCTTCTTGGGCGGCTGCCCGAGGGGTCTCGGCATTACAGCTGTGCCGAGCTGCTACTTGGTCGGGTTCAAGCACTTTTGCAAAATTCTACAAGTTTGATACCCTGGCTGAGGAGGACCTCATGTTTGCTCAATCGGTGCTACAGAGTCATCCGCACTCTCCCGCCCGTTTGGGAGCTTTGGTATAATCCCCATGGTCCTTACGGAGTCCCCAGCATCCTCTAGGACCTAAGAGAAAATAAGATTTTAAACCTACCGGTAAATCTTTTTCTCTAACGTCCTAGAGGATGCTGGGACTCCGTAAGGACTATGGGGATAGACGGGCTCCGCAGGAGACATGGCACTTTAAGAAAGACTTTGACCCTGTGTGCACTGGCTCCTCCCTCTATGCCCCTCCTCCAGACCTCAGTTTGATACTGTGCCCAGAGGAGATGGGTGCACTGCAGGGAGCTCTTCTGAGTTTCCTGCTAAGAAAGTATTTTAATTAGGTTTTTTATTTTCAGGGAGCACTGCTGGCAACAGCCTCCCTGCATCGTGGGACTGAGGAGAGAGAAACAGCCCTACTTCTCTGAGTTTCAAGGTCCTGTTTCTTAGGCTACTGGACACCATTAGCTCCAGAGGGAGTCTGAACACAGGTCTCACCCTGGAGTTCGTCCCAGAGCCGCGCCGCCGTCCTCCTCGCAGAGCCAGAAGATAGAAGCCGGGTGAGTATGAGAAGTAAGAAGGCTTCAAAGGCGGCAGAAGACTTCGTGATCTTCACTGAGGTAACGCACAGCACTGCAGCTGTGCGCCATTGCTCCCATACACCTCACACACTCCGGTCACTGTAAGGGTGCAGGGCGGGCGCCCTGGGCAGCAATATAAACCTCTATTATGGCATAAACATATATATACGGGTGTGGTTCATCAAATTGACAGTATCTAGGTCGACCATGTTTTGGTCGAACACTATAGGTCGATAGTCACTAGGTCGACATGTATGGAAGGTCGACAGGGTTTCTAGGTTGACAGGGTTTCTAGGTTGACAGGGTTTCTAGGTTGACAGGGTTTCTAGGTCGACAGGGTTTCTAGGTCGACATGTGCTAGGTCGACAGGTCTAAAGGTCGACATGAGGTTTTTTTTTTGGGTGTTTTCTTCGTAGAGTGACCGGGATCCCAAATTAGTGCACCGCGTCCCCTCGCATGGCTCGCTTCGCTCGCTATGCTTCGGGCATGGTGCCTTCGCTCCGCTACCGCTTCGCTCGGCACAGATTACCGTTCCAATCGTAGTCCACGTGGATCGCAAAGTATGAAAAAATTCAAAAAAAGAAAAAAATGTGAGTCATGTCGACCTTTAGACCTGTCGACCTAGTACATGTCGACCTAGAAACCCTGTCGACCTTCCATCCATGTCGACCTAGTGACTGTCGACCTATAGTGGTCGACCTAAACATTGTCGACCTAGATACTGTCTATCTTCAGACCGGACCCCATATATACATGTACAGCTGGGCACTGTACATGTATATAAAGAGCCCCCGCCATGTTTTTGAATAATTTGAGCGGGACAGAAGCCCGCCGCCGAGGGGGCGGGGCTTCTCCCTCAGCACTCACCAGCGCCATTTTTCTCCACAGCGCTGAGAGGAAGCTCCCCGGACTCTCCCCTGCTTACTGAGGTTACAGTGGGTTTTTCAAGAGGGGGGCGGGGGCACATAATTGGCGAAAAACATGTTATTTCAGCGCTACTGGGGAAACATTCTGTGTTTTGCCTGGGTTATATAGCGCTGGGGTGTGTGCTGGCATATTCTTTCTCCTTCTCTCCAATGGGCCTGGTGGGGAACTGTCTTCAGATAAGAGCTTCCCTGTGTGTGTGGGATGTGTCAGTACGCGTGTGTCGACATGTATGAAGTGGGAGGCTTACCTAAGGAGGAGGGGGAGTGTATGAATGTCAGATCTCCGTCGGCAGCGCTGACACCGGATTGGATGGAGATGTGGAATGTCTTGAGTGCTAGTGTAAATTTATTACACAAGAGATTAGACAAGGCTGAGGCTAGGGAACAGTCAGGTAGTCAGACCATGTCTGTCCCTGTGTCACCGGGACCTTCCGGGTCTCAGAAGCGCACATTGTCCCAAATAATGGACACAGATACCGACACGGATTCAGACTCCAGTGTCGACTATGAGGAGGCAAAATTACAGCCAAAAGTGGCTAAGGGCATTCGATATATGATTATTGCAATAAAAGATGTTTTGCATATCACAGAGGAACCCCCTGTCCCTGACAAGAGGGTACACATGTATAAAGAGAAAAAGCCTGAGGTCACTTTTCCATCCTCGTATGAGCTGAGCGAGCTGTGCGAAAAGGCTCGGGAATCTCCAGACAAGAGGCTGCAGATTCCCAAAAGGATTCTTATGGCATATCCTTTCCCGCAAACGGATAGGATACGATGGGAGTCTTCTCCTAAGGTGGACAAGGCTTTAACACTTTATCAAAGAAGATAGCACTGCCATCCCAAGATATGGCTACCCTCAAGGATGCTTCTGATCGCAGACAGGAGGTTACCATAAAGTCCATTTACACACATTCAGGTACAATTCTTAGATCGGCAATGGCGTCGGCCTGGGTTTGTAGTGCTGTCGCAGCATGGACAGACTCCTTCTCTACGGAAATTGAGACCCTAGATAAGGATATCATTTTAATGACCCTAGGGCATATAAAAGATGCTGCGTTATATATGAGGGATGCTCAAAGAGACATTTGTTTGCTAAGTTCCAGAATAAACGCTATGTCTGTTTCTGCTAGGCGAGTCTTATGGACCCGACAGTGGACGGGTGATGCCGACTCAGAGGCATATGGAGTCTTTGCCTTACAAAGGTGAGGAGTTATTTGGAGAAGGCCTCTCGGACCTCGGCTCCACAGCTACGGCAGGTAAATCGAATTTTTTGCCTTATGTTCCCTCACAGCCTAAGAAAGCGCCTCATTATCAAATGCAGTCCTTTCGTTTCGAATAAAAGCAAAAGAGTACGAGGACCGTCCTTTCTTGACAGAGGTAAGGGCAGAGCAAAAAAGCTGCACACAGCTAGTTCCCAGGAACAGAAGTCCTCCCCTGCCTCTGCAAAATCCACCGCATGACGCTGGGGCTCCCCTGGGGGAGTCCGCTCAAGTGGGGGCACGTCTTCGACTTTTCAGCCACATCTGGGTTCATTCACAGGTGGATCCCTGGGCAATAGAAATTGTTTCTCAGGGATACAAGCTGGAATTCGAAGAGGTGCCTCCTCGACGGTTTTTCAAATCGGCTCTACCTGCGGCTCCCTCAGAGAGGGAGTTAGTGTTTAATGCAATACAAAAATTGTATCTTCAACAGGTAGTGGTCAAGGTTCCTCTACTGCAGCAAGGATAGGGTTATTACTCAACCCTGTTTGTGGTTCTGAAACCAGACGGTTCGGTCAGACCCATTTTGAATTTAAAATCCCTGAACCTATACTTGAAAAGGTTCAAATTCAAGATGGAATCGCTCAGGGCGGTTATCGCCAGCCTGGAAGGGGGGGATTTTATGGTTTCCCTGGACATAAAGGATGCATACCTTCATGTTCCAATATTTCCTCCTCATCAGGCGTTCCTGAGATTTGCTGTACAAGGTTGTCATTACCAATTTCAGACGTTGCCGTTTGGGCTTTCAACGGCCCCGAGGATTTTCACCAAGGTAATGACGGAAATTATGGTGCTCCTGCGCAAGCGAGGGGTCACAATTATCCCATACTTGGACGATCTCCTCATAAAAGCGAGATCTCGGGAGAAGTTACTGGACAGCGTGTCTCCGTCTTTGTAGGTGTTACAGCAACACGGCTGGATTCTCAATATCCCGAAGTCACAGTTGGTTCCTACGACGCGTCTGACCTTCTTGGGCTTGATTCTGGACACAGACCAGAAGAAGGTTTTTCTTCCAATGGAAAAAGCTCAGGAACTCATGACTCTGGTCAGGAACCTATTGAAGCCAAAACAGAGGTCAGTGCATCACTGCACTCGAGTCCTAGGGAAATTGGTGGCATCGTACGAAGCCATTCCCTTCGGCAGGTTCCATGCGAGGACCTTCCAATGGGACCTACTGGACAAGTGGTCCGGGTCACATCTACAAATGCATCAGAGGATCACCCTGTCCCCCAGAGCAAGGGTGTCTCTCCTGTGGTGGCTGCAGAGTGCTCACCTCCTAGAGGGTCGCAGGTTCGGCATTCAGGACTGGATCCTGGTGACCACAGACGCAAGTCTCCGAGGTTGGGGAGCAGTCACACAGGGAAGAAACTTCCAAGGTCTTTAGTCGAGTCTAGAGACTTGTCTCCACATCAACATCCTGGAGTTGATGGCCATATACAACGCCCTACGTCAAACGGAGGCATTACTTCGCGACAAACCAGTTCTGATTCAGTCGGACAATGTCACCACAGTAGCTCATGTAAACCGCCAAGGCGGAACAAGGAGCAGGGTGGCAATGCCGGAAGCCACCAGGATTCTTTGCTGGGCGGAAATTCATGTAAGCGCACTGTCAGCAGTATTCATTCCGGGAGTGGACAACTGGGAAGCAGACTTTCTCAGCAGACACGACCTGCATCCGGGAGAGTGGGGACTTCATCAGGAAGTCTTCGCGCAGATCGCAGGTCGGTGGGAACTGCCCCAGATAGACATGATGGCGTCCCGTCTCAACACAAAGTTAAAAAGGTATTGCGCCAGGTCAAGAGATCCTCAGGCGATAGCTGTGGACGCCCTGGTGACACCGGGGGTGTTTCGGTCGGTCTATTTGTTTCCTCCTCTTCCTCTTATACCCAAGGTGTTGAGAATAATAAGACAAAAGAGTGAGAACAATCATCATTCTACAGGAATTGCTCACAGAAGATCCGTGGCCTCTTCCTCTAAGACAGGACCTGCTGCAGCAGGGACCCTGTCTGTTCCAAGACTTACCGCGGCTGCGTTTGACGGCATGGCGGTTGAACGCCGGATCCTAGCGGAAAAAGGTATTCTGGATGAGGTCATCCCTACGCTAATAAAGGCTAGGAAGGACGTGACATCAAAACATTATCACCGAATATGGAGAAAATATGTTTCTTGGTGTGAGGCCAGGAATGCTCCTACGGAGGAATTCCATCTGGGTCGTCTCCTTCACTTCCTGCAAACTGGAGTGAGTTTGGGCCTAAAATTAGGCTCCATAAAAGTTCAGATTTCGGCCTTATCCATTTTCTTTCAAAAGGAATTGGTCTCTCTACCTGAAGTACAGACTTTTGTGAAGGGAGTACTGCATATTCAGCCTCCTTTTGTACCTCCGTTGGCGTCTTGGGACCTTAACGTGGTGTTAAGTTTCCTTAAGTCACATTGGTTTGAACCACTTAAAACGGTTGAGTTAAAATATCTCACTTGGACCGTGGTCATGTTGTTAGCCTTGGCTTCGGCTAGGTGAGTTTCGGAATTGGCGGCTTTCACATAAAAGCCCCTATCTGGTTTTCCATATGGATAGAGCGGAATTGCGGACCCGTCCTCAATTCCTACCTAAGGTGGTCTCATCCTTTCATATGAACCAACCTATTGTCGTGCCTGTGGCTACTCGTGACTTGGAGGATTCCGAGTCCCTTGATGTGGTCAGGGCTTTGAAAATTTACGTGGCCAGAACGGCTAGGATCAGAAAAACAGAAGCACTGTTTGTCCTGTATGCAGCCAACAAGGTTGGCGGCCCTGCTTCAAAGCAGACTATTGCTCGCTGGATCTGTAACACGATCCAGCAAGCGCATTCTACGGCAGGATTGCCGTTACCAAAATCGGTTAAGGCCCATTCCACTGGGAAGGTGGGCTCGTCTTGGGCGGCTGCCGAGGGGTCTCGGCACTACAGCTGTGCCGAGCTGCTACTTGGTCGGGGTCAAACACCTTTGCAAAGTTCTATAAGTTTGATACCCTGGCTGAGGAGGACCTCATGTTTGCTCAATCGGTGCTGCAGAGTCAACCGCACTCTCCCGCCCGTTTGGGAGCTTTGGTATAATCCCCATGGTCCTTGCGGAGTCCCAGCATCCTCTAGGACGTTAGAGAAAATAAGATGTTAAACCTACCGGTAAATCTTTTTCTCGTAGTCCGTAGAGGATACTTGTATATAGTTATTGCTTAAATAAGGGTTATGTTATAGTTTCATCGGTTTTGGACTGAAACTATGTTGTTTTTCCTACTGTTAACTGGTTATACGGTGTGATTGGTGTGGCTGGTATGAATCTTGCCCTTGGATTAACTAAAATCCTTTCCTCGTACTGTCCATCTCCTCTGGGCACAGTTTCTCTAACTGAGGTCTGGAGGAGGGGCATAGAGGGAGGAGCCAGTGCACACCCAGAGTCAAAGTCTTTCTTAAAGTGCCCATGTCTCCTGCGGAGCCCGTCTATCCCCATGGTCCTTACGGAGTCCCAGCATCCTCTACGGACTACGAGAAAAAGATTTAGGTTTAAAATCGTATTTTTCCCCCTTCTGAGCAATATTGACAAAAATAAGATTTTAAACCTACCGGTAAATCTTTTTCTCCTAGTCCGTAGAGGATGCTGGGCGCCCGTCCCAAATGCGGACTACTTCTGCAAGGCTTGTATATAGTTGTTGCTTACATAAAGGTTATGTTACAGTTAAGATCAGTCTTTGCCTGATGCTGTTTTGTTCATACTGTTAACTGGTTGCGTATATTACAGGTTATACGGTGTGGATGGTGTGGGCTGGTATGAATCTTGCCCTTAGATTAACAAAAATCCTTTCCTCGTACTGTCCGTCTCCTCTGGGCACAGTTTCTCTAACTGAGGTCTGGAGGAGGGGCATAGAGGGAGGAGCCAGTGCACACCCATTCTAAAGTCTTTAGAGTGCCCATGTCTCCTGCGGAGCCCGTCTATACCCCATGGTCCTTACGGAGTCCCCAGCATCCTCTACGGACTAGGAAAAAAGATTTACCTGTAGGTTTAAAGTCTTATTTTTCTCTCTACGTCCTAGAGGATGCTGGGGTCCATTTTAGTACCATGGGGATGTACCAAAGCTCCCAGTACGAGAGGGAGAGTGCAGAGGTTCCTGCAGAACAGATTGACCAAACATTAGGTTCAGAGCGTCCGACTTCCTGTGACGAGAAGTTCTCTTCACATATATTTTCAAAGCCCCACAACATCCAAGGACTTTGAGGTATTTGAGGCGTCAGTAGCCACTGGCACCACAATAGGTTGGTTGATATGAAAGGCTGACGCAACCTTTGGAAGAAATTGCTGACGCGTTCTGACTTCAGCTCTATCCGCATGGAAAATCAAGTAGGGGCTCCTGCATGACAATGCCCCCAATTCCGCCACACATCTAGCAGGGGCCAATGCCAACAGTGTGGCCGCCTTCCAAGTAAGAAACTTGAATTCCACGTCCTGTAAAGGCTCGAACCAATCCGATTGCAGGAACTGCAGCACCACATTAAGATCCTAAAGTGCCGTAGGAGGTACAAAGGGTGGTTGAATGTGCAGAACCCTTTTCAAGAATGTCTGAACCTCAGGAAGAGCAGTCAGTTGCTTCTGGAAGAAAATGGACAAGACCGAAATCTGGACCTTTATGGAGCCCAAGCGTAGGCCCACATCCACACCTGCTTGCAAAAAGAGGAGAAACCATCCAAGTTGAAACTCCACTGTAGGAAACTTCTTGGATTCACACAAAGACACCTACTTTTTTCAAATCCGATGGTAATGTTATGACGTTACTCCCTTCCTAGCCTGTATCGGGGTAGGAATGACCTTGGTCGGAATGCCCTTCCAAGCTAATATCTGGCGTTCAACCTCCATGCCGTCAAACGTAGCTGCGGTAAGACTTGATAGGCAAACGGCCCCTGTTGTAGAAGGTCCTCGCGAAGAGGAAGAGGCCTCTGATCCTCCATCAGTAATTCCAGAAGATCCACATACCAAGCTCTTCTTGGCCAGTCCGGATCAATGAGGATCGCCTGAACTCTTGTTCTTTTTATGAGTTTGAGAATCCTTGGGATTAGTGGAAGGAACACATACACTGACTGGTACGTCCACAGAGTTACCAGTGTGTCCACTGCGTGTGGGTCTCTCGACCTGGAACAGTACCTCCGGAGCTTTTTGTTGAAGCGAGAGGCCATCATGTCTACACCCCATCGGCTTATCACTTCTGCGAACACCTCCGGGTGGAGGCCCCATTCTCCTGGATGGAGATCGTGTCTGCTGAGGAAGTCCGCTTACCAGTTGTCCACTCCCGAAATGAAGACGGCTGACAGCGCCACCGCGTGCTTTTCTGCCCAGAGAAGGATTCTTGTTACCTCTGACATAGCCGCTCTGCTCTTCGTTCCGCCCTTTCTGTTTATGTAGGACACTGCTGTTACATTGTCCGACTGAACCTGAATTGCCTGATTTTGCAGAAGATGTGCTGCTTGTAGGAGGCCGTTGTATATGGCCCGTAGTTCCAGAATGTTTATTGGAAGGATGGATTCCAGACTTGAACACTTTCCTTAGAAGTTTTCCCCTTGGGTAACTGCTCCCCAACCTCTGAGACTTGCATCCATGGTTAGAAGGATGCAATTCTGAATCCCGAACCTGCGGCCCTCGAGTAGGTGAGACGTTTGCAGCCACCAGAGGAGTGAAATTCTGGCTTTGGGCGACAGGCGTATCCACTGGTGCATTTGAAGATGTGATCCCGACCATTTGTCTAGGAGATCTAGTTGGAAGATCCTCGCATGGAATCTTCCGTACTGTAGAGCCTCATAGGAGGCAACCATCTTCCCCAGAAGGCTAATGCACTGATGTACCGATACCCGGGCTGTCTTCAGGACATCCCGGACCATTGATTTGATCACCAACGCTTTCTCCACTGGTGGAAACACCCACTGCACTTCCGTGTCGAGTATCATCCACAGGAAGGGCAGTCTCCTTGTCGGCTCCAAATGTGACTTTGGAAGGTTCAGGAACTACCCATGATCCTGAGTAGTCGAATTGAGAGAGCAATACTCTGCAACATCCTCTCCTTGGAAGATGCTTTTATCAGCAGATCATCCAGATGTGGAATTATGTTCACTCCCTGTCTGCGGAGGAGTAACATCATCTCTTCCATGACCTTGGCGAGTACCCTCGGTGCTGTGGAGAGGCCAAATGGCAATGCCTGGAACTGATGGTGACAGTCCAGCAGCGCAAATCTGAGATAAGCCTGGTGAGGCGTCCAGATTGGAATGTGAAGGTAGGCATCCTTGATATCCAGGGATTCTAGGAATTCCCCCTCCTCCAGACATGAAATCACCGCTCTCAGAGACTCCATCTTGAATTTGAATTCCCTCAAGTAGGGGTTCAATGACTAGGTTTAATATCGGCCTTACCGAACCGTCCGGTTTCGGTACCACAAACAGGTTTGAGTAATAACCTTTGTGTTGTAGGTGAGGTGGAATTGGAACAATGACACTTGTTTGAACCAATTTTTTAATGGCTTCCTGTAGGATAGCACTTTCTGTCAGCGAAGCTGGTAAGCCTGATTTGAAGTATCTGTGAGGTGGGAGTTTTTGAAACTACAGTCTGTATCCCTGGGCAACAATATCCTTTACCCAGGGGTCTAGGCATGATGACGCCCAAATGTAACTGAAAGCTTTTAGCCTTGCTCCCACCTGTCCGACGTCCAGGCTGGGAGGTCCACCGTCATACTGAAGATTTTGAGGAAACAGAACCTCATTTCTGTACCTGGGAACCTGTTGGTGCAGGTTTTCTGGACATTCCCCGACCTTCTCTAAAGAATGTGGGAGGAGGTTTGGATTTTTTTAATTTTGCAGTCCGAAAGGACTGCAGTGTAGGCCAAGGATAAGATTTCCTAGCCGGTGGGGCTGCTGAGGGAAGAAAGGTTGACTTACCCGCAGTTGCCGTGTTGATCCACGCATCCAATGCTTCCCCAAACAGAGCCTGACCTGTGAAGGAAGGGTAGGTTCTCCACGATTTTCTTGGATTCTGCATTCGCAGTCCATTAACGTAGCCAGAGTCCCCTGCGTGCCGAGACTGCCATGGAAGTAGCCCGTGCTTCATGGCCTCCACCTTGAACCCTGCAAAATCCTGTATGTGACGCAAAAACAGTTCAATGTCACTCATCCATAGTATCTAAGACCTATAGCAATGTGCCTGATGACTTTATTATGGCTTTATAAACCACGCACAAGCAATAGTGGGCCTTAAAGCTACGCCAGTAGCAGTGTATAATGATTTGAGTGTACTCTCAATCTTGCGGTCAGCCGACTCTTTTAAAGCGGTTGTACCAGGAACGGGTAAAACCACCTTTTTTGACAACCTAGATACAGAAGCGTCAACTATAGGGGGGTTTTCCCACTTTTTTCTATCCTTTTCAGGAAAAGGGAAAGCAATGAGAACCTTTTTTGGGATCTGGAATATTTTCTCTGGGTTTTCCCCAGGATATTTCAAACAAAGAGTTTAACTCCTTGGAAGCCAGGAAGGTAAGCAAGGATTTCTTTCTTTCTGTAAAATAAAATTCCTCTACTTGCTCAGTTACCTTCTCAGTTATGTGTAAAATATCCCTAATGGCTTCAGTCATTAGTTGCACCCACGTAGCAAGTGATGCTTTCCCCCCCCCCCCCCCCCCCCTTACCCCCTGCATATCCCCATCACCGTTCCCTGTATCAAAGTCTGTATCAGTGTCAGCTTGCATTATCTGGGCAAGTGTGCGTTTTTGTGGGTACGTAGGGGGGTTCTTAGACGAAGCAGTGGGGGCTGAGTATGCCAAATCTTCCACAGATTTTCCCTAAAACTGTTTCTTTCTCAGTCTGTGACATCCTAGTTGAAATCTGGGATATCATGCCCCGTAAAGAATCCACCCATGGTGGTTCAGATTCAGAAGGCTGGGAAAGTACATTGCAGTCCTGAATACATGGAATAGACTCTTCAGGAGAAGACAAACACTCTGCAGTACAGAACACAGAGTCCCTAGACATGGTAACGTGGATATACACTTACACACCCACACAGGAAAATGTCAGACACAGTTTCCCCCAGAGTACCTGTAGAGAAGCACAGAGTATAAGGAGCCAGCCACACAGTGCCCCTGTGGGCAATTACGATGATGAAAGCCCGGCGCTGACTAACCAACCTTAATAGGTTAATTAGTACTAACAACACACTCCTCCCCCCCCCTGTCTATAACACTGTGGTACCGCAGAGGATAACTGGAGTTATGTGGAGGTCATCGCTCCCTGTCAGCGTCTTGTTCCTATGATCTGCAGGGAGAAAATGGTGCTGGATACGCTGTGAGGAGAAGCCCCGCCCCCTGTAATGGCACGCGGCTTCCCGCACAATTTGATTATACTGGCCTGAGGTTTTGTACGCTAAGAGCGGGATTAGCCCCTGTTAGCTGCTTGTACCAGTTTAGGGTGATCGCGCTGGCCAAGGACGCCCCTCAAAGCGCCTACACTGTGTGTTGATGAGCCCTCATGGAGTGCAGCCTGTCAGAGCTGCGCTCCCACCCTTGTGCCGCCATTCTCGCCGGCGACCCGCTAACCGGGCCACCGGCGCTGTACTCGCCACTCTTCTTTCTTTTGGCTCTGTTAGGGGGTGGCTGCTGTGCTGCGGGAGTGAGCGGTTGCCTCATGGGCTTGCGATCAGCACCCTCAGGAGCTCAGTGTCCTGTCGGCGGAGATAGAGAACCATTAACTTCAAGAGTTGATTCCTACTGACCGCCCTAAGTCCCACGAAGCAGGAAGGCTGTTGCCAGCAGCCTTCCTGTAACTTAATTACTCTATTAAAACAAAAAAACTAAGAACTCCTAGGAGCTCCTCTAGCTGTGACCGTCTCCTCCGGGCACATTTTCTAAACTGAGTCTGGTAGGAGGGGCATAGAGGGAGGAGCCAGCCCACACTATTAATCTCTTAAAGTGCCCATGGCTCTTAGTGGACCCTTCTATACCCCATGGTACTAAATTGGACCCCAGCATCCTCTAGGACGTAAGAGAAAGTTTCTGTTTGACACAATGCATCAAAAAAGCAATTAGCTTAGCTTTGCAAGCCTCAGGGATACAGAAATGGCCAAAAGCACTGTTTGCACAGTGTGCTCTTGAAATATTTGAACGGTTTAATGCTGGTGAAGGAGGCTTGATATAAAGGGTGATTGGATGCCTATATCACTGCGAGACTTGCTCCTGTTTTATTGTTTGTAGAGAAATTTGAAAGCAAGATCACACTTCACTGATCTCGGTGTCAGATTCTCAAGATGGACTAACATTTTTGGATGGATGCCACGTGTGCGCGTTCCAAATGCCACATTGGAAAAGTTGTTCGGGAACCTAAGGACTTTGATAATCAATCTCTTAAGCTCTTCTCCGGTCAAGTGAAATAGAACTGTGGAGGTTCAGTTTCTCTAAAGAAATACAGATAGTTATACAACTGGTTTTATCTAGTGGAATATCAGCGCATATATCTCGTGTTCCACTATGAGTGTTAGAGAATGGCAAAAATAGACTTTCCATCATTTTAGAACAGACAAAATGCAGGCTCTGTATCTAGCGGGTGTATTATTATTTTTTTTTTATTAATATCCCCTGGGACTTCCAGGGCAGTAGCATTTCAGTTTAACCTCTTGGAGGACACGTCAGAAGCATCTGTTTCTTCGTTGACCCTATTACAAATTGAGATCATAGTTCATCTTTTTTTAATTGAGTATTGCGACGAATGTGGAAATAATTTGTTGTGCCTAATGGGGAAATATAAATAGTATACATTAAACAACTAAATTATATGTGTCGTTATTGAGCAAAAAAATAGTTGGGTGCTGAAAAATTGATCTCCTTGCCTAAAAATACCAGTAAAATGCTGCTTTTATTTTGGCCATATAAGCAATAAACCGTAATTTACTCCAGTGTATTTCTTTTGAGTCTATCCCCTAATGTGTTCGCTGTTAGTGAGGGACAAGAAAGGGGTTTTCAAAGGTAGCCTGCATAGATTGTACGATGAAGCAAATTGTATCCCACCTACTCATGGATCCGTGTTTCTGTTTGTTTGGGTTTTCTTTTTTTAAGCTTTAAATAACTGCAAAGGGTTGGAATCGAAATGCCAGCTGACTGGTTGCAGACGATCAGAATAGCGCCCGCGGCATCCCAATGATGAGAATTCCGACAGGGGAAATTATTACCTTGTTTTTATGACCTTCCTCGCAGCCTAAACATGGGTCTTGGGATGCTGGCGTTGGGATTCTGGTGTCTGTATTTTGACAGACGGGATCCCGACTGGATCCCATCTGCAACACATAATATTGTTATGAATATGTGTATCCTTCTTATGCACTGTGTTCTAGAAATGCACAGCTACATTATTAAATATAGCTACATTATTAAATAATAAAAAGAAAAAAGTGAGTATTCGTAGATGAAGAATACTGCTTTGCTCTAATAACACTGAGCAAAGTGACATCATTTTCTCCAATTTTCTTCCAGAGAGCCTGGACCTGTCTATTAGGTTTACAGAATACACACCATGTATTTTGAAATTGCTCCAGTGTTTTTTTTTGTTTTTTTTTTTAAAGTAAAATGTCTGCTTTTCACAGTAGGATGCAACAAGTATTACTTGTGTCCTAGATTGGATGGGGGTAATCTGTGGAAATTATTTTTACAGCATAATGATCTTTAGGGCTGTGTCCAATTACCCGCGGTCATTTACCGAGGGTAATTGCTTTGCCGGGGGCTATCCTGTTAGCCCCGAATAAGCTGACAGGCAGGCAAAGCCAAATCCCCAATGAGCGCCAGTTTTTTAGGGGGTGCGGCGGAGAAAATGCACAGAAAAGGTATTTATTTACGGGGGATCTAATGTGAAACTTCGGGAAAAATGTTTCATCGCGGGTAATTGGATACCGTCCTTAATGTGATGCTTAGAACAGTATATTTTATTATATTTATTATCATCATCATCATTTATTGCGCCACAATGATTAATAAAGTACATAAAGAAATAAGCAAAATGAGAAAACAGTGATTTATAGTACAAGATAATGTAGGACAAGTACAAGGTATATGAACATAGCTGCATCCATGGTCATAACAATCAAATAAGCAGCATGGTGGCAGAAAACATAGGTTAGGTTCCGTTGCATGGAGTATGGAGTAGATGATAGTATAAGTAAAGCGGGGCATACACTATTCAATTGTTGCCCCTTCCCTTTAGAATGTAAGCTCTCACGAGCAGGGCCTCTCCCCTCATGTGCGTTGCCTTCACTTACGCTGAACATACACTATACAATTATCTGCCAGACCATCTGTCCAATCTAGCTGGTTGGAATGAAAATCTGGTAATGTATGGGAACAAATGACTATCAACCATTTGCTCCCAAAAACTGGAAAGCTGACAATGACAGTCGTTCAGACAAGGTGGTTAAATCCGTGATTTAACCAATTTGTCTGAACTACCATTTTTGACCGTTTTCCAGTGTTTGAGAGCAAATAGTCGATTGTCATTTGCTCCCATACATTCAAGGCCGGATTAAAGGAGGGGCACCCTCACATTGATATTTCTATCAGAGCAGTTCCTCTCCAACTGTTCATTAACAGTGGGCGCCGAGGAGCTCCTCCATCTGCAGTCAGTTTTGCAGGATAGTACAATGAAATCCTACGAGACACTGTCCCTGAGCTGCTCTGGCACGCTGTCCCTGCCACGGCTGCTGCTCCATGACGTCCAGGTAATGTGTTGGTGAGGTTTTTTTCTAACAGTAATGTGTGTTTAGTGGTGAAGGGGAAGGGGGGGGGGGGGTTTGCTCAGGGGTGTTTGGCAGCAATTTTAGGGGCCCTAACCAGCCTTAATCCAGCCCTGCATATATTACCAGATTTTCATTCCAACCAGCCAGATTGGACAGATGGTCTGGCAGATAAATGTATAGTGTATGTTCAGCGTAAGTGAAGGCAACGCACATGAGGGGAGAATTCTAAAGGGAAGGGGCAGACAGACCCGGGTGATAGTGAACACAGAACAGAGGGTTCGGCTGAGTTATGGCAGGGTTTGATGAAGAAGTCCGTCATGAGAGCCCGCCCGTCTGAAGTTTTGTAAAGAGGTGGAGAGTCTGATAGGGAGATGGAGAATGTATTACATATGTGGTGAATCTTGCAGCTGTGTTAGGGCGTTGATGACATAATGTGAAACCAAATGTGGCAGTGCCAGACAGAACACTGAGTATACTGATAAAATTCACACTTTTATTGACTCAAGTGCTATGTACAAAGGACTGTACACTGATGTTGTGTACCAGCCTTATATAATAATCCCCTGATATATAAACACTACTAGACAAGTTCTGAGATATGACCTGGAACTTGAAGTCATGATCTTAGTGCTGTGAGGCAGTTAATACTAACCATTACTTCACCATGCTGCCCACTACATTTGAGTTACTGAAAATCTGTCCCATTAAAAAAAAAAAAAAGATCAGCTGTACAATGAAAATAACGTACAAGTATTTGGCAGCTGATGAGTTCTAGACAAGACCAAATGGAGAAACAAAAGGAATATATGGCACTGTACAACAGAAATAGGAGTATGTGTGGGCTATGAACTTAGCTGCATAATGCTGGTTCAATGTGATATATGCTGGACTTTTGATTACTTAAGTCTAATTTTTGGAAGGTTTTCAGTGCTTGCTTTACACAGGTATTGGGGAGCTGTCCCCCTGCTGTACCTGGCAGGTAATCACAGAGGAGTAGTCATGAAAATAAATTAGATGGTTAGATGATTTTTGGCGTATTACCCAGTAATTACACCTCTGGAGACCACTTTTGTGTCCTGTATGATGTAGTCTTTCAGTCTTACAGGAAATAGTCTTTTTTTTTTTTTTTTTTTTGTACCCAGTGTTCCTGGTTGCTCAATAGTATTCTTCCGTTTAACTGGAAAGGGGTTAAATGAATGATTAATTTTAATTGCCACGTAGATGTTTCCCAGGGCAGGTTATTACTTTTTTTTGTGTGTTTTATTTTGCATTACTAAATAAATTTTCATATGCCTGGTTGCAAGTCTCCCCCCATCTGCGTGCCTAAGTGAAAGGGACAATGCTGACACAGCAGACGTGCGTCTTGTTTTAGTGTACTTAGCGACATGCTCACGTACTGCTTCCTGCAGGCTAAGCACTATCCACGTCTGTGAGTAGCCTATTATTCATAGCTCAGGTAGAAAGATCTTCCCAGTGGGATTCTATAACCCACTGCAATCTCTTGAAGTGAAATAAATAATAATGCCACAGATGGCGTGTTTCTCATCACAATTCTGCTTGCTGTGTCTGTAGAATCTAATCGTGAAGACCCTTTAATTTAATGTTACCTTTAAGACTTGTGAATTGATACTTAAGGAGCATTAAACAAACGCATATGTTAAGTATTAAGGAGGAAAAATTCTGGTTGTTTTACGTCTTTGTGCTACTTTACGTTTTGCCATTACCTCTAATATGAAAATTAATGTGATATTTACGGGGGAATTCAGTTGTTTTTATTATTGCCTGATTTCCTGTCTCTAAAGTGAGGGGTAATATTCAGTTGTGAGGTCTAGGAGGCACAGGTTACTGTGCATCCATTACTTACATATTGGACATGTCACACCCAAATGCACTGGGTTTAGGCACGGGCTAAACCCGTGCACTCAAAAGCCTGAGTCTTCACTGAATTCTGTTTGCCACCTCAGAAAGGTGCTTGCACAAATAACGGGCACCCATCAGCACAAACAATTGCTCACTTCACTTTAGATGGCAGTTGCAGGCGGCGCAAACAATTGAACCCCCCCCCCCCCTTGATGTTTAGGCTATGTCTGTTTTCTCAGCCAACACTTTTTTATTTAAACAATTAGCAGGCAGTGTGTATATATGTAATATATAAAGATCTCCTGCAGGTGTGAACAAACATGTTTAAACTTGGGGAAAAAAAAAATTGGCTTTGATTGCAGCATGTGTATATTTAGCATGTTTGTGTTTTTTTAATTGCTTTTTTTTAGCTGTGTTTTTTTTTCCAAGTATCTGTGAGCAAAGGACTAAATTGATATTACATTTTGATACTTCGTACCTGTTTCTTTTTCGGACCCAAATCCATCTACAGTATCCCTCTTACCTCCCAGATTTTCTCTTTGTGTACTGTTTCAGTTACTTCCAATTTGTCTGTATTTCAGCAACATTTTTTAATAACAGTCTCTCTAAACTATTACAGTGCTTGTAGCAGTGAACAGTATGCGGTGTCTAGTTGTCATTCGTATACAGTAATGTATATTTGGCTATGCATAAATTTACAAATGCATGGATATTGTTTTAGATCATTTGAATAGATGTGGGGTTTGGTCTGCTTATGAAATGTATTGCTACTGTGTTTTCGAGTAGCTGTGAAATCTGTTGACTCAATGAGATAACTGGTGATTAAAATTGTTTATTTTATTAAACCTTCAGTGAGAGCCACATGTTTGGCATTACGGTATGGTTTTTAAAGAGTGACACATTGCAGTTATTGGAAAGAAGCATTGAAGCACAGGATTTCTGTATATGAATTGTGAATGCTCTAATCACGCATCCCTTTGTTTTTCAGGGATGAGAGTGGCCGGGTGTTATGTGGAGTCATGAGAATCGGCCTGGTTGCCAAAGGTTTGCTCATTAAGGATGATATGGAGCTAGAACTGGTACTTCTGTGCAAAGAGAAACCAACAGAGAGCTTGTTAGTGACTGTAAGAGACAACCTTCCTCTACAAATCCAGGTGAGATGCTGCCATAGACTTACTGTAACTCATAGGGCTTGTTCACTGGGGCTTTGAGAAAAAAAATTCTAGTTAAAGGTGTATACAAAACCCTGCCTTCATCTGGGGATTTCAGACATGACAAATGAAATGACGAATAGTGACATTTTTAGGTACATAGGGATAAATGTAAGCCTGAGAGTGGCAGGAAGTGAGGGATTTCGTGCAAGTCTGACCGGATTTTTAAAGTGGCAATCATTTTACATGACAAAAACCAATCTAGTTTATGCCATGTAACTGATTGCCGCTTAAAAATCCATCCATACTCACACTGGGTATGGGTCTTTGGGTCGACACAACTTAGGTCGGCAGTCATTAGGCTGACATGCACTAGGTCAACAAGTGAAAAAGTCGACATGAATTTGGACTTTTTTTTGGTGTCGTTTTCTTCGTAAAGTCACGGGGAACCCCAATTAGTGCACAGTGTGGTTCACTTCGCTTGCATGCAGGTTACCGTTCCCAATTGTAGTCCACGTGGATCGTAAAGTATGAAAGAGTCCAAAAAATGGGAAAAACGCATGTTGACCTTTTGACCTGTCGACCTAGTACATGTCAACCTAATGTCCACGTCGACCTAATGCCCATGTAGACCTTCAGTGGTTGACCTGATGACTGTCGACCTAAGTTGTGTCGACCTAACGACCGTATCCCCTCACACTTCCTGCTTCTCGCAGCATTCTGCATTTAGGGGGTTACGTACTAAGCAGTGATAAGAGTGGGTAAGTGAGCCAGTGGTGAAGTTGCTCATGGCAACCAATCCGCATTGATGTAACATTTATAATTTGCATACTATAAAAGTATACAGAGCAGCTGATTGGTTGCCATGGGCAACTTCTCCACTGGCTCACTTCTCTACTTTTATCACTGCTTAGTATTTCTCTTACGTCCTAGAGGATGCTGGGGTTCATATTAGTACCATGGGGTATAGACGGGTCCACCAGGAGCCATTGGCACTTTAAGAGTTTTTAATAGTGTGGGCTGGCTCCTCCCTGTATGCCCCTCCTACCAGACTCGGTGTAGAAAATGTGCCCGGAGGAGTCGGTCACAGCTAGGGGAGCTCTACAGAGTTCTTCTGGTAAAGAGTAATTTTTTCTTTCAGGTTTTTTTATTTTACAGGGAGGCAGTTGGCAACAGCCTCCCTGTAGCGTGGGACTGGGGGGGGGGGGAGCAGTGTCCGCCCCGCGGGGTCTTGAGCCACTGATCCCGCTGACTGGACGGTGGCTCCAGAGGGGTCTGATCGCGCCCGCCGCAGGGGAACGCTCGCCCCGGCAGCAGGCCGCCACCCCCTCAGAAGCTGAAGTGTGGCGACTCAGTCACTGTCCCCCCTTGCAAGCGGTGGGACAGTGTGAAGAGGGTGGCTACGGGTCAGGAGCGCGGTCGTTCCCGCGCTCCTGGAAGGCTCAGCGGTACCTTGGTGCGGCGCTTGGAAGGGAGCGCCCTGGGCCAGCTCCGGACCCTATACTGGTTTTCTTCAGCGCGTCGGGGTCTGCAGACCCAGGTCAGCATATTCCTCCGGCCAGTATAGTCATCTTGTGAACGGGAAGACAGCGCCATTGAAGGGGGCGGAGCTTCTCCTCAGAGCGGACCCAGCAGCGTTCAGCGCCATTTTTCCTGCCTGCAGCCACGGTTCACTGGATCCAGGCCCCTCCAGAGCTTTCTCCAGCAGTCTGTACGGTACCAGGGGGCTGTAGAAGGGGGAGGGGGAGGCTGCTTAAAGGCTGTGTCACCTATAAAGGGACACAGTCAACGCTGGGAAGGGACTCCCTTTACCTGAAAAGCGCTGTGTGTGGGTTTGCTCCAATCTCTGTGTGTGTCTGCCATTCTTGGCGGGGAGGGGGGGGGGGGGGGGGAGACTCTGTCCTCAAAATACCGTGTGTGTTTGTGGGGTGTTTGTGTGCAACATGTCTAGGGACACTGTTTCATATGCTGCGGAGGATTTGTCTTCCCAGGAAGACTCCATTCCATGTAATCAGGATTGCACTGTTTTAGCCCAGATCCCAGCTAGAGAGCCAGAATGGTTAGTCTCTCTGAGGGGGACTATTTCTCAGATTTCTGATAGGGTGGCTAGGACTGAGCATGCCACTCAGGTCCTCCAGTCCTCTATGGTGGTATGGTCTGATCCTGCCTCCTCGGGGTCCCCTGCGGTACTTTCTAATAAGCGTGCGCTTGCAATTATGCAGGATGACACAGACACCGACTGACACTGCAGACGGTGATGGGGAGGTGGAGCGGGGGACGGCAGGGGGGTGCAGTTGATGATTGAGGCTGTTAGGGATGTTTTACACATTTCAGACACAGCTCCGCAACAGGTGGAGGAGGCCTTCTTCAGAGATAATAAGAAGCCCCCCCTCACTTTCCCGGCATCCAAGGAATTGAATGCTATTTTTGAAAAGGCATGGGAAACTCCGGAAAAGAAATTCCGGATTCCCAAGAGAGTCTTGGTGGCTTTTCCCTTCCCAGAGGAAGATAGGAAGAGGTGGGAGTCCCAGACGATAGTCGACGCCTCTGTATCCAGGCTGTCCAAACAGGTAATTTTACCGGTCCCGGGATCTACCGCGTTAAAGGACCCGGCAGATCGCAAGGTGGTTGCTACGCTGAAATCCATTTACACGGCTTCGGGGCCTATATTGTGGCCTACTATAGCCTGTGCTTGGATTGGTAAAGCTATTGCCAGGTGGTCGATCACTCTGCAGGAGGAATCGTCTACGCTGGACAAAGGTGACGTTGATTTGTTTTTACGTAATATTCAGGATTCTGCAGGGTTCCTGGTGGATTCCATGAAGGACCTGGGTACCATGGCTGCGGGGATCTCCTCCATGTCAGTCTCTGCTCGAAGGGGTCTCTGGCTGCACAACTGGTCTGCGGACGCGGAATCCAGGAAGTGTGTGGAGGGCCTTCCGTACAAAGGTCAGGCTCTATTTTGGCGAGGCGCTGGATGCGTGGATTGCCACGGCTACTGCGGGTAAGTCTCCTTTTCTCCCCTCAGCTGCACCGGCTTCGAAAAAGCCCTTTTCATCTAACACGTCACAGTCCTTTCGGGCCGCGCGACCTAGGAAGAATAAGCCTTCGAACACCTTCTTCAGAGGTGGTCGTGCCAAAGGAAAGAAACCCGCTCCCGCAGGTTCCCAGACCCAGAAGCCTGCTTCTGATACCCCTAAGTCCTCCGCATGACGGTGGACAGCTAGGCCTGGAGGAAGGTCAGGTAGGGGCGAGACACCGGCAGTTCTGCCACGTCTGGGTGTCGTCTGGTCTGGACCCCTGGGTTCTGGATATAGTGTTCAGGGGGTACAGACTGGAGTTTCAAGAGCCGCCGCCTCACCGTTTCTTTAAGTCAGGCTTACCTGCTGGCGGACAGGACAATTCTTCTGGAGGCCATCAGGAAATTGGTGGTGTCGGAGGTCATTGTTCAGGTCCCTCTTCAGCAACGGAACAAGGGTTATTATTCGAACCTCTTTGTGGTACCGAAACCGGATGGTTCGGTACAGCCTATTCTAAATTTAAAGTCTTTGAACCCTTTTCTCAAGGAATTCAAATTCAAGATGGAATCTCTGACAGCTGTTTCAGGGCTGTCGGAGGGGGAGTTCCTGGTGTCCCTAGACATCAAGGATGCCTACCTCCACATTCCCATTTGGTCGCCGCATCAAGCTTATCTCAGGTTTGCGCTGATGGACGATCACTATCAGTTCCAGGCGCTTGAGAGGCGCAGTTTGGCCTCTCAGCAGCACCAAGGATCTTCACCAAGGTGATGGCGGAGGTGATGATTCTCCTCCGCAAACAGGGGGTGAACATAATTCCATATCTGGACGATCTCCTGATCAAGGCGTCATCCAGGGGAGAGGTTGTTGCAGTCCATCGCGCTCACGACACAGCTGCACAGGAAGCACGGTTGGATCCTGAACCTTCCGAAGTCTCATCTGGAGCCGACACAACGGCTGTCTTTCCTGGGAATGATCCTCGACACAGAAGTGCAGAGGGTATTTCTCCCAGCAGAGAAGGCATTGGTGATTCAAACAATGGTCCAGGATGTACTACGGCCTACCCGGGTATCTGTTCATCAATGCATACGCCTTCTGGGGAAGATGGTTGCCGCCTACGAGGCTCTGCAGTAGGGCAGGTTTCATGCTCGACCTTTTCAACTGGACCTCTTGGACCAGTGGTCGGGCTCTCACCTACACATGCTCAAGAGGATACGCCTGTCTCCAAAAGCCAGGATTTCACTCCTCTGGTGGCTGCAACTTCCACACCTTCTGGAAGGGCGAAGGTTCGGAATTCAAGACTGGATCCTTCTGACCACAGATGCAAGTCTAAGAGGTTGGGGAGCGGTCGCTCTGAGGGAAACCTTTCAAGGACGATGGTTGGATCAAGAGTCACTTCTCCCAATAAACATCCTGGAACTCAGGGCCGTTTACAACACCCTTCTGCAAGCAGCACACCTTCTACAGGATCGGGCTGTTCAGGTGCAGTCGGACAATGTGACCACAGTAGCCTACATAAACCGACAAGGCGGAACGAAGAGCAGAGGTGTCAAAAATCCTCATCTGGGCAGAAAGGCACGTGGTGGCGATGTCGGCGATCTTCATTCCGGGCGTAGACAACTGGGAAGCAGACTTCCTCAGCAGACACGTGTTCGAGGAAA
Organism: Pseudophryne corroboree; assembly: GCF_028390025.1. Taxonomy (NCBI): domain Eukaryota; kingdom Metazoa; phylum Chordata; class Amphibia; order Anura; family Myobatrachidae; genus Pseudophryne; species Pseudophryne corroboree. The sequence continues at coordinate 101,647,817 of NC_086451.1, read as the reverse complement.
TAACCGGTTGGTGGAGGGTTCCTCACATAGACATGATGGCCTCCCGCCTCAACAAGAAGCTACGGAGGTACTGTTCCAGGTCAAGAGACCCACAGGTGGTGGCGGTGGACGCACTGGTAACACCTTGGGTGTTCAAGTCAGTGTATGTGTTCCCTCCACTTCCTCTGATACCAAAGGTTCTTAAACTCGTGAGAAGAACAAAGGTTCTGGCAATCCTCATTGCTCCGGACTGGCCAAGGAGGGCTTGATACACGAATCTGCTGGATCTTCTACTGGAAGATCCACGGCCTTTGCCGCTTCCGGAGGATATGCTTCTGCAGGGGCCGTTCGCTTATCAAGACTTACCGCGGCTTCGTTTGACGGCATGGCGGTTGAACGCCAGATCTTAGCTCGGAAGGGTATCCTGTGTGAGGTTATTCCTACCCTGATACAGGCCAGGAAGGGGGTAACGTCTAAGCATTACCATCGCATTTGGAAGAAATATGTCTCTTGGTGTGAGGCCAAGAAGTTCCCGGCGGTGGAGTTTCAACTGGGACGTTTTCTCCTTTTCCTGCAAGCAGGGGTGGATATGGGACTAAGACTGGGCTCCATCAAGGTCCAGATCTCTGCTTTGTCCATCTTCTTCCAAAAAAATTGGCTGTTCTTCCTGCGGTTCAGACCTTTTTGAAAGGGGTTCTGCACATCCATCCTCCCTTTTTGGCGCTTGCGGCTCCATGGGATCTTGATGTGGTGCTGCAGTTCCTACAATCTGCTTGGTTTGAGCCTCTACAGGAGGCTGATCTCAAGTTTCTCACGTGGAAGGCGGTCACCTTGTTGGCCTTGGCTTCTGCACGACGCGTGTCGGAATTGGGGGCTTTATCTTGTAAAAGCCCCTATCTGATCTTCCATGAGGACAGGGCGGAACTTAGGACTCGTCCACAGTTCCTACCTTAAGGTTGTGTCGGCTTTCCACATCAACCAACCAATTGTGGTGCCAGTGGCTACGGACTCCTCAATTACTTCAAAGGCCTTGGATGTAGTGAGGACTTTGAAGATTTACGTGAAGGGGACGGCTCGTCACAGGAAAAGTGACTCCTTGTTTGTCCTCTATGATCCAAAGAAAATTGGATGTCCTGCTTCTAAGCAGTCGATTTCATGCTGGATCAGGTTCACTATCCAGCATGCTTATTCCATGGCAGGATTGGCGTGTCCGAAATCTGTAAAGGCCCACTCTACTCGTAAGGTGGGCTCTTCCTGGGCGGCTGCCCGGGGTGTCTCGACGATACAACTCTGCCGAGCAGCTACTTGGAACATGTTTGCCAAGTTTTACAAGTTCGATTCTTTGACCTCTGATGACCTCCAGTTTGGTCAAGCAGTGTTGCAGGAGCCTCCGCGCTCTCCCTCCCGTACTGGGAGCTTTGGTACATCCCCATGGTACTAATATGGATCCCAGCATCCTCTAGGACATAAGAGAAAATAGGATTTTAATTACCTGAAACGGTAAATCCTTTTCTTGTAGTCCGCAGAGGATGCTGGGCGCCCACCCAGCGCTTCGTTTTCCTGCATTGGTTATGGTTCAGTGTTACCTGGTTCCTAGGTAAGTTCTGCGTTATTTACTGTTTCAGCTGTTGCTGAGTTGTTCCGGCATGTTGGCCGGATTTTCAGGTTTGTGTGAGCTGGTATGAATCTCGCTACTATCTGTGTAATTCCTTCTCTCGAAGTATGTCGTCTCCTCGGGCACAGTTTCTAGACGGAGTCTGGTAGGAGGGGCATAGAGGGAGGAGCCAGCCCACACTATTAAACTCTTAAAGTGCCAATGGCTCCTGGTGGACCCGTCTATACCCCATGGTACTAATATGGACCCCAGCATCCTCTATGGACTACTAGAAAAGGATTTACCGTTTCAGGTAATTAAAATCCTATTATTTCCACCTTAGCCATTAGTGACATAGGGCTGATTCACAGTTGGGAGCAAAGGAGGAGCCATTTTGCACTTAGACAAACCATGTTGCAGTGCAGAGGGTGCAAATAATTTTTTTTTGTTTGTTTTGTTTTACATGCGGGGTACAGTAAATAGTACCTGCCTATACATTTAGACCACAAATTCTCGACTGCTTTATTTCTACAATGCAATTTTAAGGGGGGTACTCACGGAGCAATCGCTGCTTAAAATCTAAGCAATCTGACTAGATTGCTTAGATTTTAAGCAACGATCACTCTGTGTGTACCCCTCACAACGATAGCGATGCGCAGCCCCGCACATTGCTATCGCTGATGCTGGATTGGCCTGCATGCAGGCCAATCTAGCAGGTTGCTCACTTCACCCGCTGGGTGAAATGAGCGCCCACCCCCGTCTCCCTCCGCACGCTCAGCACAGATCGCGCTGTTCTGAACGAACCGCTCAGCACACATCTCTCCCCAAATCGGCCCGTGAATACGGCCCTTTAGAGTTCAGTAAGGTCTCGCCCTTACCATTTCTAAAGCTCTGCTCACTTTTATTCTCCCTCACCTGCATTGCAACACTGTTTTCCGAAGGTACAAATATGCTACGTTTTTGCTTTGCTCCCATCTCCTGAATAAGCCTCATAGCGGCAAAGACTGCAATATTGATAGGAGTATAAATGGAGCCATGTATCCTTGATCTTGTTTCTTTATTTGCCAGTTTTAGTACTACATAATCACTCACTGTTGCTTCTTAAAAATAAAATGTTTGTGTCTCTGTAGCCAGTGTATACTGATGTGCTATCACAACTGTATAACTCTATTCTGGCTTCAACACGTTTTTCAGAAACTCACAGAAGAGGCGTATCAAGTGGAACAGTGCATAGAAGATGCATCAATAGTCGTACATAATTCAAAGGAACCCAAGTTAACCCTTAAAGTTATACTTACATCCCCACTGTTCAGAGAAGAGGAAGAGGAAGACCGAGCAGGTGGAGGTACTTGGGTTTTCATCTGTCAGTTGTGAGAAACCGGTTGTTTGGCACTGCACACCAACCCTCTCCAACGTTTACTATTGTAAAAAGATATATGCCATACGTTTTAATGACTCTTGCCTGCATTTTCTCATCTGTTTGTTGGTACTGAAATGTACATTTAAGCAATGCATAATTTGAAGATAGTAAATGTTACTTATTTTGAAGTCTCTCAGTTTGTGGTATTGAACAGATTCTGTTACACAACCTCAGTGCTGTTCCTTGTCTTACTATTAATGTATAAATTGGAGTCTCTTCTGTGTGTGGAGTATAAACACCTCACAGGTAGACATTTCCTGTTTAGCAAATTTACTGTCATTTGTGGTTTTGACCAAATTAAACCAGCCTTTTCATAATATGTTTATAGCAGCTATGAGGTTGGGTAAGTCATAAGTAACATAATACTAATGTGGTCATGATTTTCTTTCTTTTTATTTCTCTTGTTTTTTTTCCCCCCTCTTCATTTTATGGTCTGTAATATTTGCTTCAGCTTCCCAAGCCTGTCCCTACAAACATGCCAAGCAACACTGGACCTATGTCAGACCTTTGACCAACAGGCCACACTCTGTCATGTCAACTGAGGCAGCCAGCCCACCTGGGCAAGATGGACTCCCTGTCGCTCCTCCCATCTCTAGCCCCACCCTCTACTTTCTGTCCTTCCCACAAACATCAGCTATACAGTGTCAAATGTTGGTCAGTTAAAAAGTCAATGGGACCATCTGGGAAGAATCATAGCTAATTAAAAAAGTGATTTGTTTAATTCTTCCATGCATCAAACAGAACTTATTGGTGACATTGTATAACTACTAGGGGAATGCAGATACTACAGAGAATATGCTGCTTGGAATAAAATGCATAGTCCGGTTTCCATTTGCAGATTTCTAATTGATAGCTACTCAGCAATACACAAGCCCTTGTCATATGTTCAGGACAGGTTTTTCCTTCAGTTAATTATAGAGATGAGCGTGTTTGGATTTACTCGGTGCTCAAAACGGCATCTTATTGGCTCACACATGTCACGTGTTTTGGATAGCCAACAGAAAAAATCCGGATAAAACCGAACTGCCGTTAATTCTGGCGTTTAAATACGAACCCCCTCATCTCTAGTTAATTATAAAGAACCCCCAAAAGCAAACAACATTTGTATGCCTATATATCCATAGTGATATATACATGCTCACAGTTTAATTTGACAGAATGTAGGATATTAAAATATATTTTTTTCTGCAGCTAGTAGAATACATTGTATTTTTACCTGAGCAAAAGAAAACTGACATCTCCAGCTATATGAACAGCACATGCAATTGTAAATGTAAAATCTTTAGAGGAACTTATATTTCAACAACTATTTTTTCCCCCCCGTGAGATGATGCTTCAAAGATTCCAAGTTATTGTAAAACTTAACTCGATTAGCAATGTGTATGAAGTATATGCACACAGACCACCTTACCGTTTTTTCTTATTTTATTGTAATACTCATGAATTGTATCTGTATTCCCTTATATTCTATACCTGTTTAAATCATGCATCCATCATAAGGGTGTAACTGACCAATATTTCCCGAGGTATGGTTTCTGACTATGCTATTCTATATCCTAACAACACCAAGCAGCGTAGGTGCAGTGGACCTGTCCTGTGTGTATTTCATGCAGTCAGAATGATGCTGGTGTCTTCATGGGCTGACCTCCTTAGTATATCATTCTGTTGGTGCTTGCTCTATTGTGTAATGGGACCATGATGCACATTTTCTGTTGCAGGGTATTGTATGTCTGCTTATAGCTTAGTCATACAACATATAGTGAAATATGTATACTGCTACAGATTCTAATGATGGTTTCAAAATAGACTGAACATTTTTCTACGTAATACATAGAATGTGTCGTAACATATAATAGGGTTTTTAGTATTGAACATAATATATTAGAGATGAACTCGCTACTCCTAAAGCATCGATACTGCATACAGTTTATATAAGCAGTCCCTACTGCAAATATATAGTGGGACTAGAAGTCACCAAAGATGTCTTTGACCAATCAAAGCAACAAAGCTGTAGGTCAGGTGTTTTTATACATGTTGCAAAAGTCCAAGGTGACTTTTAATACCATTAATATTTTATAACTGCTCTAATATCCTGATTTTTGACAGTAGGTTGTGTATGATTATTACTCTAATGCACACGTTTTTCTTATGAATATGGAAGTGATAACATTAGACTTTAGATTATAAGTGATGACCTCAGAACACACTGCTTTATACAGTGGGAAATACAGGGCATACAGAATACATGAACATACAAGGTAGACCAAATACTGTAAATGCAGACATGAAAACCAAGGGCAAGGAGGGTGCTGCAGAGGAGAGCGTTTATAGACCAGAAGAGGACACAGCTGGGACGTTGGTGTGGAGTGGTGATTGTGGGGACATTAGTGTGGGTAGTATAGGTGGGCGATATAGTAATATCTCTAAGTGAGTGTTTAAAGATTTGAAGGCTGCTTGGGCGGTGTAGGGAATTCCATTATTGGGTAGCAGCACGGGAGAAATCCTGTAAGTGGCAATGAGATGTGATCACCACAGATAAATACAGATCCGAGGTAGATCTAAGAGAGCGAGTAGTTTGGGATCAGATTTGAGATATTCAGTACATGTATGTAGGCTTGGAGTTGGGGGCTTTGTCGGAAAGGGTGAGTAATGTCAGTGGGCTTCTGGAGGGCACGGGGAGGAATTGTACTGAATTGGGAATCAGTGCAGCAGATGTGTTATGATGACTATTAATGCTACTCCTATTGCGTTTTATTGCTGTCATGTGACTCTTTTAGTATACAGTATGGCCAGAACAGAAAGTTGGTTATGTTACTTAGGGTAGAGCTATATATTAATGTAATAGTGGCATTCCCATTATTATGCTGATCTAAATATTGTTGTAGTTTATTGATTAGTTATATAATTACAGATTTCCCAAGTTACTGTGTTTGGTGCCATGCTATGAACGTATGCCAAATTTGTAAAACCAAGAATAACATTATGTATAGATCTATTTATTTTCTCCTTAACACACAAAAGTTGGACCATTGTGTTTGACGTATAACATTCAGACTATGTGCACCTAGTCCCTGATCAAAAGAGCTGATAATCAAAATTTAAGCCCTTATGAAAACGTCTGGGCCTAACATCCAAGCAGAGCATGAAGACACTTCATTCTAATGATGTTAATGTACAAGACAGTCTGATGCAAGTCTGTTTTCTTTCCCTCACCCATGATCCTATCATCTGTACTTCTGATAGGGTTCTGCGCACAGGTGCTGACTGGCTGCATGACAATGCTCTGCTCGGCCGTGATAATTGCAATCCACACTAGATGTGATATGCCACTGTGCACTGGGAGACAGAGCATACTTTGTTCCATATCTGTCAGGGCTGCGGTTTCAGGATGATGGTACATGTGTAGCCAGCTGACAGGAAATGGAAGCTGAGGGTTGTACTTGCCAATCGCCTACAGCTCTACAGATGTGTCCTGCTACATCTAGCCCCAATACACCACGCAGGAGCAGATGCCTGGCGCGAGTGAGCTGACGGGTCCCGTACATCTCTGTTATCGTCGCACATCTTCTTTTGCCGAAAAATACATTTTAGTCGCAATGTGAAGCGACTAGGATGTTTCGGGAGATCGGTTGATTTATTTGATATACAGTGCGACAATTGTATAATTTGCCGTGAAAAAAGACTAATCGTATCACTTTGTATGCAGATTCAGAGACACATATCAAATTAATCAGCACAATCTCCTAGTGTGTCCTAGTCACATTGCAATGCGACTTAGACACATTTTTAGCAAAATGGACGCCCGCTGCAGCAGATATTCATGGGACCTGGTGTGCCAAATGGGGCTGTTAAGCGCAACTGTAGCAAAGATGTATGAGGACACATCCGTATGTTTGTTTTTGACTGTGCTTATGAACAATTTTTAGAGAATAAACAAAATATATACATGCAATGTAGCTTGTGTGCTTGTCACACACCCATACACACACACAAGGCGGCAGCCATTTTGAGAGTGAAATAAGAATGCAGTCTATTTGTCTACTAAGATGGAGACCTTTTTATTACCAATACTTATGAGGTACTATTTCCTAGCCAATGGTTAGGCAGCATTCTCATGAGATCAGACCACGAAATGGCTGCCCCCACTGTAGCTCAGAGGTACACTTTAAATTCATATACATTCTATTCATGCTTCATAGACCATAATCTGGCGATGCAGCTACAGTATGTATCTCTGCTTCCCCTTCTGCGTAGACTTTGCTGGCTGTGGTAAGCTAGCTATATACAATGATCCTACCGCTCAGCCCTACCACTAAACAAGTGCGTCACTGCTCATTTTAGTCACACAAGTGGACGATCACACAGGACTGTAGTCTGCCTTTCAGCTCTATAGCTGAGCAGCCAAATCACATTGAGGCCTGCTTTTCGTCAGCATATGATTTCACACACAGGCAGACCAGACCAAATCCGTCCGAATGATTATCTTATTATTTGTAAAGTGCTGCCACATGACGCAGTGATGTACATTGAGAGGATCATGACATGACCGAAGCAAATTAGATACAATGACGTGAAGCAGTAGGTACAGTAATGATAATTAAGCAAAAATAAGCGAACAGTCTACAAAGAAGACTTCAATGACATTGATCAATTTTCCCTGTATCAGTCAGTTTTTCCAGCTTCTGTTACAGGCCGTTCTTACAAATATAGCAGATATAAAAGGGGTGTCGGAAACTTTGTTGGTCAGACTATAATTCTGACTATGCAAAACACCAGTAAACTTTATAGCTGCTGAGATGAGGCTGTACATTAGCTAGTGCCATCTGCGGCATTGTCTTCTCTAGATACATCTATCTTGTGAGCATATTATAAGTGTATGCTCTGCCCCAGCTGTCCATCACAGATGCTAATATGGTTACCAAAGTATGTTTAGCTCTGCAGCTCCCAGTGCTGCTCTGGATATGTCTACTCTAAGCCATTGTTCTCATGACACTCTCCCCTGATCTCACAACACAAAGGCTATTGAAGCTTTACCCAAAAATTGTGATTTCTAGTTGTCTAGAGACTTAGCACATTCTGCAGCCTTTCAGTCTGTGTTTTCAGTTCTCCATAACCACTCATTTACTGTAGTTATTTCCAATATATATGTGAACTTATAGCAGATGTTCACATTGAGATGTAATAGCTAAATCCATGTGCTTTGCAAGCTATGCCTCAGACCTCCCATTTAAAGGTACAGTCCTACATCTTACTTTAGTTTTCGTCTTTTCCCCCATACCCGATGTTTAAGTGTTTTTAATGTATGTGTATATATATATATATATATATATATATATATATATATATATATATATATAAAATATAAAATCAATCACAGCAAACAGAGGGCGCCTCATAGCGTAAAACCAAAGATTTAAATTCATTAAAAGCACTATTTCATAAAATTAAATCTTTGGTTTTACGCTATGAGGCACCCTCTCTGTTTGCTTTGATTGACAGATACTACACCTGAGGGATTCCAGGTATATATATATATATATATATATATATATATATATATATATATATATATATATATATATATATAATTAATTTTTTAATTAGAGATTGTAATTCATAATTTTGGCACAACTAAATCTATAGAGTACACTAAACATCAACTTTGAAAATTAGCTTGCTCTGTGAAAGGAATGCTGGAAAGAATCTATTTAGCGCTGCTTTTATTAATGTTAAAGTAAATGTATAGTGGCATCCTAGTGGGTCAATTACAGGAGCATCCAACAGCTATCACTAAACAGTAATTTTATCTGACAGCCTGATACTCCGCATATATCATGGGCATATACTATAAAATATCTCAATGTATGGCCACATTTCCCTGTTCCTTCCCGTTGTTTGGTCGGCCACGGCAGTCCATACGGACAGACATAACGGGCAGTTCAGCATGTCTAATTTATATTTTTTGATTGCATGCACACATACACAGTATACATTTCCGGGTGTTCTGCCGATATCAGGCTGATCGCCTTAAAAATTGTATAATGTATGCCCAGCAGAAGTGTCAGAAACCAGGAAAGTGGTGTGTCTTTTGCAGTTTAAGCTCCTGATTTTGTCAGTACTAGTTATTTTGAATGCTTTCATTTACTATTTCAGTGAATATGTTTTGGCTTAAAAAAATTGCTATGCTTGTGAATCCCTTAAGGGAGTGAGGGCGGTGACTAGGCTGATCACACCCACAACCATACCTTATATATGGATGTTCAAGGTGGCTGTCACTGCTACTAACACTTCGCATGAATGTAGTTTTAAAAAAGGATTCATTAGAGGTGCAGAGGCTTAGGAGTTGATATTGCAAGAATGCACATCACTTGTTCAGCCAGTGACACGTGATGTACACACACAAACCTTTCCATAAACCTTTATATATATATATATATATATATGTATATATATATATATATATCTATCATCAGTGTATTACACACTTTTTTTTTTTTGCAGGGCTTGTTTTAGTCATTCACGTAAATCCATGCCACAGTTTCAGCCTACAACACAAACACACGCCAAAGTCAATTAAATAGGATACTTTTTTGATTGATGGAGGGGGGTGTGCACACCCTCCTGAACATTGGGAGCACATACAAAGTGAAAACTGATAGGGTTCCAGAATCAAATCCATGACCCCGGCGAAGTGAGTCAGCAATACTAGCCACTGGGGAGAATACAAATATTGTTTTAGGAATTGTATCTACCAGGCTACTCACACATTGACCAATGGGCCACTCACTTGAGTGGTAATATTTTTAAATGAAGTAAACATTTCCTGCACTGATGAAGATCTGGAGTTGAACTGAACCCTGGTTTCCATCAAGTCTGTTATTTAGTTTCATGTATAAACTGAGATGATTAAAATGGTCTGATAGTATAATGAGTCATGGACCATAAGACGCAGTGCATCACAATTGCATTGCTGTTTTTAAAGTTGATGTTTACAATTAATATTTCCTCATACATTTTTTTTAATGTAAATAATAATGATTTGAAGTGTCTGTTTATAATTGTAGCATAACAAGATTAATTTAATATAAAGCAGCATTAATCACATCTCTGCTTTTGGTCCAAAGCTAAATTCTACAAACCTGAAAACGAACTTTCTTTAGGATCTTGACTTTTTTTGCCTTTACTGTGACAGATGGCATGTGTTCCTTCCCATCTATCACCATTAATGATCACAGTAGCACAGTGAGCTTACTGCATGTGACCCTATTCTATTCCCCTTACCATGTGCTTTTATGTACCCTATCTGTGGACTGTACCTTTAAACGTTTGCTGATATCCTTTAAGGAAAGAGAGTATCTTATCTGAGCACTGCGATGTCTTGAACATGTTAGCAAGAAATAATGCAATGCAAACATCTGCTGTGGAGTTCATCAGGATGGAAAATATGTCTGTAGCACTTCTGACGATCAGAACCTGGGGCGACTATGTATGAACAATAAAATACAAATACAGAAGACAGCACACTGCAAAGCTCATTTTCTGCATACCACATTTTTAGTCCGGAGTTTGTCTTGGATTTCTAAACAATACAATATTAATGGACTGAATCTTTCAGCACTTGATCATTTTTTAGAAAGCAGGATTTCATTTTGATGTTTTAGCTATGAACCTGTGAGCTTCATTAATGAGGGAAACTAACGAAATACGCAGACTTATTCAAAGCTAGACTTAAAAAAAAAGAGAAGAAAAAAAAAGGATTACATTCTCAAATGAACACATTTTCAGGCCTCTTTCAAGTCTGCACACATTGTTTAAAGTTTCCTTCCTTTGTCAGATTGGATTTGATTAGAGACATATACCCTCTGTCAAGTCGTCTCTGCTTTCCCATGTAGAATCTCTATTCCAGTTCTGGCTGTGTTTATGTTCTACTAATCTTCGATCAGGTAGGAAAAAAAAGTTGCCTTAGAAAAAAAAGCAATCTAGTGAAAAAGTCATATATATCTTCTAGAAAGCATTAGAGCACTATAAAGGAGACATATTCTAGATGTCTGCCACAGGAAAGAGGCCATCAATTCTTTATCATATGACAAATAGAAAAATGATTGATTCCCAGCCAGTATCTGCAATGTGCCATTGCTCCTTTTGTCAATTTAAATGATTCTAATATTTTACTGCGCAGATTATTTGGTGTTTTGGTAACTTGTCTCTGTAAATTGGCTATTTGGTAGAACTGTTCCTAAACTATATGAAGAACATCAGAGTAGACATCAGCTGATGTTTCTTACATAACAAAATCTGTATGCTGGAGTGCATAAATATCATTTATGTTCCTACCCAAACAATAGCTTCAGCTGAGCTTAACAGTCTCTATGGGCCTGATTCAGATGTGGTTGAAGTTGCTTTGGCGGTCACGCCTCCTGCTGCAGTACTGATCCGAACTGCATTCAATGACTCCATATTGGATCTTCGCTGGCACCATCAGGCGACTTGCGACACCCATGAGAATGCGCAAACCGCCTGTCACAGAGACTAGTAAGTCTCCGTGCAACAACTGAGATTCCTGGCCTCTTTCCTCCTCTTTAATGGCATTGACGCGCCTCCTTTTTCACAAACGTAGTCAGTCTCCTCCCAGAACAGCATCAGACTGTCAATCATTGACAGTCTGATGCCAGCCCTGCATCCTGTGATGCAAGACCTGTTCGCTCATGCACAGAACGGGTCCTGCGCATGCGCAAAGTACCTAACATCGGTACTTTGCAACGCACAAACTTCCTGCTTTGCGGTGCAATGCAACTTTGGACCTGCCATCGGCCCAAATGTTACCCATGGTTCATAGACTTCTGTGCAAGATGGCTTTCATTACAGAGGAGCAGCAGTTTCCCCAGTTTAAAGGCATTCCTAGTGAAGTATAGAGTAGATACAATTGCCACATGCTGTCGAAAGATTTAATTTTGCAGAGTGAGATTGTCTGAGATAAAGTTGTGGTCATGGTTCCATTTTAGGGGTGTTCCCTGGCATCCCACATACCAGCTTTTCAGAGCTGGTGGTATTCGTGTCACGTCGTTTACTTTTGGTTAGGTCTGTTTTGTGCCTTTTATGGTTTACTTTAGCGGATACAGAAATTTTAGAATTTTTCTGCCAGAGCAGTGTAATAAAATATTCGGCACACAAACCGTAAATGCACATGTAAAACAAGAATGCCTCAATGTCCCCACAGTTTCCTGAATAATATAAAGCACAAATGAGGCAAAGTCATAGAGGGCAATATAAAAGTTTGAAATTATTGCATGGTTAAGGGCCTGTTTGAAGAATTGTGTTGAGTCTTGATAATAGTTGAACATCTAAGACCCTCCATGATATCTGAACATACTGTGCAGCCCTATAGAAAGAGCCTGAATATTATACTGACATCACGGTTAAAGCCTTGTGTTTCCTCTAGCTGTAATGACTGCTCACATTAAGATGGATAAAACATTATTATGAAAACACTGAGAATGAAAAATTGGTAGAGCCAAAGGTTTTAAACCTGCAATCTTTACCATTTAGATTTATAGCTTTCATTTTAACCTAGCTAAAGGGAATAAAGCAAAATGTATAATATGATATTAATGTGCTTTGGCCGTAGAAGTGTATAAATGTGCTTCTACTGCAGATCGTTTTTTTAAAAATGTTATTCCCATCATATTTACATTAGCGTACAAGCATGTAAACCCTTTATTTATACCTGCGTTATACATCGACTCATATATAATACAGGTGAAACTCAGAAAATTAGAATATAGTGTAAAAGTTCATTTATTTCAGTAATTCATCTTAATAGGTGAAACTAATATATTATGTAGACTCATTACATGCAAAGTGAGCTATTTCAATCCTTTATTTGTTATAATTTTGACGATTGAGGCTTACATATTAAAATAAACACAAATCCAAAATCTCAGAAAATTAGAATACAGGTTGAGTATCCCTTATCCAAAATGCTTGGGACCAGAAGTATTTTGGATATCGGATTTTTCCGTATTTTGGAATAATTGCATACCATAATGAGATATCATGGCAATGGGACCCAAGTCTAAGCACAGAATGCATTTATGTTTCATATACACCTTATACACACCGCCTGAAGGTCATTTTAGCTAATATTTTTAATAAATTTGTGCATTAAACAAACTGTGTGAACATTAACACAATTCATTTATGTTTCATATACACCTTATACACACAGCCTGAAGGTCATTTAATACAATATGTTTAATAACTTTGAGTATTAAACAAAGTTTGTGTACATTGAGCCATCAGAAAACAAAGGTTTCACTATCTCACTCTCACTCAAAAAATTCCGTATTTCGGAATATTCCGTATTTCGGAATATTTGGATATGGGATACTCAACCTGTATTACATAAAATCAATAAAAAAAGTAATTTTAAATACAGAAATGCCGGCCCCCTGAAAAGTATAATCATGCATGTGTACTCAGTACTTGGTTTGGGCCCCTTTTGCATGAATAACTGCCTCAATGCGACGTGGCATGGATTCTATCAGCCTGCGGCACGGCTGAGGTGTTATGGAAGTCCAGGATGCCTCAATAGCGGCCTACAGCTCTTCTGCATTGTTCGGTCTCATGTCTCTCATCTTTCTCTTGGCAAAACCAAGTACTTAGTACATATGCATGATTATAGTTTTCAGAGGGCCGACATTTATGTATTTAAAATCCTTTTTTTATTGATTTTATGTAATATTCTAATTTTTTGAGATTTTGAATTCTGGGTTTTCTTAAACTGTAAGCCACAATGCTCAAAATTATAACAAATAAAGGCTTGAAATATCTCCCTTTGCATGTAATGAGTCTATATAATGTATTCGTTTCACCTTTTAAGTTACTGAAATAAATGAACTTATGCACGAGTTTCTAATTTTCTGAGTTTGACCTGTATATATATATATTTTTTTCACAAACACAAATAAAAGCCTGTATATAGACACCAATGTACCATTACATTGACTGGTGCAGAGAGGGTCAAGAAGTGCTATGTGCTTATTTTTACGTCCTGAAATATGTTGTGCATTTTTAATAAGATCCCAGATGGTACATAGCTGTTATCGATTTGTAAACTGGAAGTGAATGCCTCCTTTGCTTTGTGTTGCACATTACTACTTGAATGGCCTTTGGATAATATAACCGCCGTGCACTTTGTGAACCATTCAGTTTCTCTGGGAGTCTTATTAGCTTGTTCAGATGCTGCCGTACTCTTCCTGTGACAGAATCCCCTTGGTCAAATTGTATCTGTCTTTTTTTTTTATCCCATCTTATCAGTAGAAAATGTTGCGATGAAAGATCCACCGGACTTATTGGACAGGCAGAAATGCCTGAACGCCTTGGCGTCTCTTCGACATGCCAAATGGTTTCAGGTTGGCTATTTGTTCTTACCTTATTGTTATTGTAGCCTTATGAGATTATTATTATTTTTTTAATTTGATTTCTTTATGACCTCATGAATCCATGCACAGTAATCCATTATACTAGACCTCCTGAGTAGTATATAATTCTATATTTACTGTCAAGTCATGCTTGCTTAGCAGCTGTGCCATCTATGTGGCCTACTGGAGATTGCTCGTTGGTTACCAGCTGATGAGTTGTTAATTGTGTTGACGACACACAACTGGCAACCCTCTTGTCCAATCACAGTTGTGCACATGTTTTCCTTGACAAGTGGCCTCCTGACCAGCCCACAGGTGACATGGATGCCGTTCAGAAATGGGCTTAGATTCAGTAGTGCTAGCTGAAACATTATCATGAGGCTACAAAAGCAATCTTTACATGAAGCTTTTCAGTTCTATTTTAAAACCTGACCTTTCTAAACATGGATGTTTTATCATTCTGTAATTCTCTTTGCATGAACTTAATCATTTACTACTCAGTAATCACATTAAAGAATCTGTCCGAGGCCTTTGTAGGTTAGGGTAAAGAGTGAGCACAACAGCAGAACTGGAACCATTTTATCTATTCCAGGCGAGAGCAAACGGATTAAAATCTTGTGTAATTGTACTACGTATTCTGCGAGATTTGTGCAACAGAGTACCCACCTGGGCGCGGCTGAAAGGATGGGTGAGTTTACCTTCCGATGACTACAGTTGGTTGGACATGAGACAGTGCTTATACTTCCTGTTGGAAGTAAACTGATGTACAATATTATAAAATGACAACATTTTCCTTTGTACAGTGTTCCTTGTTAATAGTCTAACATAACATATATTCACATTCAAGTAAATATGCAGTTTTACAGTAACAGTTTTAACTATTCTGATTACAACAATAATAATAATTAATAATAATTTAATTTATATAGCGCTCTTTCTCCAATAGGACTCAAGGCGCTTTACAAATATAAATGACAGTCATACCAGAATACAGTTTTGTGTTTTGGAGATTTTAGGACTTACTTTCTGCCTCATTTCTCTCAGCCATTGGAACTCATATGTGAAAAAGCCATAGGAACGTCTAATAGGCCACTGGGCGCTGGTGAAGCATTACGAAGAGTCATGGAGTGCCTGGCATTTGGCATCATTTTGCCTGGTAAGACATTTAGAACATACACAGCTTAATAGTGTTGAGTGACGTTAGATCTGATTACTGAACAAACAGTTCTGTGGCCAATTTGGCCACGCACCCGATAGACCAAATTGCCTAGATTTAATTGCCCATTGGAGCAATGTTTCCTGATTTATTTTTTTTAATTACTGTATGTATTATTTTGCTGCTAAACAGTCTTTCCAATATGGGTTTGTACTGCCATTCCTATACCTCATTACTGATTTAAGTTCATTAGGACAATCCATTGTAAAATCATTTGTCCACAGGAGATTATGGTTATTACTTTTTGGAAGACTTCTAATTGAAGAATATATCAGACTTAAAATAGAAGCGTCATATTACTATAGTCACTTTCTCTATTTCTCTAGCAAATGGTTAAAGGCTCTCTTTAACACAGCTGATATACTTTGTAAATGTATGTCCTTTTATCCTGGCTATGACTACTTTTCTTTGAAAAACAAAACAATATTGCTATTCTGTAAAGAATGTACTGTATCACGTTAACCTACACGTTGAAATAATACAGGATATAAATTTATGAATCTTAATTCATATCTCCTTTTTTCAGTAGTGTGAAAATGTTGCACTTTAATGCTTTCTTAAATGCTTTCAAAATGTTTGCAAGAGTGTATATCATAAGTGTATTGTGTTACATTCATGTAGGAGGGCCAGGTCTTTATGATCCGTGTGAAAGGGAACCCACAGATGCTTTGGTCTACATGACGGTGAAAGAGAGAGAGGAGATCACACAAAGTGCACAGGTAACAGGATGCGTGAGCCTAAGCCAGGGATATTACCCAGTGAATGGGAGAAAATGTGTCAAAACTAGAGATGAGCGGGTTCGGTTTTACTCTGTTCTCAAAACGGCATCTTATTGGCTCACGGATGTCACGTGTTTTGGATAGCCAATAAGATGCCGTTTTGAGAACCGAGTAAAACCGAACCCGCTCATCTCTAGTTAAAACAGACATTTTAAGATGTTTTGCAGATTTCAGGTCTGTGTGCATTAACTGCATATTATTTGCTTTTTCATGAAATAGTTAAGTGTGTTTCTCTTACGTCCTAGAGGATACTGGGGTCCACATTAGTACCATGGGGTATAGACTTGTTTACTAGGAACCTTGGGCACTTTAAGAAATCAATAGTGTGCACTGGCTCATCCCTCTATGCCCCTCCTACCAGACTCGGTTTAGAAAATGTGCCCGGAGTTGCCGGTCACGCTTAGGGAAGCTCCTGAAGAGTTTTCTGCATTTATTTTCTGTTTGTTATTTTACAGGCGCTGCTGGGTGGCACCAGCATGCCTGCTTCGTGGGACTTAGGGGGAGAACGGCCCAACTTCCTGAAGAGTTAATTGTCCTGTTTCTCCGCTGACAGGACACTGAGCTCCTGAAGGAGTTATTCGCAAGCCCCACCACAGCGAGCGTACCCTCCTGCAGCACGCCTCCACCCCTAACAGAGCCAGAAGAAAGAAGAGTGGTGAGTAGTACGCTGGCATCCCGGTTAGCGGGTCGCCGGCGATAATGGCGGCACAAGGGTAGGAGCGCAGCGCTGACATGCAGGCTGTGCTCCGGGGCTCAGGAGGACATGAGTGTGTCCCGCTGTGAGGGGCGTGCTGAGCCACCAATGAATACCCACACTGGCAAATAGCTTCACAAGGGTTCTAACCCTCTATTAAGCAAACCACAAACCTCAGGCTAGTATAAAAAAAAACAAAAAAAAACGGGAAGCCGCGCGCCATTACGGTGGCGGGGCTTCACTATGAGCGGATCCAGCAGCTCACCAGCGCCATTTTCCCTCTGAAGCTTACACATGACAGGAAAGCACAGCTCCTCCACAAAGACTCCACGTTTCCTTAGCGGTACCAGGGGGTCTTAGAAGGGGGATGGAGTGTTGTAGAATACTAAGCCCTCTTAGGGGACTTAGTGTGGCGACCTGGCCGAGTTTACTTGGCTAAAAGGGCGCTGTGTGGCTGGCTCCATTTTCTGTGTCTCCCTGCGGGCTCTGTTTGGGTTACACTGTGTTTTCACCTTCTGTGTGTGTGTGTGTGTCCCTTCATGTTGCCATGTCCAGGGGCTGTGTTTTCTCCAAGCAGAGTGTCTGTCCTCCCCGGGAGACTCGCTACCATGTACTCAGAATAGTATACATTCTCAGGCTAGTGGGTCAGAACCCCCATGGTTGGATTCCATTAAGGGGATGATATCTAATATTTCTACTAAATTAGCCCATACTGAGAAAAGAGACGCAATATTAAGACAGTCTATGGATCTCATGAATAGAGATTCGGTTCCCATGCCAGCGTCTCAGACCCCTGCCATTTGCCCACTAATGCGTACTCTGGCCCAGCTCATGCAGGCTGATACTGATGACGATATGTCAGACACAGAGGAGGGTGAAGTGGATGCGGGTGGGGGAGATGCGGTCCTGTCACAAGGCATACAGGCTCTGAAAGAAGCTATTAGGGATGTCCTACACATTCCTGACAAGGTGGCGAAGATAGAGGAGGAATCTTATTTTCTCTGACGTCCTAGTGGATGCTGGGGACTCCGTAAGGACCATGGGGAATAGCGGCTCCGCAGGAGACTGGGCACAAAAGTAAAGCTTTAGAACTACCTGGTGTGCACTGGCTCCTCCCCCTATGACCCTCCTCCAAGCCTCAGTTAGATTTTTGTGCCCGAACGAGAAGGGTGCACTCTAGGTGGCTCTCCTGAGCTGCTTAGTGAAAAGTTTAGTTTTAGGTTTTTTATGTTCAGTGAGACCTGCTGGCAACAGGCTCACTGCATCGAGGGACTAAGGGGAGAAGAAGCGAACTCACCTGCGTGCAGAGTGGATTGGGCTTCTTAGGCTACTGGACATTAGCTCCAGAGGGACGATCACAGGCCCAGCCATGGATGGGTCCCAGAGCCGCGCCGCCGGCCCCCTTACAGAGCCAGAAGACAGAAGAGGTCCGGGAAATCGGCGTCAGAAGACGTCCTGTCTTCAATAAGGTAGCGCACAGCACCGCAGCTGTGCGCCATTGCTCTCAGCACACTTCACACTCCGGTCACTGAGGGTGCAGGGCGCTGGGGGGGGGCGCCCTGAGACGCAATAAAAACACCTTAGATGGCGAAAAATACATCACATATAGCTCCTGGGCTATATGGATGCATTTAACCCCTGCCAGAATACACAGAAAAACGGGAGATAGGCTCCGCCCCCTTCTCGGCGGCCTTACCTCCTCAGCACACTGGCGCCATTTTCCCTCACAGCTCCGTTGGAGGGAAGCTCCCTGGCTCTCCCCTGCAGTCACTACACTACAGAAAGGGTTAAAAGAGAGGGGGGCACTAATTACGCGCAGTATTAAAAATACAGCAGCTATAAGGGGAAAAACACTTATATAAGGTTATCCCTGTATATATCTAGCGCTCTGGTGTGTGCTGGCAAACTCTCCCTCTGTCTCCCCAAAGGGGCTAGTGGGGTCCTGTCCTCTATCAGAGCATTCCCTGTGTGTGTGCTGTGTGTCGGTACGTTTGTGTCGACATGTTTGAGGAGAAAAATGATGTGGAGACGGAGCAGATTGCCTGTAATAGTGATGTCACCCCCTAGGGGGTCGACACCTGAGTGGATGAACTGTTGGAAGAAATTACGTGACAGTGTCAGCTCTGTATAAAAGACAGTGGTTGACATGAGACAGCCGGCTACTCAGCTTGTGCCTGTCCAGATGTCTCATAGGCCGTCAGGGGCTCTAAAGCGCCCGTTACCTCAGATGGCAGATATAGACTCCGACACGGATACTGACTCCAGTGTCGACGGTGAAGAGACAAATGTGACTTCCAGTAGGGCCACACGTTACATGATTGAGGCAATGAAAAATGTTTTACACATTTCTGATAATACGAGTACCACCAAAAAGGGGTATTATGTTCAGGTGAGGAAAAACTACCTGTAGTTTTCCTGAATCTGAGAAATTAAATGAGGTGTGTGATAATGCGTGGGTTTCCCCCGATAACAACTGATAATTTCTAAAATGTTATTGGCATTATATCCTTTTCCGCCAGAGGTTAGGGTGCGTTGGGAAACACCCCCTAGGGTGGATAAAGCGCTCACACGCTTGTAAGAACAAGGGCTCTACCCTCTCCTGAGATGGCCGCCCTTAAGGATCCTGCTGATAGAAAGCAGGAGGGTATCCTAAAATGTATTTACACACATACTGGTGTTATACTGCGACCAGCAATCGCCTCAGCCTGGATGTGCAGTGCTGGGTTGGCGTGATCGGATTCCCTGACTGAAAATATTGATACCCTAGATAGGGACAGTATATTATTGCCTATAGAGCATTTAAAAGATGCATTTCTATATATGCGTGATGCACAGCGGAATATTTGCCGACTGGCATCAAGTCTAAGTGCGTTGTCCATTTCTGCCAGTAGAGGGTTATGGACACGACAGTGGTCAGGTGATGCGGATTCCAAACGGCATTTGGAAATATTGCCTTATTAAGGGGAGGAGTTATTTGGGGTCGGTCTTTCAGACCTGGTGGCCACGGCAACAGCTGGGAAATCCACGTTTGCACCCCAGGTCGCCTCTCAACATAAGAAGACGCCGTATTATCAGGCGCAGTCTTTTCGTGGGCAAGCGGGCAAAAGGTTCCTCATTTCTGCCCCGTGACAGAGGGAGAGGAAAAAGGCTGCAGAAATCAGCCAGTTCCCAGGAACAGAAGCCCTCTCCCGCCTCTGCCAAGCCCTCAATATGACGCTGGGGCTTTACAAGCAGAATCAGGCACGGTGGGGGCCCGTCTCAATGAATTTCAGCGCGCAGTGGGCTCACTCGCAAGTAGACCCCTGGATCCTTCAGGTGATATCTCAGGGGTACAAATTGGAATTCGAGACGTCTCCCCCTCGCCGTTTCCTAAAGTCGGCTTTACCGATGTCTCCTTCTGACAGGGAGGCAGTTTTGGAAGCCATTCACAAGCTGTATTCCCAGCAGGTGATAATCAAGGTACCCCTCCTGCAACAGGGAACGGGGTATTATTCCACACTGTTGTGGTACCGAAGCCGGACGGCTCGGTGAGACCGATTCTAAATCTAAAATCTTGAACACTTACATACGGAGGTTCAAATTCAAGATTGAGTCACTCAGAACAGTGATTGCGAACCTGGAAGAAGGGGACTACATGATGTCTTGGGACATCAAGGATGCTTACCTTCATGTCCCAATTTACCCTTCTCACCAAGTGTACCTCAGGTTTAGGGTACAGAACTGTCACTATCCGTTTCAGACGCTGCCGTATGGATGGTCCACGGCACCCCGGGTCTTTACCAAGGTAATGGCCGAAATGATGATACTCCTTCGAAGGAAGGGAATTTTAGTTATCCCTTACTTGGACGATTCCCTGATAAGGGTAAGATCCAGGGAACAGTTGGAGGTCGGTGTAGCACTATCTCAGGTAGTGTTGCGGCAGCACGATTGGATTCTCAATATTCCAAAATCGCAGCTGATTCCGACGACTCGTCGTCTGTTCCTAGGGATGATCCTGGACACAGTCCAGAAAAAGGTGTTTCTCCCAGAGGAGAAAGTCAGGGAGTTATCCGAGCTAGTCGGGAACCTCCTATAACCGAGCCAAGTCTCAGTACATCAATGAAAGGGTTCTGGGAAAAATGGTGGCTTCCTACGAAGCAATCCCATTCGGCAGATTCCACGCAAGAACTTTCCAGTGGGACCTGCTGGACAAATGGTCCGGGTCGCATCTTCAGATGCATCAGCGGATAACCCTGTCACCAAGCACAAGGGTGTCTCTCCTGTGGTGGTTGCAGAGTGCTAATCTTCTAGAGGGCCGCAGATTCGACATTCAGGACTGGGTCCTGGTGACCACGGATGCCAGCCTGCGAGGCTGGGGAGCAGTCACACAGGGAAGGAATTTCCAGAGCTTATGGTCAAGCCTGGAGACATCACTTCACATAAATATCCTGAAGCTAAGGGCCATTTACAATGCTCTAAGCTCAGCAAGACCTCTGCTTCAAGGTCACCCGGAGTTGATCCATTCGGACAACATCACGGCAGTCACCCACGTAAACAGACAGGGTGACACAAGAAGCAGGAGGGCAATGGCAGAAGCTGCAAGGATTCTTCGCTGGGCGGAAAATCATGTGATAGCACTGTCAGCAAGTGGGGACTTCACCCAGAAGTCTTCCACATGTTTATAAAACTCGACAAGTATTGCGCCGGGTCAAGGGACCCTCCGGCAATAGCTGTAGACGCTCTGGTAACACAGTGGGTGTACCAGTCAGTGTATGTGTTCCCTCCTCTGCCTCTCATACCCAAGGTACTGAGAATTATAAGATGGAGAGGAGTAAGCACTATATTCGGGCTCCGGATTGGCCAAGAAGGACTTGGTAACCGGAACTTCAAGAGATGCTCACGGAGGATCCGTGGCCTCTGCCTCTAAGAAGGGACCTGCTCCAGCAAGGACCCTGTCTGTTTCAAGACTTACCGTGACTGCGTTTGACGGCATGGCGGTTGAACGCCGGATCCTGAAGGAGAAAGGCATTCCGGATGAAGTCATTCCTATCCTGATCAAAGCCAGGAAAGATATAACCGCAAAACATTATCACCGCATTTGGCGAAAATATGTTGCGTGGTGCGAGGCCAGTAAGGCCCCGACGGAGGAATTTTCAACTAGGTCGATTCCTACATTTCCTGCAAACAGGAGTGTCTATGGGCCTGAAATGGGAGTCCATTAAGGTTCAAATTTCGGCCCTGTCAATTTTCTTCCAAAAAGAACTAGCTTCAGTCCCTGAAGTTCAGACGTTTGTGAAAGGGGTACTGTATATACAGCCTCCTTTTGAGCCTCCAGTGGCACCTTGGGATCTAAATGTAGTTTTTGGGTTCCAAAAGTCACATTGGTTTGAACCACTTAAATATGTGGAGTTAAAATATCTCACATGGAAAGTGGTCATGCTGTTGGCCCTGGCCTGGGCCAGGTGCGTGTCAGAATTGGCGGCTTTATCCTGTAAAAGCCCTCATCTGATTTTCCATTCGGACAGGGCGGAATTGAGGACTTGTCCTCAGTTTCTCCCTAAGGTGGTTTTCAGCGTTTCACCTAAATCAACCTATTGTGGTGCCTGCGGCTACTAGGGACTTGGAGGACTCCAAGTTGCTAGACGTTGTCAGGGCCCTGGAAATATAGGTTTCCAGGACGGCTGGAGTCAGAAAATCTGACTCGTTGTTTATTCTGTATGCACCCAACAAGCTGAGTGCTCCTGCTTCTAAGCAGACTATTGCTCGTTGGATTTGTAGTACAATTCAGCTTGCACATTCTGTGGCAGGCCTGCCACAGACAAAATCTGTAAAAGCCCATTCCACAAGGAAGGTGGGCTCATCTTGGGCGGCTGCCCGAGGGGTCTCGGCTTTACAACTTTGCCGAGCAGCTACTTGGTCAGGAGCAAATACGTTTGTAAAATTCTACAAATTTGATACCCTGGCTGAGGAGGACCTGGAGTTCTCTCATTTGGTGCTGCAGAGTCATCCGCACTCTCCCGCCCGTTTGGGAGCTTTGGTATAATCCCCATGGTCCTTACGGAGTCCCCAGCATCCACTAGGACATCAGAGAAAATAAGAATTTACTTACCAATAATTCTATTTCTCGTAGTCCGTAGTGGATGCTGGGCGCCCATCCCAAGTGCGGATTGTCTGCAATACTGGTACATAGTTATTGTTACCAAAAAAAAAAAAAAAAAAAATCGGGTTATTGCTGTAGTGAGCCATCTTTTCTAGAGGCTCCTCTGTTATCATGCTGTTAACTGGGTTTAGATCACAAGTTATATGGTGTGATTGGTGTGGCTGGTATGAGTCTTACCCGGGATTCAAAATCCTTCCTTATTGTGTACGCTCGTCTGGGCACAGTATCCTAACTGAGGCTTGGAGGAGGGTCATAGGGGGAGGAGCCAGTGCACACCAGGTAGTTCTAAAGCTTTACTTTTGTGCCCAGTCTCCTGCGGAGCCGCTATTCCCCATGGTCCTTACGGAGTCCCCAGCATCCACTACGGACTACGAGAAATAGAATTATCGGTAAGTAAATTCTTATTTTTTTAATGTAAAAAAGAAATCCTCAGCTACTTTTCCAGCATCACAGGAATTGAATGCCCTGTTTGAGGAAACGGGCTAATCCTGACAAGTTTCAGATCCCTAAAAGGTTAATTACTTCCTTCCCATTTCCTTTGGAGAATAGAAAGAAATGGGAAAACCCGCCGATTTGTGGACGCATCGGTATCTAGGTTGTCACGTAAGATAGTCTTACCTGTTCCTGGGGCAGCATCCTTAAAGGACACGGCTGACCGCAAAATTGAGACCACTCTCAAATCCTTATACACTGCTGCTGGGGTGGCCCAGAGACCCACTATTGCTTGTGCATGGATCACTAGGGCCATTGATAATGGCCAGGTAATCTAATTGACGGGTTAGATTCCTTACCCAGGGGGGAGATAATTTTACTCCTACAGCATATTCAGGACTCCAATTTCCTTTATGGCCTCCACCATAAAGTTAGCAGTTTTCTCAACGCACGCACCACTGCCATGGCAGTGTCAGCATGCAGGGGCTTGTGGATACGCTAGTGGACTGCGGATCAGATTCCAGGAAAGGCGTGGAAAGCCTACCATTCACAGGTGAGAGGCTCTTTTTTTTGGAGATGAACTGGATACGTTGATATCCAAGGCTACGACGGGTAAGTCTACATACCTTCCTTCCGCAGCACCCCCAGCTAGGAAAACCTACTCTACTCCAACTCTGCAGCCCCTTTGGACAACGAAATTTAAAGGCAGATCCAAAGGTTTTTCTACAGCCTTTAAAGGCAATAGAGGTAAACAGAGAAAACCAGCAGCTGCAGGTTCTCAGGAACAGACCTCCGGTTCTGCTTCCTCAAAGCCTTCAGCATGACTGTGGACCGCACTACCTGGAAGACAGGCAGGTGGGAGCCCGGTTACGTTATTTCAGTCACGTTTGGGTAACATCATGCCAGGATCCCTGGGTCAAAAACCTCATCATCCAGGGATACAGACTGGAGTTTCAGGAACTCCCATCTCCCAGATTCTTGAAATCAGGCTTACCAGCTACTCCAAAAGCAGGTATGACTTTGCAGGCAGCAATTCAGAAACTGTTACAAACTTAGGTCATTGTCCCAGTTATACTTCAACTACAAAACAAAGGTTATTACTCCAGCCTGTTTGTGGTACCGAAACCGGACGGTTCGGTAAGGCCCATTTTTGATCTCAAATCACTGAATCCCTACTTAAGGGTGTTCAAGTTGGAGTCTCTGAGAGTGATGATCTCAGGTCTGGAGGAGGGGGAATTTCTGGTGTCTCTGGACATCAAGGATGCATACCTTCATATACCGATTTGGCCGCCTTATCAGACTTATCTATGGTTTGCACTAAAGGACTGTTGCTACCAGTTCCAGGCCCTACCATTTGGCCTCTCCACGGCACCGAGTGTGTTCACCAAGGTAACTGCAGAGATGATGTTTCTCCTCCGAAAGCAAAGAGTGAACATAATACCATACCTGGATGACCTGCTGATCAAAGCACCATCCAGGGAGAGGTTGTTGGACAGCATTGCCCTCTCAACCTGTCCACTCCAGGATCACGGGTGGATTCTGAACCTACCAAAATCTCATCTGGAACCAACACGGAGGCTTCCGTTCCTGGGGATGATACTGGATATGGAGGAGTAGAAGGTATTCCTTCTGTTGGAAAAGGCATTGGTGATCCAAGCGATGGTGCAGGATGTTCTAAATCCAGCCTGAATATCAGTGCATCTATGCATTCGCCTTCTAGGGAAGATGGTCGCCTCTTACGAGGCTCTGTACGGAAGGTTTCATACAAGGCCCTTCCAGCTGGATCTGTTGGACAAATGGTCCGGATCGCATCTTCACATGCACCAGAGGATACATCTGTCGCCAAAGGCCAGGATTTCTCTTCTGTGGTGGCTTCAGACTTCAAACCTGACCGAGGGTCGAAGGTTCAGGATTCAAAATTGGATTCTGATGACCACAGATACAAGCCTCAGAGGTTGGGGAGCAGTGAACCAGGGGGAACAGGTCCAAGGAAAAGGTCAAGTCAGGAAACCATTCTTCCAGGCAACGTTCTGGAGCGAAGGGCCATATACAACGCCCTTCTACAGGCATCTTCAATATCACGCCATTCAAGTTCAGTCGGACAATATGACGGCAGTAACGTACATCAACCGACAGTGCGGAACGAAGAGCAGAGCAGCAATGTCAGAGGTAACAAGGATTCTCCTCTGGGCACAAAGACACGCGGTGGCGCTGTCTGGAATCTTCATTCTGGGTGTAGACAACTGGGAGGTGGACTTCCTCATCAGACACCACCACCACCACCCAGGAGAGTGGGGCCTTCACCCGCAGGTGTTCGAGTCTTTAACACGCCGGTGAGGAATTCCACAAATAGACATGATGCCCTCTCGTCTCAACATGAATCTCAAGCGGTATTGTTCCAGGTCGAGGGACCCATAAGCAGTGGCGGTGGATGCTCTGGTGACTCCATGGGTCTACCAGATGGTTTACGTGTTTCCACCTCTTCCATTGATCCCAAGAATTCTCAAAATAATAAAAAGGGAAAAGGTTCAAGCAATTCTCATTGCTCTGGACTGGCCAAGAAGGGCCTGGTACGCGGATCTACTGGAGATGCTTCTAGAGGACCCGTGGCCTCTGCCTCTTCACAAGGAGCTTCTTCAACAGGGGCCGTTTGTCCATCAAGACTTACCACGGCTACGTTTGACGGCATGGAGGTTGAGCGTCAAATTCTAGCCCTGAAATGAATCCCGGACAGGGTTATTCCAACCTTCATCCAAGCCAGAAAAGGGGTAATGTCTAAACATTACCACAGTATTTGGAAAAAAATATATGTCTCTTGGTGCGAAAACAGTAAATTTCCTGCAGTGTAATTTCAACTGGGACGTTTTCTCCTTTTTCTGCAGTCGGGTGTGGCTGTGGGCCTACGTTTGGGCTCCTTTAAAAGTCCAGATTTAGGCCTTATCCATTTTCTTCCAGAAACAATTGGCTTCCCTCCCTGAGGTTCAGATGTTCTTGAAGGGTGTTCTGCACATCTAACCGCCCTTTGTGCCTCCCATGGCACCTTGGGATCTCAATGTGGTGTTGCAGTTTCAACAATCGGAATGGTTTGAGCTTTTACAGGAGGTTGATGTAAAGTTTCTTACGTGGAAGACTGTTACACTGTTGGCCTTAGCTTCAGCAAGGCGTGTGTCTGGACTGGGGGCGTTGTCTCACAAAAGCCCCTATTTCATTTTTTAGGAAAATAGAAATGAACTCAGAACGCATCAGCAATTTCTTCCTAAGGTGGTGTCTGCGTTTTATATCAACCAACCTATTGTGGTTCCGGTGCTTACGTACACCTCTGCTACCTCAAAGTCCTTGGATGTTGTGAGGGCTTTGAAGATCTTTGTGAAGTGGACAGCTCATCACAGAAAATCTGAACCACTGTTTTTTCATTGATCCCAAGAAAATTGGGTGTCCTTCTTCAAAGCAGTCTATTGCTCGCTGGATCAGGCTTACTATCCAGCATGCTTATTCTATGGCAAGATTGCCGGTTCCTAAAATACAGGCCCACTCTACTAGGTCGGTGGGTTTTTCCTGGGCTGCTGCCCGGGGTGTCTCTGCTTTACAGCTCTGCCGAGCGGCTACTTGGTCAGGTTCGAACACGTTTGCTAAGTTCTACAAGTTCGATACTTTGGCCTCTGAGGAACTTCAGTTTGGTCAATCTGTTCTGCAGGTGCCACAGCACTCTCCCACCCGGTTTGGGACCTTTGGTACGTCCCCATGGTACTAATGTGCACCCCATTATCCTCTAGGATGTAAGAGAAAATAGAATTTTAATTACCTACCGGTAAATCCTTTTCTCGTAGTCCATAGAGGATACTGGGCGCCCACCCAGCGCTTCGTGTTTCCTGCACTGTTACTTCGTTAAGTATTGTTGTTGGTTCAGCTGTTGCTGTTCCTGTTCAAGTTGGTTAGCATGGCTTTCCTCTTGTTTGGTGTGTACTGGTTCGAATCTCACCACTGTTCTGTTAAATCCTTCTGTCAAGGTATGCCCATCTCCTCGGGCACAGTTTCTAGACGTAGTCTGGTAGGAGGGGCATAGAAGGAGGAGCCAGTGCACACTATTGATTTCTTAAAGTTCCCAAGGCGCCTAGTGGACCCGTCTATACCCCATGCTACTAATGTTGACCCCAGTATCCTCTACGGACTGCAAGAAAAGGGTTTACTGATAGGTAATTAAAATCCTGTTTTTACGTTCTTATACTCCCTGACAGTTGTCAGTGGTTTAGACCTCAGTGACTTCAACTCTTTCAGGTTGTTACCACGTTCTGCTGTCATCTTTAGACAGCTTCTAATGAGACCCACCACCTTGTCTCTGCCCCAGCAGACACACAACACGTTGGAGCTCCAAAATTCTCAAAGGAGCAGCATTATCAGGGTAGCTCCAGGCTTCTTGCCCACATTTTCCCTCCCTCACCACGCCTTTTACCAGGTCCATATGCTTCCCTAAGTGTAAAGGTGCACGCACATGCTGCCATTTTGCCCAAATGTAAATGTGCATGCTCGAATATAAGTGTGTTGCCCTGTGTGATAAGGAGGGTCCGCTGTAGATGGTTTTAATTGAGTTTATTATCATTTTGTGGCAGGAACTCAGCATTTATACTTCATGCAGGAAAATAGGGCTGGCCTCCTGGGGCTGGAATGTGAAGGTGCAAAAAGTTTCATCATGTCACTACCCTTAATGCTGCAGTTGCATAACAATCATAATAACGGGCTATGAATTAGAAAAAGCATTGATCTACGTTTATTTGCAGTTTTTTACATTTATGAAGATATTTCTCATTTTGGTGTTGGCACAGTTACTATGAAACGTTTAGTAGAAACATTGAATAATCTGAACATACGTCGTTGGGTAAGAAGTGTGGTTGCATGTCCTGGGCGCTTTGTGCTGCAAGTAGATTCAGCATAAACTCTACAGACATCAGAGATTAATGATACATACACATTTCCTCATATGTTACAGTTCAGTGCGGATGACGTAGTGTAGGTTCTACTTATTTCCATTTTGCAGGGCACATTTCAGAAGGGCCTGTAGGTCAGCTTGCCTAGTGTCTACTATCTCATCCTGTGACCCTGAACTGTGATATGAAGCTAGAGTGTAATGCAGATGACTGATTCCTTTCCACTTATTAATATTCTCTTAGTTCATTGCTTCTTGTCAATGCTTTTCACAACACATTAAGTATGTCTGACATGCAGTGTGAAGCAGCTTCCATTCTGCAACACTCAGCAGCAGCCAAACCCTTCCGCTGAGGAATGTGATGTTTTATTAGCCAGTCTTGTGTGCTTAGTAGTGATCATAGACTACAGCTCAAGCACACATGTACAACTTGAAACCCCGTTAATAAAGTTAGGTGCATCAATGCAACAGTAAATGTAATTAAAAATATATTGCTTTGAACCAGTCAAGTAGATGGCTTGACCAACATATTCCGTTATATAGCCAGAACATTTGTACATGGAAATGTTGGTATTGTATCTGTAAAGGTGAGTTTGTGTCCCATACAGTATTTTATCATTTTGATGTTCCTGTATTATCAAATAGGTTTATGTAATTGTGTACTGCCAGCCTTTTGGGGTTTTCCTTTTTTTTTTTTTTTTGTGTAAAGTACGTCTTTCCTTCCTTAGATGGTATGTTTCCTAGTCGGAATGGAAAACACGGAGTGCTATATTCAGCAGGATGGAGTCTGTATTTAAATATTTTATTTAAATACATATATAGAATATATGAATAAAGAGTAGCTATAATACAATAGTCAATCACTAATATATAGCACTGCAATAACAATAAACCAATAACTCGCTATCATATATCTGTCAAAATTGATGTACAGTATAGTCCAAGGCAGAGCATATATTTCATTGGTAAAGGCAGTGTGATGTTAATAGTAAGTCATTAATACATAACAGATGACAGTAAAAAGTCCCAAAGTAGGTTTTGGGATATAAATCCCTCAAAGGAATACGGTCAGATAGCTTTATATAAGTAATAATACTGATATGATGGAATAAGGATGCAAATGTTTCTGCTCTCCCCAGTGAAAAATATTAGGTTTCAGTTTCCTTCTGAAGAAACAGAGTGTTGGTTCCTCGGAGAAATGTGTCAAGGTACAAGAGCTGACTATCAGAGTCATGCTGTCTCCCAGACCAAAATACATCTTTCAGACTAGGTTGGCCACAGCAGCGTGTGTCTTTGGAGAATCCTTTCATCCCAGCATAATCTCCCAGGTGATTTAGGTGCCTTAACCTGTACTACTGCATATGACAGGACACAGCATAATACACACTGCGTATCCATGGCTGAATCGCAGCGGCATATACTAGGCGACTGGGACACACCTGTACACAAGGAGGCACCAGGAGACCATGACACGCAAAAACACGGAGTGTGCATTACAGTAAACTCCATCCACACTTATTGCGATCGCGTCACAACCGCTTTGCCGCAACAGTATCCATTGGGCTAATGGCATGTCCCAGCCAGGTAGACTTTCATGATGGTGCTGCTTACTATTGAAGTTCCTGAATTCAATCCGTAGTGCATCCCACAACTGGAGCTCCATGACCATGTCGACAGTCATCATGGCAAAATTGATGAAATGTTGACATGTATGGAATGTCGACAAAACTAGTGGTGACTTACCTGGTGCGGCAGGTCTCCAGCAGTGATGTCCAGATGACTTCCGGCCAATGCCGTAACTGGACTGTATCGTGCCCTCTGCCATCTACACCCCCTGACTGATGATGCACTGAAGGGGCGGGGCCACCAGAACTGCCCAGGGTGTATTTGGAATGTTCTGTCCAGCGATGCAGCAAAGTTCCTGGGTCCAGTGATATTTCCCTCCCTAGTGCCTAGCCCTATCCCTTCCCTCCCCTCCTGTAGCCTAACCCTAGTGCTCTGGTCCCTGCTGAATGTCAACATGTTACAAGTCGCAATTGTAAACATGTCAACATTCTGCAGGTGCTGACATGTTCAGTGTCGACATTTCCACAATGTTGACATAATTACTGTCTGCACCCTGGTGTTGGCATTTTGAACATGATCATTATAAGTGTCAACATTACGACTGCATCCTGATCAGAAACATTTTCATCCTTACTATTCCAAAATATCAGGATTGATAATACAGGTTGAGTATCCCTTATCCAAAATGCTTTGGACCGGAGGTATTTTGGATATGGGATTTTTCCGTATTTTGGAATAATTGCATACCACAATGAGACATCATGGTGATGGGACCTAAGTCTAAGCACAGAATGCATTTGTGTTTCATATACACCTTATACACACAGCCTGAAGGTCATTTTAGCCAATATTTTTTATAACTTTGTGCATTAAACAAAGTGTGTCTACATTCACACAATTCATTTATGTTTCATATACAACTTATACACACAGCCTGAAGGTCATTTAATACAATATTTTTAATAACTTTGTGTATTAAACAAAGTTTGGGTACATTGAGCCATCAGAAAACAAAGGTTTCACTATCTCAGTCTCACTCAAAAAAGTCTGTATTTTAGAATATTCCGTATTTCGGAATATTTGGATATGGGATACTCAACCTGTATCATCTGCCTTTATTCCTTGGAAGGATTTATATCCCAAAATCTACTGTTTACTGTCATCTGTCCTCACAGGCAGGGTCCTCTTCCCTCATGTGCTTTTCCTTCCATCACTTATACCATCATCTCCTCCCCACTGTCTTCAGTGGATCCTAACCCTTGAGTTCTGCCACCCTGCTGCTTATATGGGTATTATGACTTCGGATGCAGCAATGTCCATGTACTGCAGTGCTTTGTACAGTGTCATTTTTTTTTTCTTGTTTTGTTCATTCTGTTACTGTACTCTGCCCCCGATGCATCTGCAAAGCACCGTCCCCATGTTCTGATTAGCCCACGGGCCAGTGAGTCAGCAGTAATGACCATTGGTGAGGGAGACCATCGATGGTCCTCCATTACATATTTCTCTGACGTCCTAGTGGATGCTGGGAACTCCGTAAGGACCATGGGGAATAGACGGGCTCCGCAGGAGACTGGGCACTCTAAAAAAAGATTAGGTACTATCTGGTGTGCACTGGCTCCTCCCTCTATGCCCCTCCTCCAGACCTCAGTTAGAATCTGTGCCCGGCCAGAGCTGGGTGCTCCTAGTGGGCTCTCCTGAGCTTACTAGAAAAGAAAGTATTTTTAGGTTTTTTATTTTCAGTGAGTTTCTGCTGGCAACAGACTCACTGCTACGTGGGACTAAGGGGAGAGAAGCCTACCTGCTTGCAGCTAGCTTGTGCTTCTTAGGCTACTGGACACCATTAGCTCCAGAGGGTTCGAACACAGGCACCTGTCCTCGATCGTCCGGAGCCGCGCCGCCGTCCCCCTCGCAGAGCCAGAAGAACAGAAGCTGGAAGACGTCAAAATCGGCGGCTGAAGACTCCTGTCTTCATTAAGGTAGCGCACAGCACCGCAGCTGTGCGCCATTGCTCCCAGCACACTTACACACTCCGGTCACTGTAGGGTGCAGGGCGCTTGGGGGGGGGCGCCCTGGGCTGCAATTGAGATACCTTTGGCACAAAATTATGCATATATACAGTCTTGCACTGTATATATGTAAAAACCCACGCCATTATTATACACTGAAAGCGGGACAGAAGCCCGCCACTGAGGGGGCGGGGGCTTCTTCCTCAGCACACCAGCGCCATTTTCCCTTCACAGCTCCGCTGGAAGCACGCTCCCCAGGCTCTCCCCTGCAGTATCCAGGTACAAGACAGGTTAAAAAGAGAGGGGGGGCACATAAATTTAGGCGCAAATCGATACAGACAAGCAGCTATTGGGAAAATCACTTATTAGCAGTGTAAATCCCTGTGTTATATAGCGCTGTGGTGTGTGCTGGCATACTCTCTCTCTGTCTCCCCAAAGGACTTTGTGGGGTCCTGTCCTCAGTCTGAGCATTCCCTGTGTGTGTGCGGTGTCGGTACGGCTGTGTCGACATGTTTGAGGAAGGTGATAAAGCTGAATATTTATCTTATATAAAACCCTTTATGAGGTCTAAGAACACTGTACGCTATTTACGTATGGAGTACCGTAAGGGTACGCACGTTGCGTAGCAATCGCTTAGCCGTAGTCGAGACGCTCAAGCGTCACGTTCGCTCACGGCCAAGAGATCACGGGCAGGCACGCTATTGGCTGCTGACTAACGTAATGATTCGCTATAGCGTAGCGGACGCTCGGGACCACGAGGAGATCACCAGCGGCGCTGACGCTCACAATGTTAAACCTTTATATCTAAACCATAAACAGTATATTATGCAGTAAAACCTTAGTGTAGAAATAGGGTGTAGATGCAACCTAGTGTAACCTTATTAACTCAAATGCTGTTCGAGCGTCACCGACGCTCTGAGAATACTAAACACTATAAGAAATACACAGATACCTGGGCTTAGGGTCCAACGCCTAATAAATATATATTATGAATGATATACTTGCAAAAGAATTAACACAATACAAGTCATACACTACAATATAACATAGACTACCTAACCAGATAACTACACAGGAAATACAATACAATACAATTACGTTTTAAGGGAAAAATAAGAGAGAAAGAGGAGAAGAGAGAGAGAGAAATTGGCCCACAATAACAAGAAGATCAATATGGTTGCGGAGAAAACTTACGCACAAAGGAAACGATCGCATGCGCCTCTGGACATCCAGCTCCCGATTTTCAGCAATGATAACCGTTGAAGAGTGAGAGCTGGATGTGATCGGCTTGTCTATTTATGCCCCACACACAATACAATTCAATGGTCCCTACAATCTCATTGTTCATTGGACACAGGAACTCCTCCTCGCATCATAACAAAAGGTCATAGGTTGATTCATACAGGTGGGCCGTGACTATTTCCAACAGCTCAGGTGGGAGGGAAACTGGGTTTCCCGCCGCATGGATAAGTAAGTGCAAATACGGTAAATGTTCATAAACTTCTTATGTCCATAACTATTCGCACGAGCGATTAATCCGCTTCAAACCAACACCGGAATATTGCTAATTAAATACTCTTCCGATGGGTACTAAACACCACTGTATTACTCCTGTCTGACCCTTCGTATCAAACAAAGAGGGATTTCTCTGTTCATGAACATTCTATATTAACCAAACTTTCAGAATCTATCAAAGGGACCATGATCTACAAAATACATTATATAGTGAAAATATGTAACGATTGAGTCGCACGCTACGATCACATAAACTCTACCGTAAATACGCATACCGTGCGCCTGCGGGTGCCCGCGACTGTGAGTATGCGCACGTACGGGAGAGCGTACGCATGCGCAGCACGGACCTGTGTGAGGTGCAAATATGGTAGTGTGCATAGAGATATTTTTCTGACTTTGACAGTCCACCCTTTGGCAGTCAACAATAACTGCCACTTCCTAAAACATTTCAAAAGGAGAAAAATATATGTCAGGGGTTAATACATTTACATGGTTGGGTAGGGGAGGAGAGGAGAAGGTAGGAAAAAGGGTATGACCTAGTGAGATAGCAGAAGCATGTGTGTATGAATCCGTGCTTGGGGGTCATGTATCATCGTGCCGTACGTGTTCTAAATCAAGCTTCGAGGTATTGCGAAGTATACATTTTAATTCCTTCTTATCCCGTGGTACGGGTCTGTGGATGGGCTGTCAAACTTTACCGAGCTCTTTTCGGCTTTGGTTGTAACAAAATGGGGGAGCACATTTTAGTTGATGATACATGAATGGGGGAGATATGTGATTGCTGATATCTGTGCCTGTATTCCCTATCGACTATGTGTGTCATTACCTGAGGGTTGTAGAAATGAAGAAAAGACATAATTACGGTAAATGCGGTGGTATTCTATGTCAGGTAAATGTACATTCGTCGATTGAGGTCTTGTTTGGTGTCTGTTGGTTGCAGTCTTCTTTGTGCTTTTGCCCATAAGGTGCGAGCAAAAGCTGTCAATGTCCATAGATTTACAAAAGTGTTGGGCTAGCGTAATTTTAAAATTTCTAGGGAAACTGGGGATCCATGGCATAGTTCATCAAAAATCTGTGTATCAGGTTGTCAAAACTTCTTCTTTAATCCATCTGTTGTCTGTATATCGGCTCATCAAATTCCTCGTCCAAGTGGGTCTTTTTACCTTGGAGGAAACGGAAAAGCAGGTGAAAGAAACGGACCGTAGAAATCGCATTTTCATCACATCATTGTTTCTACATTTGGGTCATAAATCAAATCCATTGGAATTACAGTTTCCTCACTCCTCAGACTCATTACCCTAGTACGGCGATTGCACTTCATTAAAGCCTGACCGCATCTAAATATCAAACCAATTGATATGACAACACCTAAGATACATAGGAGAAACTTCCCAACATCCATTATGACTCCTTGAGCCCAGTCTCCTAAACCAGAGAACCAATTTCGCGGGTTCAACCATGACACCCAACCAGTCAGCTCATTACCTACAGCAGCAAGAGTGAGATTGTGTCTCCTGCGAAATTCCCACTTCAGTTGGAGAATATCGTCCATCTTTTGGTCTATGACCTCGACCGGATCCTCGGTGCTATTCGTAATATATGTGCAACATTTCACGCCGTATTGTGTTGCCAGTGTGACACAATATCCGCCTGTCACTGCTGTGAGGTAATTTAAAGGCGAGTATCAGAAAACGATCCGATAGCATTGACCATAGAAGGAATTGTGAAGGATTGTTAGCTGAAGAAAACTGTATCTGTCGGCTCTTGTTGGTTAAGTTGTTCTTGGAAAACTACGCCTCCATCTTTGTCATCAGAACCCATTCCAGAACCTCTCTCGACCTCCATGGTACTCTCGCCGGAACAGACTGCTCTGGTCAACATCATGGTCAACAGGAAAATCCGGATCACAGTCTCTTGGGGCAAGTCCATCTTGTAGGAGGAAACGGAGAAGAATGAGAAGGGGGAAAAAATAATTTGAGGGAGAGGGGATGGGAAGTTGGAGGAAAACAATAAAAGGGAACAGGGGATCGACAACTGCTTTTGGTCTTGTGATTTTCAATGCTCAGGTGCCGCCTCAATCCTCCTGGAACAGACACTCCAGTGATACAACCTCTACCGTCTGTTCCTTATCACGGGACCTCTCTGGATCAGCAACCTTCTTACAGTGGGACGAATGAACCCAAGTCTCTCTCTCAGCAGCCTTCAATGCTGTAGTGCTAGTCAATAAGACCTGGTATGGTCCTTCCCATCTGTCAATAAGGCAACCTGAGCGTAGAAAATTCCGTATCATTACATAATCCCCAGGTTCAATGTCATGACAATTACTATCTGGTAAATCAGGAATCACTAACTTCAGATTATCATTTTGATTCCTTAACTGTTTACTCATGTTAATCAAGTATTTTACAGTCACTTCATTGTTACACTTCAAATCATCCTGAGGGTTAATCATAACATGCGGTTGTCGACCAAACAAGATTTCAAAGGGAGACAGATTAAGAGGGGACCTGGGAGTGGTTCTGATGCTGTACAGTACAATGGGTAAAGCTTCTGGCCATGTCAATCCTGTCTCTGCCATCACTTTACTCAGTTTATTTTTAATAGTGCTGTTCACTCTTTCCACTTTCGCACTCGCCTGTGGACGGTATGGAGTGTGCAGCTTGCTATCAATTCCCATCAATTTACACATTCCTTGAAAGACATCACCTGTAAAATGGGTACCCCTATCACTTTCGATAATTCTAGGGATACCATATCTACATACAAATTCCTGCACAATTTTCTTAGCAGTAAACATAGCGGTATTTGTGGCCGCCGGAAATGCTTCGACCCAATTTGAGAAAACATCTATACAAACAAGTACATATTTCAAATATGAATAAAGTCAATCTGTATTACCTGGAAAGGGCCGCCGGCAGGTGGGATATGAGATGGTTCTGTAGGTATTGCCTTTCCGATGTTCTTTCTCAAACAGGTAAGGCATGACATTGCTCTTTTACTCGCATGAGATGAAAATCCTGGGGCACACCAATATGCTCTTACCAACTTGCACATCCCTTCCTTGCCCAGATGAGTCAGCCCGTGAGCTGCCTCAGCTAAACATGGAAGGTATGCTCTGGGGGCCACTGGTTTACCGTGTCCATCCGTCCAGAGTCCTGAGGACTCCTGGCCATATCCTTTTGCCTTCCAGACTGCCTTTTCCTGTGTGGAACACAAATTTTGCATTTCACACAACTTCTGTGTGTTGATGGTATTGAATACCATCAATTGTGTGGTGTCTGTCTGTCTGGGGGTACCAGCTGCTAACTTAGCAGCTTCGTCTGCTCGGCTGTTACCAAGTGATACTGGGTCCTGGCTATATGTGTGTGCTTTACACTTGATAACAGCCACTCTGTCGGGTTCCTGTTAGTGATGAGCGAGGTTCGGTTTTACTCGGTTTTACTCGGTTTTACTCGGTTCTCAAAACGGCATCTTATTGGCTATCCAAAACACGTGACATCCGTGAGCCAATAAGATGCCGTTTTGAGAACCGAGTAAAACCGAGTAAAACCGAATCCGCTCACTGTATCGCTGTTAGAAGCCTTTTTATGTGGGCTGCATGCGCTATCGGTGTACCAGCTGCCGTCATGAAATTTCTGAGGCGCCATAGGGCTCCGAAATCATGGACTACCCCGAATGCGTATCTAGAGTCGGTGTAGATATTGGCTGATTTGCCCTTAGCCAATTCGCATGCTCTGGTTAGGGCGACCAGTTCAGCAACCTGGGCTGAGTGAGGTGGGCCTAGCGGTTCCGCTTCTATGGTGCCTTGGTCATCTACGACTGCGTATCCAGTACACAAGTCTCCCGAGTCTGACTGTCTATGACAACTACCGTCCGTGTAGAACGTAAGTTCTACATCTTCCAGTGGGTTGTCACTGATGTCAGGCCTTGCGGTAAAATTTTGGGTCAAATATTCCATACAATCATGTGTGTCTTCCTTTGTATTAAATCCTCCTTCCCCACCACTCTCATCCTCCACCCTTTGTGCCTGTCCAGGCACACCTGGGAGATATGTTGCAGGATTTAATGCACTGCATCTCCTTATGGTGATGTTTACGGGGGCCATTAGTGCCAATTCCCATCTTGTAAACCGCGCTGATGAGACGTGCCTGGTTTGGGCAGAATTCAGCAAGGCTGACACTGCATGTGGTGTATGAATTGTGAGGTTGTGACCTAGCACTACATCTTCGCTTTTCGTTACTAGCAATGCTATCGCAGCAACGCTTCGCAAGCATGTGGGGAGGGATCGCGCTACCGTGTCTAGCTGAGTGCTGTAATATGCTACTGGCCTGCTGGCATCACCGTGCTTTTGGGTTAGTACGTCTGCCGCGCAACCAGCACTTTCTGTTCCGTATAGTTCAAAGGGTTTCCCATAGTCTGGCATACCTAATGCTGGTGCCTGCGTTAGGCACTGTTTAAGTCTCTCAAATGCTGTCTCAGACTCGTCTGTATGCGAAATCCGATCAGGTTTGTTTGAGGAGACCATCTCCTGCAAGGGTAACGCTAGAATAAAAAACCCTGGGATCCAGTTACGGCAATACCCACACATTCCTAAAAACGTTCTGATCTGTTGCTGGGTTTGTGGCAGAGTCATGTCTCTAATTGCTTGAATTCTATCAGCGGTCAGGTGTCTCAGTCCTTGTGTTAGACAGTGTCCCAAATATTTTACCTTAGTTTGGCATAATTGTAACTTGTCTTTGGAAACCTTGTGTCCTGTGTCTGAAAGATGAAACAGGAGCTGTTTCGTATCCTTCAGGGATGCTTCCAATGAATCAGAACACAGTAGTAGATCATCCACGTACTGTATTAATACTGATCCACTCACTGGTTGGAAAGACTGTAAACAATCATGCAAAGCCTGGGAAAATATACTTGGACTATCTATGAATCCTTGTGGTAATCGAGTCCATGTGTATTGGACTCCTCTGTATGTAAATGCAAACAAATATTGGCTGTCAGGGTGCAGAGGTACCGAAAAGAAAGCGGAGCAGAGGTCAATAACAGTGAAAAATTTCGCAGTGGGAGGGATTTGCATTAGGATGACAGCTGGATTTGGCACTACGGGGAACTGACTCTCAACTATTTTGTTAATCCCCCTTAGATCCGGCACTAGCCGGTAACCCCTCCCCCCACTCTTTTTAACAGGGAAGATGGGACTATTGGCAGTGCTGGACGTTCTTACCAGAATGCCCTGTTGTAGCAAGCGCTCTATTACTGGGTAAACTCCTAATTCCACCTCTGGCTTCAGAGGGTACTGTGGGATTTTTGGAGCTATCCTACCATCTTTTACTTGTACAACTACCGGAGCTACGTTTGCCATTAATCCAGTGTCCTGTCCATCTTTAGTCCAAAGTGACTCTGGTATCTGAGATGTCATTTCTTCTACTTGGGATGGAGTCCTATTTGTCATAATGGTATGTGACATTAATTTTGATGGGGAGTCTAACATGTCTCGCACTTCCTGAGCGTGATTCTCAGGTATGTCCAAGAATACACCTTCAGGAGTACAATAAATGACGCACCCCATTTTACACAGTAAGTCTCTACCCAGGAGATTGGTCGGTGCCGATGCAGCCAGCAAAAAGGAATGCTTGGTATGTAACGGCCCTACTTTAATCTCGGCTGGTTTGCTAACAGGGTAGTGCTGGAATACTCCCGTTACCCCTATGGCTGGAATTGTCTTACCAGTGGTTCTCATGCCCACTGTCGAATTTATCACTGATTTGGCCGCCCCTGTATCTACAAGAAAGTTTAATGATTTACCAGCTACATTGATTGCAATTTCTGGTTCACTCCCAAGACTTGCAATCAATTTTACTGGCTGCAGATTACAGGTATGGCCACACCCCTATTGGGTATGGTGACCTCCCTGAATCCCGCTGGCAGCAACTACTTGTGATGGAGTTAATTGGGAGCTACCAGAGGCTTGCCAGTCTCTGTTCGGGGGATATCTTTTTGTTTCCCCTGCATGTGGCTCATAACTCCGTTTCTGCGGACCCTGATCCCAATGTCGTGTGTCGTGTCGTTGTCTAGGGGGTTGATAAGATTTTTGTATATTTCTCGATCTACAGTCTCGTGCAAAGTGTCCCTGTTTGTGACAAAAATAACATGTTACCACATTTGACTTACCCACAGGGTTTGGTGATATTAACACAGGCTGTTTTGTGGTCAAGGCCTGTATACTTACTGCCATTAACTTATCACCTTGTTGTTCCCTGTGTCTGGTGATGTTCCTATCGTGATCAATAGCAGCCTCTCTCAAAGTAGCCACAGACAGACCTCGCCAACATGGTTGTGTGGTCTGTACCCTAGTCTTTAATGACTCTTTTAAACCATCCATCAGTACCGATACTGCTACTTCTCGATGGTTTATGTTTGTTTTAATGTCCTCTATGCCTGTGTATTTTGCCATCTCTAATAATGCTCTGTGAAAATACTCTGTAGCTGTTTCTGACTACTTTTGTTTAATGGAGAATATCTTGTTCCATTTAACTACCGCTGGGAAATACTCTTTTAACTGTAAGCTTATTCTTTTTACATTATCTTTGTTGTACACATCTGTAAGAGGTACATCCTGATCTAATCCACAGTCAGCTAAAAATTGAGTTGCGTCAACATTGGAGGGTAAACATGCTCTCAGCAATATCTGCCAGTCTTTGTTGTTGGGCTCTACCGTGTTACCTAGGTCTCTGATGTATTTTTGGCTGGCAACTAAGTCTTTTCTAGGGTCAGGGAATTCAGACACTATGGTCCTTAATTCCATTCGGGAAAATGGGCTATACATGGCAATGTTCCTAACAGGAGTGACTCCTGAAGTGTCTGTTTTCCCATTTGGAACTACTATTACCTTAACAGGATTAACTCTAACAACCTCATTCTGTGTAGATTCTACAGGCTGTGGTGAAATAGTTTCAGCATAGTGTATGGTGCCGTACTTACCCGTTGATACGACCTCACCTATCCCTCCGCTAGGGGCCTTTGTTACTAATCTCGGGGGTGGAGCTGTGCCTACTGTGGTCTCTGCTATGGTGGCTGCTAGAGAGAGCGCTGAAATTGTTGCCGATTCGTCCTCTTGATCACACTCCTGAGGAAAGTTCAAAACAGGGTACAACTTGCACGGGTTAATACTTGCATTGGTTAATTGGTTAACATTATCTTTAACATTTACACAGTTGCTAAGTGTTTGTTTGTTACACCTTAGTGCGTCATTCTCCGCAACCAATTTCTCTCCTGATATGTATGGTGGCGGTGGGGCCGTGGCTATCAGTTTCCTGATCGAGCCAGATCCCGCCGCCTGAGCCAATCCTCTCTGTATGTCACCCTCCTGTTGCCACAACTGCAAATAATCATAATGCTTGATTCGTCTCTTTGCTGATTTAATGAGACATATCCTTCTCCTTAAATTCGTTAACACTTCTGTGCTGAAGCTACCTACTCTTGGGAATTTCTCCCCGTCATGTACTGTCATTCTCTCCCATTCATCACATAAAGCTTCTGTGTGACTTCCGTACTTTTCACACATTACGTACCTTGCCGACCCGACTGGTCGGTTTATGGAATCAACCCGAACCGAGGTTGATCGCCCCCTTCCTGAACAACTGGCCCCCATAATTTGCAGGTGTTACGGACCCTTACAAAAAACCAAGATATTCACGATAGGTTGACGGTAAGGTTTACCGAGCACCTTACTCACTCTGCCCACGCCGACCAATACGACCTGATCACACCGATATGGTGCTGGCGTACTCGACCCAGGGCACCTATTTAACCTTTGTTTACTGGAACATGCGAGGGATATCCGCAGAACACTTACTCTTTCCAGTAAAGGTGAGGTTGTTGGATAATTCCTGAGTGACCAGCGAACTTCCCTTTGTAAAAATAAAAAATTACACAAATCACGTCAGAATGTACAAATAGCGTTTATGACCTTCGTACACAAATAGTACCGGTCAGGTTTACTAATGCACACAATTACGTGCGGTACAATCGTTCAGCACATAAGCAACTAATCTTATGTACGGAGCGACCAGCGGAATCGAAAATTGCGGCTGCGAATTCCTTCAGCAAGAGCTTGTATGGCCTATATGGGTGTTGCACCAACCCTTTTTTGGTGTTGTGCCTGTGGACTGTATAGCGGACTTCCTTGTCTGCTGTACCTGAACCTGCTGGTCTGCTATGACCTCCTGGTCTGTTACAGTATGACCTCCTGGTCTGCTATACTCTAATGCTCAAATTTTATGTTTAACCAAGGATGCCTCCCTAGCCACCGTGCATGTCACTTACACGTATGTACCTCACGAGAACTCGATGATTTCTTTTGGTTCAACCTCAAAATTGTATGTAAAAACACTCACTCACCACATGTACACTTTTGTTTCTATTTCTATTTCTGCGCAGAAATTTCTCTTTAGACCAGATGTGTTACAAATTAGGAGAAGGATCTGTTAATTTAAATTTCGAATTTAAAATAGATTTGCGCTATTTATCGCCTGTTGCGTTACTTAAAAATCAACACTATCGTGTGACTTGAGTTACGTGGGCGTACCCAGACGCTCCGTTGCGTAATTTACGCTGCGTGCGTCGGCCTTTGCGTACGCGAGTCTCCCTTTGTTAGAGACACGTGTACACCAGTATTTGTCCACCGTAACACAACTAACACGTTTTATCAATGTAGATGCTCCTCGATCATCTACCGCACACCACACCAATCTCTCCTTTTACCTTTAGGTAGAGCTGTGTGTATTTCTATACCTTAACTGTATTACCTTTATTCTTTAACTATGAAATAGCGACAAATCTCTCTTAGTACGTTTATCAATTATACAATGGCAAACAGGAGAGTGATATATGAAAATACACGAATGAAAAGAAATGCAGATATGCGTGCGTGTGTACGCAAGACAGAAATAAACAGTTTTAAAAAGACACTATCGTTTTGTTCTTACCTCCGGTCCCGGATTCCTTCCGCACCCTTTACTAAGCGAAGCAGACGCTTATCCAAACAGCACTACGAGGAATATGACCTCCCGCCCTTTGCTGCTGGATAATGTCTGCTGAAATTACCTAGTGCAGATATGTGAAGGACGGGCGAGCCGCCAATTGATAAAGCTGAATATTTATCTTATATAAAACCCTTTATGAGGTCTAAGAACACTGTACGCTATTTACGTATGGAGTACCGTAAGGGTACGCACGTTGCGTAGCAATCGCTTAGCCGTAGTCGAGACGCTCAAGCGTCACGTTCGCTCACGGCCAAGAGATCACGGGCAGGCACGCTATTGGCTGCTGACTAACATAATGATTCGCTATAGCGTAGCGGACGCTCGGGACCACGAGGAGATCACCAGCGGCGCTGACGCTCACAATGTTAAACCTTTATATCTAAACCATAAACACTATATTATGCAGTAAAACCTTAGTGTAGAAATAGGGTGTGGATGTAACCTAGTGTAACCTTATTAACTCAAATGCTGTTCGAGCGTCACCGATGCTCTGAGAATACTAAACACTATAAGAAATACACAGATACCTGGGCTTAGGGTCCAACGCCTAAATATATTATGAATGATATACTTGCAAAAGAATTAACACAATACAAGTCATACACTACAATATAACATAGACTACCTAACCAGTTAACTACACAGGAAATACAATACAATACAATTACGTTTTAAGGGAAAAATAAGAGAGAAAGAGGAGAAGAGAGAGAGAAATTGGCCCACAATAACAAGAAGATCAATATGGTTGCGGAGAAAACTTACGCACAAAGGAAACGATCGCATGCGCCTCTGGACATCCAGCTCCCGATTTTCAGCAATGATAACCGTTGAAGAGTGAGAGCTGGATGTGATCGGCTTGTCTATTTATGCCCCACACACAATACAATTCAATGGTCCCTACAATCTCATTGTTCATTGGACACAGGAACTCCTCCTCGCATCATAACAAAAGGTCATAGGTTGATTCATACAGGTGGGCCGTGACTATTTCCAACAGCTCAGGTGGGAGGGAAACTGGGTTTCCTGCCGCATGGATAAGTAAGTGCAAATACAGTAAATGTTCATAAACTTCTTATGTCCATAACTATTCGCACGAGCGATTAATCCGCTTCAAACCAACACCGGAATATTGCTAATTAAATACTCTTCCGATGGGTACTAAACACCACTGTATTACTCCTGTCTGACCCTTCGTATCAAACAAAGCGGGATTTCTCTGTTCATGAACATTCTATATTAACCAAACTTTCAGAATCTATCAAAGGGACCATGATCTACAAAATACATTATATAGTGAAAATATGTAACGATTGAGTCGCACGCTACGATCACATAAACTCTACCGTAAATACGCATACCGTGCGCCTGCGGGTGCCCGCGACTGTGAGTATGCGCACGTACGGGAGAGCGTACGCATGCGCAGCACGGACCTGTGTGAGGTGCAAATATGGTAGTGTGCATAGAGATATTTTTCTGACTTTGACAAAGTTTACGTGAAGGCGGAGCAAGGGCAGATAAGTGTGGTATCGCCCCCGTCGGGGCCGACACCAGATTGGATGGATATGTGGAAGGTCTTAAATGACAATGTAAACTCCTTACATAAAAGGTTTGATGACGCTGCAGCCTTGGGACAGCCGGGGTCTCAGCCCGCCCCTGCCCAGGCGACTCAGAAACCGTCTGGAGCTCATAAACGCCCTCTAGCTCAGATGGTTGACACTGATGCCGACACGGAGTCCGACTCCAGTGTCGACGATGATGAGGCACATTTACAGTCTAAAATGACTAAGGCCATCCGATACATGATTATTGCAATGAAAGATGTATTACACATTTCTGAGAGTAACCCGGTTAATACCAAAAGGGTTTATGTTTGGGAAGAAAAAGCAGCCAGTGACTTTTCCCCCATCTGATGAATTAAATGAATTGTGTGAAGAAGCGTGGAGTTCCCCTGATAAGAAACTAGTGATTTCTAAGAGGTTACTGATGGCGTACCCTTTCCCGTCAACGGACAGGTTACGTTGGGAAACATCCCCTAGGGTGGACAAGGCGCT
Source organism: Pseudophryne corroboree (assembly GCF_028390025.1). NCBI lineage: Eukaryota > Metazoa > Chordata > Amphibia > Anura > Myobatrachidae > Pseudophryne > Pseudophryne corroboree. The sequence goes on along the minus strand of NC_086451.1, from coordinate 101,603,044 downwards.
GACACGCTTATCTAAAAAGGTGGCCCTGCCGTCTCAGGATACGGCCGCCCTAAAGGAGCCTGCGGATAGAAAGCAGGAAGCTATCCTGAAGTCGGTGTATACACACTCTGGTACTCTACTGAGACCTGCTATTGCTTCAGCCTGGATGTGTAGTGCTGTAGCAGCGTGGACAGATACTCTGTTAGACGACATAGATTCCCTCGACAGAGATACTGTTTTGCTAACCCTGGGCCATATCAAAGACGTAGTCTTATATATGCGAGATGCTCAGAGGGACATTTGCCTGCTGGGATCTAGAATTAATGCTATGTCCATTTCTGCCAGGAGGGTCTTATGGACTCGTCAATGGACAGAAGATGCTGATTCTAAAAAACACATGGAGGTTTTGCCTTTATAAGGGTGAGGAATTGTTTGGGGACGGTCTGTCGGACCTCGTGTCTACAGCGACAGCTGGAAAGTCCACTTTCTTGCCTCAGGTTTCCTCACAGCCTAAGAAAGCACCGTATTATCAAATGCAGTCCTTTCGTTCCCAAAAAGGCAAGACGGTCAGGGGTGCATCCTTTCTTGCCAGAGGCAGGGGTAGAGGTAAGAATCTGCACCATGCAGTCAGTTCCCAAGAACAAAAGTCCTCCCCTGCTTCCACTAAGTCCACCGCATGACGTTGGGGCTCCACAGGCGGAGCCAGGTGCGGTGGGGGCGCGTCTCCGAAACTTCAGCAGCCAGTTGGTTCGCTCACAGGTGGATCTCTAGGCTATACAAATTGTATCTCAGGGATACAAACTGGAATTCAAAGCGACTCCCCCCCGCCGTTACCTCAAATCAGCCTTGCCAGCTTCCCCCATGGAAAGGGAGGTAGTGCTGGCGGCAATTCACAAGCTGTACCTCCAGCAAGTGATTGTCAGGGTCCCCCTCCTTCACCAGGGAAGGGGTTACTATTCCACAATGTTTGTGGTACCGAAACCGGACGGTTCGGTGAGACCCATTCTGAATTTAAAGTCCTTGAACACTGATATACAGAAATTCAAGTTCAAAATGGAATCGCTCAGAGCGGTGATTGCAAGCCTGGAAGAGGGGGATTTTATGGTGTCGCTGGACATCAAAGATGCTTACTTGCATGTCCCCATTTACCCACCTCACCAGGAGTACCTCAGATTTGTGGTACAGGACTGTCATTACCAATTCCAGACGTTGCCGTTTGACCTGTCCACGGCACCGAGAATATTTACCAAGGTAATGGCCGAAATGATGATACTCCTTCGGCAGAAGGGAGTTATAATTATCCCGTACTTGGACGATCTCCTCATAAAGGCGAGGTCCAGGGAGCAGTTGTTGATCAGCGTAACACTCTCTCAGGAAATGTTACTACAGCACGGTTGGATTCTAAATGTTCCAAAGTCGCAGCTGATTCCTACGACGCGTCTGCTTTTCCTGGGCATGATTCTGGACACGGAACAGAAGAAGGTGTTTCTCCCGGTGGAGAAGGCACAGGAATTAACATCTCTGGTCAGGGACCTCCTGAAACCAAAACAGGTATCGGTGCATCACTGCACGCGAGTCCTGGAAAAGATGGTGGCTTCATACGAAGCCATTCCCTTCGGCAGGTTCCATGCGAGGATCTTTCAGTGGGATCTGTTGGACAAGTGGTCCGGATCGCATCTTCAGATGCATCGGCTGATCACCCTGTCCCCAAGGGCCAGGGTGTCTCTTCTGTGGTGGCTGCAGAGTGCTCACCTTCTCGAGGGCCGCAGGTTCGGCATACAGGACTGGGTCCTGGTGACCACGGATGCAAGCCTCCGAGGGTGGGGGGCAGTCACTCAGGGAAGAAACTTCCAAGGGCTGTGGTCAAGTGTGGAGACTTCTCTACACATAAATATACTGGAACTAAGGGCCATTTACAACGCCCTGAGTCAAGCAGATCCTTTGCTTCAAAACCGGCCAGTGCTGATTCAGTCAGACAACATCACGGCGGTCGCCCATGTAAACCTCCAGGGCGGCACAAGAAGCAGGATGGCAATGGCGGAAGCCACAAAGATTCTTCGATGGGCGGAGAATCACGTGCAAGCACTATCAGCAGTGTTCATTCCGGGAGTGGACAACTGGGAAGCAGACTTCCTCAGCAGACACGACCTCCACCCGGGAGAGTGGGGACTTCATCAAGAAGTTTTCCAACTGATTGCAAACCGATGGGAACTGCCACAGGTGGACATGATGGCGTCCCGCCTCAACAAAAAGCTAAAACGTTATTGCGCCAGGTCAAGGGACCCTCAGGCGATAGCTGTGGACGCCCTAGTGACACCGTGGGTGTACCAGTCGGTATATGTGTTTCCTCCTCTTCCTTTCATACCAAAGGTGCTGAGAATAGTAAGAAAGAGAGGAATAAGAACAATACTCATTGTTCCGGACTGGCCAAGAAGGACATGGTACCCGGAACTGCAAGAAATGCGCACAGAGGACCCATGGCCTCTGCCTCTCAGACAGGACTATTCCAAGACTTACCGCGGCTGCGTTTGACAGCATGGCAGTTGAACGCCGGATCCTAGCGGAAAAAGGCATTCCAGATGAAGTTATTCCTACGCTGATAAAAGCTAGGAAAGACGTGACAGCAAAACATTATCACCGTATATGGCGGAAGTATGTTGCTTGGTGTGAGGCCAGGAAGGCCCCTACGGAGGAATTCCAACTGGGTCGATTCCTGCACTTCCTACAGTCAGGGGTGACTATGGGTCTAAAATTGGGGTCCATAAAGGTCCAGATTTCGGCCCTATCCATTTTCTTTCAAAGAGAACTGGCTTCACTGCCTAAGGTTCAGACTTTTGTAAAGGGAGTGCTGCATATCCAGCCCCCTTTTGTGCCACCAGTGGCACCCTGGGATCTTAACGTTGTGTTGGATTTCCTGAAATCACACTGGTTTGAGCCACTTAAGACCGTGGAACTAAAATATCTCACGTGGAAAGTGGTCATGCTGTTGGCCTTGGCATCGGCTAGGCGTGTGTCGGAATTGGCGGCTTTGTCATGTAAAAGCCCATACCTGATCTTCCATATGGACAGGGCAGAATTGAGGACTCGTCCCCAATTTCTCCCAAAGGTGGTGTCATTGTTTCATTTGAACCAACCTATTGTGGTGCCTGCGGCTACTAGGGACTTGGAGGACTCCAAGTTGATGGACGTAGTCAGGGCTTTGAAGATATATGTTTCCAGAACGGCTGGAGTCAGGAAGACTGACTCGCTGTTTATCTTGCATGCACCCAACAAGCTGGGTGCTCCTGCTTCAAAGCAAACTATTGCTCGCTGGGTCAGTAGCACGATTCAGCAGGCTCATTCTGCGGCTGGATTGCCGCATCCAAAATCGGTAAAAGCCCATTCCACGAGGAAGGTGGGCTCTTCTTGGGCGGCTGCCTGAGGGGTCTCGGCATTACAGCTTTGCCGAGCTGCTACTTGGTCGGGTTCAAACACATTTGCAAAGTTCTACAAGTTTGATACCCTGGCTGAGGAGGACCTTGTGTTTGCTCATTCGGTGCTGCAGAGTCATCCGCACTCTCCCGCCCGTTTGGGAGCTTTGGTATAATCCCCATGGTCCTTACGGAGTTCCCAGCATCCACTAGGACGTCAGAGAAAATAAGAATTTACTCACCGGTAATTCTATTTCTCGTAGTCCGTAGTGGATGCTGGGCGCCCGTCCCAAGTGCGGACTCTCTGCAATACATGTATATAGTTATTGCTTAACTAAAGGGTTATTGTATGAGCCATCTGTTGAGAGAGGCTCAGTTATTGTTCATACTGTTAACTGGGTATAGTTATCACGAGTTGTACGGTGTGGCTGGTATGAGTCTTACCCTGGATTCCAAATCCTTTCCTAGTAATGTCAGCTCTTCCGGGCACAGTTTCCCTAACTGAGGTCTGGAGGAGGGGCATAGAGGGAGGAGCCAGTGCACACCAGATATAGTACCTAATCTTTCTTTTAAGAGTGCCTAGTCTCCTGTGGAGCCCGTCTATACCCCCATGGTCCTTACGGAGTACCCAGCATCCACTACGGACTACGAGAAATAGAATTACCGGTGAGTAAATTCTTATTTTTCTTCTTTTTCCTAGCCGGCTAAGACGTTCTACCAAAACACAGTTACAGCTTAAGATAGGTTGTCCATGGTTTATTATTTAAAAAAAAAAAAAAAAAATATATATATATATATATATATATATATATATATATATATATATCTATCTATCTCGAAATAAACAGCCCGGCACTCCCACAAAAATAGCAACATGCCCCGGTGCCCTCAGTATGCAATGGCATAAAACAGAAAAAACTGCGGCACTCGGGGACTGGTGAAAAGATTAATGTATTAGGCAGTACATATCATACATCAACGTTTCGGGGATTTTAACCCCTTTCTCAAGATGTACCAGTTACACTGGTACATCTTGAGAAAGGGGTTAAAATCCCCGAAACGTTGATGTATGATATGTATTGCCTAATACATTAATCTTTTCACCAGTCCCCGAGTGCCAAAGCTTTTTCTGTTATATATATATATATATATATATATATATATATATATATATATATTATTATTATTATTATTATTATTATTATTATTATTATTATTATTATTATTATTATTATTATTATTATTATTTTAATTATTATTATTTTTTTTTTTTTAAAGAGCATCTGTAATAACAATATGTATCAGGATGGTTAACTCCTAGTACATTGTTAAAATACATGTGAAATGTCTGTTTACTTTTATAACATGCTAAAGCTGTTACCCAACATCGGCAGCAAAAAGTTACAATGGTTATCGTATACTTTTTTTTTTTAAAGGGATTACACATTATTGGTGGATTTGTTATTAACCTTTGTGTAAAGTGGCAACATATTATGTAGCACTGTACATGAAGAGGGGGCTCATGGTACAAAAATATTTAAAAAAAAGTTAAAGGTGGCCTGCAGAAATGAGTGGAGGATGATTGATAAGATAGTGGAATAGTAACTGTAGATGCTGGTGGAGAAAGTGCATGTACAGATGTGTACATATCTTTGCTGCAGTCGCATCAAAAAGCCCCTTTTGGCACACCGGATCCTGTGAGACTCTGCTAGCATCTTCAAATTAATCAGCACAGTCTCCTAGTCACACTGCATTGCGACATATACGCATTTTCGGCAAAAAAAAAGACACTAGCGGAGTTGCACGGGACCTGTCAGCTCACTAGCGCTAGGCATGTCTCACTGATATCATCTCCTGCTGATATATGAGGACACAGAGCCAATGGGAACTAAAGACGTAGAAAAATTAATTAGTTATTGTAGAAATCTGAACAGTCAGCTGCTGGAAACCAGGTCTGTCCTTCATCATTTACATTAACTGAATCTCCTTCCTTTAATGATTCTGAGCAGGGCTTTCACTGTTGTGTTGCACAGATCCTGTTTGCCAGCTGGGAGTACCTGTGTGTAACGGTATATTGCACACAGTTGGACGCCTACTCCCACCAAGGATTCCCCAAAGATCACAGAGCAGGAATAGATGTAGCATCTGCATGGACAGTTGAATTCAATGAGTCCAGCAGCTAAACTGAGTATTCCAGTAGAGCTGCTGAAGACATCCATCCTTGGTGTGACAAAACTCCTTGGAGCTACTCAGGGGCAGATTTATTAAGCCTGGTGAAGTGATAAAGTGGAAGGTGATAATGCACCAGCCAGTCAGCTCCTGTCATTTTTCAAACCCAGCCTGTAACATGTCAGTTAGGAGCTGATTGGCTGGTGTGTTATCACCTTCCACTTGATCACTTCATCAGGCTTAATAAATCTGCCCCATAGTTTTTACTTTTATTTTTTTTTACTTTTGAGCTCTTTCCTGCTGCCTAATAATCATCTCTCAAAAGTAAAAATAAAATAAAAGCGCTGCTCTAAAGTGCAGTCATCTCGAACAGCCGTCTGAGTGTTACTGAGGTTCTGTGTCAACAGCAAAACATTGTTGTGTCAGCAATTCCCCAAAATAGAAAAGGATTTGTGGGCGTCAATAGGAAGTTGCTATCTAGGAGGTATCATATCATATATACTGTTACTGGAACCTTTGCCCTGCTCTGACCCATCTTTCATTTGTGCAACTGCGAAATCCAATGAGACAGATCTGGTGTCACTCTCATTTTCTCTGAATCTTGTGAAGGGGGTGTTTGGAGAGCGATTAAAGGAAATGTCTGAAAGATTTAGTTTGAGATTCAATGATACAAAATACTTTAAGCCATTCCCTACTATAATGCTCTGTTGAGATGGAAAGATATTTATTTAATTATTATTTATTGGGGCTGGTGGGTTAGCTTAACCCAGACACTGCAGGGTAAGATACATTCTGCTAAGGAAAGAAATCCAGTCTGTAATTGAAGACAGTATTAAAAAAGCACCTGAAGCTGTGAATGAAGTTCTGCTGTGTATAGGCCGTGTACTCTATAGTGCTGTAAAACACTTAGCTTTTAAAAATTTCAAATGCCAACAAAATGCCTGTCAATCTTCTGTGAGATCTGTGGCCTGATAGTTTGCATGTAATTGGAAATGAGCCAGAAAGTCACAGGAGGACAGACTATTTGTGAGATGAAGGTTTCAGAACTGTCCTATAACATTAACTAGTGTCATTGCTTGGTCAGGTTTTCATGGAACTGTTTACAGAGGTCTCTTCATACACTATTGCTGCAGTCGCACCAAAACAGCTCATTTCTGCGTGTCAGGTTCCATATGATTCGGCTTGTGTTGTTTTGTGCGTCTTAGGGGGGGTATTCAATTACTGGCGAAAATGCATTTTAGTGGTATTTCGCTGCGTCTGTGGTGCGAATAGGGCACAGCATTTGGAGCGGCTCACTCGTGCAAGGAGCCTCGCAGCGCATGGTGTCTTTGTGTCCTAAGGATGATCTAGCAGACAGGCTGTACCCTTTCCTCTGAAAGGGAAAAAAGTTGTCCCCTCCCCCTCACATTTAATTTCTTGCAAATATCCCCTTGTCTCTAAACTCATATTCCAAGTCTGATTATTTCCGTTGAAAAATAATTTGATTTCCAGTTGTGAAGAGAAATTTTTAGCATCAAAATTAATTTGTTCAAAGCGACCCAGCATTAATCAGCAATTAATAAACTCTGGTTTGATGTGGCTCGGGTCTAGAAATGTTTCACATCTGCAGGGAGCAATTAAAGGGGTCTCCATTGTGCTGTGGATTCTGACCGAACCTTTAATCAATTAAGTCACCTCAGATAAGCGTAGCTGTTTATTTATCTTCAATAATTATTATGAGTGTAGTTTCCCCAGTAATTGACTGTGCAAACGATAGTTGCTGCGGCTGCACTCTAGGAATCAATCATGAGTGCAGGAAGCCGGGCAGGCAAGGTGGGACCTACTCTATACACTTCATTTGTGCTATTCAACTGCAATTTGTTTATTTTCACTGTATAATATTTACATTCTTTAATTACATGCGGTACTCCATTTGTTAAAATAACATTGCTATGATTTCCATTTGGTTAGCTGACGGGAGTACATTCAGTAAGGATTACAAAGTAAAAGAACAAATTTATGGCACATTCAGGGAGACATGTATGAATCATTTTCTAATACACTACATAATACAAATAAATAGCAACCACTGGTTCCTTTATTATCCTTACAAAGGGGTTTCCTGTTTGTATGCTTTGCATATGTAATATGACTAACAGTGCTTATCAATTATTCATGGTTCTTGACTCTAGCAGAGATAATAAAGGTTACACTTAAAGCTGCACTACCACCTAGGAAATGCGTCACTAATATGCAGAGCCCATGAGATTGGTTCTCCTGCTCGCAACTTGGTCGGGGCTGTGAGATCCAGGAGCTACTCCATGCAGCCCTTTTTCTTGAGGCTCTGGCTAGAGGATGGGAGTATAATAGTGGAGCTTCAATGCAGTCATTAAAAAAGAACATCAAACAAAACACAGAAATGTATTTATGGATACATGTTACAGGGCCTGCAAGCAGTGCATTAACTACCAGGAAACAACCAGAACCCGCCCACACTAACATCCTAGTAATCTGCAACTGTGTGTGTTGTTTTTTTCTCTTAACACCATTTGTTAACCTCATAGTTATGTACAATGACATCTTATGATATTAATTCCATAGGGTTAAAAAAAATAAAGTTGCCATGTTTATAGTGAATAGTATAAAAGTGTCCATATTACATTATAATAGGATTTTGGTACCTACCGGTAAATCCTTTTCTCTTAGTCCGTAGAGGATGCTGGGGACTCCAAAAGGACCATGGGGTATAGACGGATCCGCAGGAGCTTGGGCACACTATAAAGACTTAAACTGGGTGTGAACTGGCTCCTCCCTCTGTGCCCCTCCTCCAGACTCCAGTTAGAAAACTGTGCCCACGAGAGATGGACAATTTCGAGGAAAGAATTGAATGTTATAAACACGGTGAGTGTCATACCAGCTCACACCTCAAACACACCGTAGAACGTGGCATTCAGTAGAATACCAGCCAACGGCATGAACAAAACACAGCCACATGCTGAGAGAATATGTAACACAACCCGTGTGTCCACAGAAGCAAAAATACGACCCCGCATGCTATGTCATGAACAACGGTAACAACCACCAGACAGAAAAGACACACCACCAGGGTGTAACCAAAAGCAATAACTGCAGACACCGTACGCACTGGGACGGGCGCCCAGCATCCTCTACGGACTAAGAGAAAAGGATTTACCGGTAGGTACCTGTGAGGATATTGGGTTCAAAATCACTCAGTCACGGTGGTACATGAAAAACCAACAGTGGTTTATTGAACAGAATGGGTTATAAACAGCTCAGCACACTTCTGTGATCCAATTCTACACGACAATCCCTCCTGGAACTCCTGACAGAACATTACTTCTTAGTCAGTCTCCTGCTACTCTCCCAACTTCTCTCCCACGTCCCCTCTTTGCTATTATCAAACCTTTGTCTTTCCTACAATAAGGCGACACCCCCAGACAGTTTCAGAGCAAACCTATTTTCACATGTCCAGGCATGTCCCCTAGGCCACAATAGATGTTAACTAAAGTAACCTTACTTAATCTGATTGTGTGGCCTGGAATCCATTGTGTGGGGAAGAATGAGGGGGTGTATGGCCTGACATCTGAGACTGGCTGTATCTACACAACAGCAAACACACAGGTTATCTGCGTAGTCATATGGGGGGAACATTATTTGACAAACTATAACCCAATAACCAATACATTCATATATATACATCGAAAACATAACTGTACCCTTGTAACAATAACATCATACAATATAATACAATATTGCCTAATACATAGCCAAATACAGATCAACAATTAGTGTAGTCCATGGGTCAGACCAGGGCTAGGGAAGTAGCTGCGTGTCTTTTACCACTGTGTGACACAACGCGCCGGCTGTGTTGTCACATTTCCTCCCTCTACTTCCAAGCCCGGTGTCCTGGGTGGCTTAAGCTTGCTGAGAGTAATGGTATTCTCCTGTACCCTGGGTATTTGTAGCGAGGGATTTCCTGGGCTTGCTCGGCGCTTGGTCTGGTTCCTGCTGACGGGACAGGCCATCTGCGTTCCCGTGATATCTGCCCTTTTTGTGAGAGATAGAGAAATTGTATAGTTGTAGGGCTAAGCTCCATCTCAGCAGTCGTCCATTGTCTCCGGCAGTGCGCTGTAACCAACTAAGGGGACTGTGGTCTGTTACCACTGAGAACTCGCGCCCGTACACATATGCCTGCAATTTCTTGAGTGCCCAGACTATGGCCAGGCACTCCTTTTCAATAGTGGCATAGGCTATCTCACGGTCCAGAAGTTTTCGGGAGAGAAAGGCAACTGGGTGTTCACAACCATCCTCCCCTACTTGGCTCAACACAGCTCCTATTCCACAACCTGAGGCATCTGTTTGCACAATGAACCGCCGGCGGAAGTCGGGGGCTGCTAACACTGGGGATTGGGACAAAATGTCCTTCAGCTGGGAAAAAGCCTGCTCACACTCTGGGCTCCAGTCAATTTGTCGGGTGTACTTTTTTGTCGTTAGGTCAGTCAGGGGTTTGGCAATGGTGCTGTACTGGGGCACAAATTTACGGTAGTACCCTGCTGTTCCAAGGAAGGCACGTACCTGTTTTTGAAAAAGGGGGGAGGGTGGGTGCGCTATCAATAGCAGCTGGTAGGGGGATGGTAAATCCCCTGGTAATACAAGCAGCAGAAAGAAAGGGGGTGAATTACCAGCGCTGGCTGATCAAAATTATAAGTTATAAAAAATAGTCTATATTCCAAAAGGCTTATAATTATAAAATCATATTTATTTCACATATATATCCTATAAATGAAGAATAAAAAAGGTATAGAATACTCAATGAATTTTGCCACAGTATCTTAAGCGCTTATAAATCCACAATTTGGCTATGGTAATACTCAAGGGGACTTGGGTCACTTGGAGATGTCCATCACTAATCGGTTATTTGCATAAAGCCGATAATTTTGCAGATGTATATATATAGAGCTTTATATTTATTTGGATACTCAAATACCACCATCTCCACTGGCTTTACGGATACTCTGGTGCATACCATTTGGGACACCTTTATCAGCAGAATCCACCTTCTGGACCCAGCCCTCCATGCTAAAGAGGACAACCGATCCAGCCATACATCAGGTGGACAATATCTGCTTTCAGGACACTGGTAAATACCTCACATCTGCAAAATTATCGGCTTTATGCAAATAACCGATTAGTGATGGACATCTCCAAGTGACCCAAGTCCCCTTGAGTATTACCATAGCCAAATTGTGGATTTATAAGCGCTTAAGATACTGTGGCAAAATTCATTGAGTATTCTATACCTTTTTTATTCATTTATAGGATATATATGTGAAATAAATATGATTTTATAATTATAAGCCTTTTGGAATATAGACTATTTTTTATAACTTATAATTTTGATCAGCCAGCGCTGGTAATTCACCCCCTTTCTTCACGTACCTGTTTTTGGTTAGTGGGCCGAGGCCATTTCAGGATGGCCTCAATTTTAGCTGGCTCTGGACGAATATGGCCTCCGCCAACCCTATGCCCGAGGTACAATACCTCTGCCATCCCCATCTGACATTTGTCAGGTTTGATTGTTAACCCTGCCTTGCTGATCCGTGCCAACACCTGGGCCACATGCTGCAGATGCTCCTCCCATGTCTGACTAAAAATGGCTATGTCATCAAGGTATGCCTGGGCAAAGTCCTGACACCCTGTCAGTAGGTGATCTATGGTACGCTGAAAGGTGGCTAGGGCATTCTTCATCCCAAAGGGCATGACAGCAAATTCAAAGAGGCCAAATGGGGTGCTGAATGCAGACCTCTCTTGTGCCTCCCTGGTAAGGGGTATCTGCCAGTATCCTTTGCTAAGATCCAGAGTGGATACATAGCGTGCCATTCCCAACCTGTCTAACAACTCCTCTACCCGGGGCATGGGGTATGCGTCTGTCACCTCGTTCAGCCTCCTATAGTCCACGCAGAAGCGGGTACTGCCATCTTTCTTGGGCACTAGGACTATGCTGGCGGCCCAGGGGCTATGGGACGGTACAATAACACCAAGCGCCAGCATTTCATCGACCTCCCTTTTGATCATATCAATCACCCTGGGGTTCACCCGATAAGCGGGTTGCCTAGTGGGCCGAGCCTCCCCGGTATTGACATGATGGGCCACTACATGAGTGCGCCCTGGCCTGCTTGTGAATTGTGGCCTCTCTACCTCCAATACCTCCCTCATCTGTAGGGCCTAGGTTTCGGTTAATTGCGACCCTATGGGCACTGCCTCCACTCCTAGGTCCCTCTTGGTGGCTGCTAGAATGTCAGGGATGGGGTCGGTCTCTGGGTCATCCATAGGTGGGCAACAGATTGCCACCGCCCCTATCTCCCTGGTGACATATTTCTTTAACCTATTTATGTGGTAGGTACCCACCCGCTTCCCTGTTTGGTCTAGGGCAATAATGTAATCTACCCGTCCCTGCCGATCCACTACAGTATAAGGCCCTGCCCAGGTCGCCTGTAACTTATGCTTTCGGGCAGGTACTAGCACCATCACTTTCTGTCCAACCTCTAGTTCTCTGTCCTGCGCTCGTTGGTTATAGTACCGGCACTGTCTTTCCTGCGCGCCCAGGGTGTGGTCATGCGCAAGCTGCATCAGCCTGTGCAGTTTCTCCTTCATTTGGACTACATATTCCAAGATGGGAACCTCAGGTTCCTGAAATGACCCTTCCCAGCTTTCCCTGACTAGGTCAAGTGGTCCCCTTACCCTTCGGGCATATAGTAACTCAAAAGGAGAAAATCCGGTTGAATCCTGCAGCACTTCGCGGTACGCGAATAATAGCTGTTGCAAGGACTTCTCCCAGTCTCCCCCCTCCGATTCAGCAAATGCCCGCAGCAACTGCTTTAGGGTCGAATTGAATCTCTCACAGAGACCATTAGTCTGGGGGTGATAAGGGGTGGTGCGTAAGGGATGGACCCCAAAGTTGTCCCATACTGTCTGCAGCAATTCCCCTTGAAATTGCGTACCCTGATCAGTAACTACTTCTTGGGGAAATCCTACGCGACTAAAAATATCCATAAGAGCCTGGGCGATATGTTCAGCATCTATGGATGCCAGTGCCACTGCCTCAGGGTATCTAGTCGCGTAATCAACTACAGTCAGTATGTATCTCTTTCCTGTTCGGCTCGGTTTCTTAAAAGGCCCCACAATGTCCATGGCCACTCTCTTAAATGGCTCACTTATGACAGGCATGGGTTGTAGGGGAACCCGGCGTGGGGGTCCTCCGAGGCGTTGGCAGACCTCACATGACTCTCTATACTGTTTTACCTCCTGGTTAACCCCAGACCAGAAGAAATGTCGCAGCAGCCGGGCACGGGTTTTCCGAACCCCTAAGTGGCCTGCTAAGGGAATGTCATGGGCAAGGGCCAGCAACCGGGCACGGTACTGCTGTGGAACAATCAACTGTTTTCTTAGGACCCCGGGCTCTAATGGGTCTGCTTTTGCTGGCACCCGGTACAGTCTCCCCTCCTCCCACATAAAGCGATCCTCCTGAGGCCCCCAATCTGTTCGTCCCGCTGCCCTGCGGAGGCTAGCTAGGGAGGGGTCGGTCCGTTGGGCTTCCCTAAAGGCTACCCTATCTACTTCCCCCAGATTCTCATCACAGTCAGGCAAGTCTGGTACAGGGTTACTCACCGCCAACGGTTCAGGGTTTGTGGCTGTCACTTCCACAGAGACTCCTGGTGCTGGCATGAGAGGGTCCTCATGCACTGTCTCCAATGCCTGTGCTTGGCTTCGGGTGATAGCTCCCACAAAGTAACTAGCCAATCCAGCACTCAGATCATTGCCCAGAATGACGTGAGTGGGTAATCCATCCAAAAGTCCAACATTTACCTCTCCAGAGTCCAGGCCCCAGTCCAGGTGTACCCTTGCCATAGGTATTACAGTGATCTGCCCTCCTGCCATGGAAATTTTAACTTTCCTTTTCTTCAGTATCTGGCAGGGGGGAATTAATTCTGGCCGTATAAGGGTGATAGAAGCTCCAGAGTCTCTCAACCCTTGCAGCTCCTTCCCATTAACTTTTAGAGGTTGTAGGTGGGTCTTCATATTATCCGGGGTGGATTTCCCAATAGCTGCTACCACCTCTACTTGGTATGCTACTTCCTCCGCCTCTGGCGCATTAGGAAAGTAGTCCACCTCGCCCGTTCCAAATGATTTGTGGCACACAGCCACCCGCGACATGGCAGATTGGGTACCTGGGAATGGCCGTCTTACCCGTGTACAGTCACGAAGTAAATGTCCCACCTGGTCACAGTTGTAGCAGCGTCGGCTTGCAGGTGATGCTGGTCCCCGAGACCTTGAATTTCTGGCTAGGGAAGCTGGGGTATGTATTGGGGCTGGCCGGTGGGGGAACAATGGTAGCTCACGATCCTGCTGGGGCCGTCGGAGGGTTGTCCTCTCCTCTGTATTGGCACCTCTCCACCGAGGCCTGTTAGCTGTGAACTCATCTGCTATGTGTGCTGCTTTTTCCGGAGTGGTAGGGTTCCGATCTGCCACCCACTCCCTGATCTCTGGAGGCATCTTGTTTAGCAGCTGCTCCAAAATAAAAGCATTTTTAATATCTGCTACAGTAAGGGCCTTCTTCACAGCCAGCCACTTATCACAGTTCCTCCGCAACAAGTTATTGAACTCTATAAATGAGGCATCTCCTTTCCGCGCCATAGACCGAAACTTTATGCGATACGATTCAGCAGTCACCGCATATCTGGCAAGCAGCACACTCCGTACCTCCTCATATACCAGGATCTGCTCTGGTCTCAGGGCATGGAATGCCTCCAGTGCCTGCCCTCTCAGACTGGGTACCAAATATCGAGGCCACTCTGCTGCCTCAATTCCATGGATTATCATAACAGATTCAAACATCTGCAAATGAGTATCAATATCCGAACTGACCTCATCAAAAGGTGGGACCTCATTATACCTCAGCCGGGAGGTCTGCCTTACCGCCACTGCCGGGGCGGTTATACCGGTCTGCGCCCCCAATGCGGCTCCCAGTACTGATGCTCCTTGCCCTAGTGCTGCCAGCAACTCCCGCAACTGATCTGTACTTCCAACGACCAGTGCAGGGCCTGTTGTAGCGGTTCCAGTGGTTCCTTGACCCTCGGCCTGCTCTGGGATGCAGTCCTCATCATCCTCCTGCCCAGGGTGTTCTTGGTCCCATTCAGCTAGCTTTGCCATTAAGACTGCTCTGGTGTCCGATGCATTAAACTCAATCCGTCTTGTTCGACAGAGGTCCTGTAGTTGATCCTTCTTGCTGTATCGGTAGCATAGCGGGGCAGAATCCATTGCCTGCTGTGGTTTATTCCTTTCTGCTGGTGTCTTGAGTGATCCCACCGCTGCCGCCAAATGTGAGGATATTGGGTTCAAAATCACTCAGTCACTGTGGTACATGAAAAACCAACAGTGGTTTATTGAACAGAATGGGTTATAAACAGCTCAGCACACTTCTGTGATCCAATTCTACACGACAATCCCTCCTGGAACTCCTGACAGAACATTACTTCTTAGTCAGTCTCCTGCTACTCTCCCAACTTCTCTCTCACGTCCCCTCTTTGCTATTATCAAACCTTTGTCTTTCCTACAATAAGGCGACACCCCCAGACAGTTTCAGAGCAAACCTATTTTCACATGTCCAGGCATGTCCCCTAGGCCACAATAGATGTTAACTAAAGTAACCTTACTTAATCTGATTGTGTGGCCTGGAATCCATTGTGTGGGGAAGAATGAGGGGGTGTATGGCCTGACATCTGAGACTGGCTGTATCTACACAACAGCAAACACACAGGTTATCTGCGTAGTCATATGGGGGGAACATTATTTGACAAACTATAACCCAATAACCAATACATTCATATATATACATCGAAAACATAACTGTACCCTTGTAACAATAACATCATACAATATAATACAATATTGCCTACTACATAGCCAAATACAGATCAACAATTAGTGTAGTCCATGGGTCAGACCAGGGCTAGGGAAGTAGCTGCGTGTCTTTTACCACTGTGTGACACAACGCGCCGGCTGTGTTGTCACAGTACCAAAATCCTATTTTCTCCTACGTCCTAGAGGATGCTGGGGACTCCAAAAGGACCATGGAGTTTATACCAAAGCTCCAAAACGGGCGGGAGAGTGCGGACGACTCTGCAGCACCGAATGAGCTAACATAAGGTCCCCAAAAATCAGGGTATCAAACTCATAGAGCATCGCAAAATCGTTTGACCCCGACCAAGAATCCGCTCGGCAAAGTTGAACCGCCGAGACTCCTCGGGCATTCGCCCAAGAAAAGCCCTTCTTCCCAAAAGAAGGAACCTCCACCGACTACGGTGACGGCAAAGCAGCCTTAGAACGAACATGCCAAACCGCATCACAGATTCAGCATGTAACAAACTGCATAACGCAGTCCCCCAAAGTAAGCTGGGAACATACCAGACCAACAGGGCCTCTGTTTCTCCCAACTGAGCCAAATTGATGACCTACATACTCAAAACCCTGGCTAAATCAAGGGAATTTGAACGAGCTAATGCCTAAGTAACCCGGCATCAAAAAAGGCCGATTTCTGCGAAACCCATAAATCACTCTTGGTAGAACTACCAACCGAGTACTCAATTCCTCTCTATCCACCTGAAATATCAAACAAGGCTCTTGTGAGACAAAACCACCACTTCCGACACCCGCCTTGCGGACGTCAACGTCAATAGCCTGACCACTTTCCAAAAGAGAAATTTCGTAAAGAAACTTATTAGGCTTGCCTCCACATCGGCTTGTAAAGTATGGATAAGCACGACCTAGCTGAAAGTCCTCCATAGGAGCCTTCCTAGATACACACCGAGACACATAATTACTCCAACAACGGTGGTAACCCTGTGCCGTCCGTTCTTTCCTAGCCTGAAGAATTTAAGAAACGACTTCACTGGGAACACCCATTCGGCTTAGGATACGACATTCAACCGCCCCACCGTTAAAGGCAGCCGCGGTAAGTCCTGATACACGCCCCGATCTTGTTGTAACATTACCTCACTTAAAGGAAGAGGGCAGTAATTTTCTATGAGTAAACCATGAAAAACTGGATAGCCAACCCTCGCTGGTTAGACCGGATTTCAGAGGCTCATCGGAACCTTCGATCATCTTACGCTTACCACTGTCAGAAAGGTGAAAGCGGAGAGGCCACCTAGACCGACTAAAAACACCCACGGTGTCACGAGGATGTCCACCGCTATATCCTGAGTGTCCCTTAACCTGGAACAATCTCCTGGAGGCCTCTCGTTGAGGCGAGACGCCAACATGTCCAAATGCGACACTCCACAAAGACTTGTCACGTCTGGGAAAGCTTCTCGATGATGACAGTATTTTTCCCGGCTGGATATCGTGTCCGCAAAGAAAATCTATTTCACCGTCGTTTACCTCAGGAACGAAGACTGCTAACATAGCTTTTACCAGAATTCCCACTTAACAGCAAACTGTGCATCTTCTGCCATTTCCGCTTTTTCCTTGTTGTGCCCTAGCGGCTTACTTACGCCACTGCTGACAAGTCTTCTGTCAGAATTACCACGGGCAGAACACGAAGAATACGTACATCTAAAATAGCTCTTAATTCAAGAAAGCTTACAGCAGACAAGTTTCCCAACTTGACCTCATCTTCTGGAAATACGTCCCTTGCAAAGGACTGCTCCCCAGCGTCGGAGATCTATATGTACGGACACCAGGATCTAAACCTGGATCCCTAACCTTCATTCCTCTAGAAGGAAAGAACCGAGCAGACACCACGGGAGCGATGTCCTGGCCGTTTTGATTATATTCCGGTGCATGCGCAGTTGAGACCCGGACCACCTTTCCAACTGGTCCCATGAAAACCACTCTGGTATTAGACCTGCTCACCGAAAAAGGCCTCTTATGCCGCATCCATCTGTCTTATTAATGGAACCTATTGATGAGGTGTCACCTCAAAGCTGACCCAACTATGGATCCTCAGACCTCTTTCCACAGGAAAAACACCGAACCTTAACCGGTCAGTATCTACTCTGAAACCACTTTTGACATCTGCGTCGTTGGGAACAACAGGCCAATTCCTGCGCCGAAGAACAGTCAGAGGTAAACAACGATATGCACCTTTATACCGGGACATCCTGAACGTGACGCACCTCTGTATGGCGTCGCGTGCTACCTCCCCTTCCATAGGGGAGAGACAAGATCTATTAGAAAAACAGTAAGGGGAAACAACCGTAACCCAGAATGTTCCCCTTTGGCTTCTATAAATAACCCACAGGTCCTAGTCTATTCCTGGACTAACTAAAATTTAGTAGACAAGTGGTCACCTGAGTGGGGACCAGCCAGATAGATTCAGCGACAAGTGGTGTATGTAGTGGAAACAGAAACTACGTCCACTTCTGCGAACCTAACCAGGCTGCAGCACACTTACCTTTTCACCTTCCACTGTCTACACAGAAAAGGAAAAAAACGGTATCGAACCGGTTAAACGACTGCATCCCACAAAAGAATGTCTCATCCACCGTTGTGAAGGAGGTTAACTCACGAATTTAGACTTACCAGCGGATACCGCCGAGAATGACTGAAGAGAGGCCACACCAAACAGCTGTATACCTTCCACCAGCATCTCCCGGAGACCTCCTCCGCATTTTTCCGGTCACACCACCTACTGTCACGTGGCAGCCTGCTGTAATGTTATAAGGAAAAATAAACATAGGCAAGCCTACCCACTCTGGGTAGGGTAATTCTATCGGATGCTTACCCGACTACCACACTTCCTCAAGTGCATACATTGCAAATAAGGTCAAAGTATAGAAATAAAATTTCACTTAGCTGCCTGTGTATGATCCTTTGCGACCGGGCTCTGCGTCGACCAGGAGTTGATTGTCATAATTTTCTCTCCGCGTTGTGAAGAGACTAATATTCGGACTCCTTGAGAGGATCGAAACCAACTCGTCCCGGCCAATCTAGAGCTTAATCAACAGAGCGACCAGCACATGAGAAGAATACCATCATGGATATACATCATGTAATACACAATAAAACACAAATATCCTAATCATGCATATATAACCTATATCTACATATATACACATATAGATATAACCTATACGCAAGTGGATTGTCCAGACCCGTCAGGTCCCTAGTGACAATGTGTTACGGATGTGTATGACAATGTACTGGCATGCCCCCACAGTGGATCTACCAGGAACATTATGGTCGACAGAAACTCAGTAAGTGTCGACAGCAAGTAATAGTCAGTGGGCAAAAAATAATGATCACTGAACCCTGAGGAGTCTGAGGGAAGCCCCTTGAAGCCGACGGGGCATCCATAAAGAACCGTATCTCCCCTATCGTGTTTACTGTTTAAGCACACAAACACCCATTTGCTAATACTTAATTTCCCGAATCAAGTACTGCCATGCGCCGGCGAAGCCGACAGTTATCCCCCCTTTTTGACAGCAGGGATTAGTAACCCGGCAAATTACCGTCTTGCTACCCTAGGCGGTCTGAGGGAAACAACGTACCACTGTATATACCCAAAGTATAAGTCAGATACCTCATGTCCACTTACCCCGGCGACAACCGACTGTGCCGACAGGGTCACGCATTCCATATAACATCTACTCTTTATGTTGAAGCGAGTACTCACGTGCGTCGGCGATGCCGACAGGGACCGCCATAGGGTTTTATAACAGCACACTCACGCCTGCCGACACAAGTGCACCAATTGGGTATATATGAGAGGGAGCTTATATAAATGCAACATAACCCTCTAAACAATGCCCCCCCCCCCCCCCTTGCTTGTGCCTGACAAACCTCTTGGCGGGGACAGAAGGGAAAATGGCGCTGACTATGTGTAAGGCTATGCCCCGCCCCCCTCGGCGTGCTATAGCCCCCTTATATAGTAAAAAGCCAGGTCGCGCACCCTATATATAGTGTAAAAAACACTATACATTTACAATCACCGATGCTGCTCGGGGCGCCCACCACCCGTGCGCCCTGCACCCAGGCAACCGACAGCGTGCGGGAGCCCCGACGCACCGTGGCCCGCAGCTCTAATGGCGGGTTATTACATGCGGCGCCCGGGACCCCAAAGCACATGCATACCATCTATCTATGCTGCCCGGGGCGCCGCCACCCCCCCCCCCCGGCGCCCTGCACCCATGGAAGCCAGCGGGGGGAAATGGCACGCAGAGCGCTAGAACGCGCCAGCGGGGGTCTGTGTACGGAGCCCCCCGGCAGCGCATCCCAACAGTTACAAAACTGACTCGCTGCCCAGGGCGCTCCCCCCCCCCCCCCGCGCCCTGCACCCGTGTAAGCGGCGGCGAGGGATCAAAGGCGGGTAGCGCTCACCACACTGGCGGGGGAAATGAAACATGGTGCTCAGGCACCGATATACTGTTAATGCCAGACTCAAAACGAAAACCCAGTAACTTGCTGCCCAGGGCACTCCCCCACCAGCGCCCTGCACCCTGAGAGTGCCGTTGGTGTGTGGGAGCATGGAGCGCAGCGCGACCGATGTACCTCCGTTACTGAAGTCTTCTGCAGTCCTGAAGTCTTCTGATCTCCTCATACTCACCCGACTTCTGTCTTCTGGCTTCTGTGAGGGGGTGACGGCGTGGCTCCGGGAGCAAGCAGCTAGGCGAACCAAGTGATCGAACCCTCTGGAGCTAATGGTGTCCAGTAGCCGAGAAGCAGAGCCTTGAAACTCACAGAAGTAGGTACTGCTTCTCCCCCCTCACTCCCACGCTGCAGGGAGCCTGTAGCCAGCAGGTCTCCCTGAAAATAAAAAACCTAACATAAAGTCTTTTAGAGAAACTCAGGAGAGCTCCCCTAGTGTGTGACCCATCACTCCTGGGCACAAAGTCTAACTGAGGTCTGGAGGAGGGGCATAGAGGGAGGAGCCAGTTCACACCCAGTTTAAGTCTTTATAGTGTGCCCAAGCTCCTGCGGATCCATCTATACCCCATGGTCCTTTTGGAGTCCCCAGCATCCTCTAGGACGTAGGAGAAAAATCTATTTATATGGTACATGTTCATTTTTTATGTTTAAGCTCAGCAAGATCAGTCAGAATGTATGGTTCGTTACCACCATGGCTACTCCAAATCAGACACGTTTTTGAGCTATGCTTCTTGCTGCCTTACAGTATGGTTGGTTTGAGTGGTGTGTTTTGTTACATTGGGTGTAGTATGATTCGCCGGCGCTCGGGATCCCGGCGCCCAGCATACTGGCACCGGGATCCCGACTGCCGGAATGCTGGCTGCGGTGCGGGCTCGCTGCACTCGCAACACTGCGGGCGTGGCAAAGCTATCTGTATAGTTTCCAGCTGCATTGCTATCAATGTGACAAAAGTTTAATCTGTAGAACAATATACGACACAACCTACTGTATGGTGCACATGCTGATCTGTGACCTTACACATCTGTGTCATTGTGCACACTTGTACAAGTTAGAACATGGTTCTAGAGCAAAGTGCAATCCAGTGTACATTGTGGCATGCACTTCTCAGACAGTAGTGGGCTTAGGGCCTAATTCAGACCTGATTGCAAAACCCACTGCAGGTGGGGCAAATATAACATCTGCAGAGAGAGTTAGATTTGGGTGGGGTGCGTTTAAACTGAAATCTAAATTGCAGTGTAAAAATAAAGCAGCCAGTATTTACCCTGCACAGAAACAAAATAACCCTCCCAAATCTCCCCCCCCCCCCCCCCCTGCAGTGCACATGGTTTTGCCCATTAGAGAACAAATTTTGCTGCTGCGATCAGGTCTGAATTAGGCCCTTAGTGCCTTATTCAGGTTTGTTAGCAAACCAAAAAAAAGCACACTAACGGGCAAAACCATGTTCCACTGCAAGTGGGGCAGATGTAACATGTGCAGAGGGTTAGATTTTGGTGGGGTGTGTTCAAACTGATATCTAAATTGCAGTGTAAAAATAAAGCAGCCAGTATTTACCCTGCACAGAAACAATATAACCCTCCCAAATCTAACTCTCTCTGCACATGTTATATCTGTCCCACCTGCAGTGCAGCATGGTTTTGCCCATTAGTGTGCTTTTGGGTTTGCTAACAAACCTGAATAAGGCCCTTAGTGCAAATTAACCATTAACCAAAGGGGGTCCGGTCTGAAGATCGACAATGTTTATGTCGACCACTATATGTCGACAGTCACTAGGTCGACAGGGTTTCTAGGTCGACAGGTCAAAAGGTCTACATGAGTTTTTCACATTTTTTTTCTTCTTTCTTTGAACTTTTTCATACTTAACGATCCACACGGACTACGATTGGGAATAGTAACCTTGCCCGAAGCATGGCGAGCGAACACGGTGCATTAATTGGGCTTCCCGGTCACTGTACGGAGAAAATACAAAAAAAAAAAAAAATGAAAAACTCATGTCGACCTTTTGACCTGTCGACCTACAGATGGGTCCACCTTTATCTTTACTACTTTGCTGCGCCTAGGCACACCATGGTTTATTAACATAAACCCTTCATCTACTGTTCTCAGCTGCAATACAATACAGGGAACAATACAGCAGGAGATTAATTACAGCAGGGGATTAAGTCTGACTGACCTGGCTCAGTTAATCCTATTAAAGGCCAAGATAAACGTGGACCCGTCTATAGTGACTGTCGAGCTATAGTGGTAGACCTAAACATTGTCGACCTAGACACTGTCGATCTAATGATCCACAC
Source organism: Pseudophryne corroboree (assembly GCF_028390025.1). Taxonomy (NCBI): domain Eukaryota; kingdom Metazoa; phylum Chordata; class Amphibia; order Anura; family Myobatrachidae; genus Pseudophryne; species Pseudophryne corroboree. Next base: position 101,580,768 of record NC_086451.1, on the reverse strand, counting down.
CCTAACCAAAGACCAAATGTACACTGTATCTACATTTTTGCAGCTTCATAAATGATACTTCGAGGAGCCATTATTATCTTATCCAGTGCAAATAAAACATCACTTCTGGGTTGCTACTTACTGATGACATAATTTGTGTACTAAAGTAATAATAAAGATTCTCTCACGGTCTCAGTAATACACACAATTATGCGGAATAAACCTGTACACTGTTGTTTTTTTACTATTTGCCGAGACATTTGCATATCAGTGTAGCTGCTATGAATTAAATAGGCCCATTACTTCATCTCATATAACCGCGACTAATGGCAGTAAGAGATGTTGGTTAACGGGCAGAAATTGCAGAAGGCCTTAAATAGACCCCGATGTCTCCTAATGTCTGATTTATTAATGGTGGTATGGTCAGGCAAGCCGTTACCATTCCAGAAATACATAAATGGCTACTAGTACTGCAGGCCAGTGCGGTCATGCCTAACTGAGTAATTCCCTGTAATCTGTTCCTGCTACCATAGATATCAATATGATTTGTTATCTGAATAGTCCCAAACAAGTATTCTAATCGCTGCAAACTGGCTGATCTAATCTGCTACATCATTCTGCAGTGAGTCAAATGTAATTTTATCTAGACCCTATTGTGACTGTATGCTACACTTTATTAATTTCCCATCTGATGACCTTGTAGAGCCATTGTACAGTACTGGTACACAGCCCTTCCTCACTTAAGAGTGGTTTCCAGCCATGCTGCTGATTAGAATTCTTCACAGTGTAATTACATTTATAGAAGTGGTCTGTCGCAGGCTGCTGCACATTCGGCTTTCTGCACAAACACTGGGTAACACAGCATACAAGAGCGGATTGTCTACAAATGTGTTTATGTATGTGTGTTCAGATGCTTTGTTCAGTTATGACTAAGGCTTATCTATCTTTTTTTTTTGTTTGTGTAGAGCAAGCAGCTCCTACATGTTAATGAAAGCAGAGAATGAAAAGAAACCACATTCTGTGGGCAGAGCAATGTCCCTCTGGCTTCCTGAGTATATGTAAATAAGCATTAGTGTCACACTAGAGAGTGTTATAAAGTCGGCACAACAGCAAACAAAAATGAGTATCAATATATACTCCAAATATTAGTCCCAAAAAACATATATTCCACTTGTTATTAGAGAACTACAATTCCACCTGCTAATTTTTTTTCTTTTTGTTTAGTTTCAGAGGAATTAGTATAAAGTTGCAGATAAAGCATAACGATGCATGCACTTGTATCGGATCTGTCTATTGTGTTTTTGTGTACTTTCTTCAATTTTGTGCCTTAATCGCAAAGTCTGTGAGAATAATGGGCTTTACACACTGAAAGATACCAGTGAACGATATGAAAGATCTCGTTCATTAATGAATGTTCATATCTTTCAGTGTGTAGACACCAGCGATGAACGATGTGCGTCCCCGCGCTAGTTCATCATTGGTGCTGGCTCGTTCATACCTACAAGCCAATATGGACCACATCGTCCATATTAGCATGCAGTGCTCTGGAGCCGGGTGACGGGGGGAGTGGAGAAATTTCACCCCCCGTCACCCGTCGGCCGTTGGGCACCTCGCCCGGCAATCACGCAGTGTGTAGTTACCATTAGTGTATGTAGACACATCTGTAGTTGGGAAGAATGTATTTAATGAAATAACAATTGAAAGTTAGGTTATCTTAAGTTGTGAATCATCAAATAGAGAAATGTTATGGAGGGGAAATGGGTGGGTGATGATGGTAAAATGTCGGGCATACTTCTCAACATAACTGGTGTGACATGTCACGAGATTTTCGCTGGCTAATTGGATTGACCCCTTATTTGTGTTAATTACAACATTTTATGTTAATAGATCTTCAACAATAAATACTATACTGGTGTAAGTGTTTTTATAATTGCCACGATACCATAGATTTATGTTAAAAGATAAGTTCTGTTCAGTCCCATGGCTTTTCTAGGTAAGAGAAATCCTCACACATTCTATATTTGATGTGAAATCCTGCAAAGTAATGCGCGCCTGTATGAAATGACTGCAGTTATGCTTAAAGTTCACATTTTGATCCCTGTAACACTTTGTCTATTACTATTGAACCTTGTTTGTACTTTCTCCATTATAGCATGCACTACGTTTATTAGCCTTTGGACAAATATACAAAGTCTTGCAGATGGACCCTCTACCATCAAATAAACCCTTCCAGAAATATTCCTGGTCAAGTACAGACAGGGAAGGTGAGTAAGAGTAGGATTAATGTCTGTTGTTTTATTTTATTTTTTCAGTTTAATTTATCCTGTATTATTCACATTGATTGTTAGTATCATTTGTGTGGAATACATATGTATTACCGGCAGACGGAATGCTGACTGTCAGTATACCAACAGCGACATTCCGCCTCTTGGAATCCCGACAGGAAGTCCCCTCGTGGGCTCGCTATGCTCGCCACGCATAGGGCCCGGTGGCTTCACTCGCCACAGGTTATATTCCCACTCGGTTGGTGGCGTCCCACGGGAATACCTGTTGGTGGTCTGGATTCCGGGTGTCTGTATTCCACCAGCTGTAGGGATTCCGGTGTCCGTCTCCTGAACGTAGGGATCCCGACAGCCAGTATTTTAACTGCATCCCATTTGTGTGTGTACAGTGTTGCACTAAAGTCTGAAGTTGTACCGTTTTATTGTTGGAGGCTCTTGTCCATC